>NC_139718.1:26513543-26848543 GCF_964188405.1 Protomyctophum parallelum | reverse complement strand
GTAGCACGCCGTTTTTCATCATTTTTGAGGATTTGAAAATAATGGAGAAAAAAAAACGATCAGTTATAGCCAGTGTTGGGTATAACGGCGTTTAAACAAACGGCGCTACCTAACGTCGTTATTTTTTTCAATAACGGGTAATCTAATTAATTACAATTGTCATCGTTGCAACGCAGTTACCGTTACTGACAATGAAATGTGAAGCCCAACACACACCGGCTCCGTCCGCCTCGCGCCGTGTCGCCTGGCGCGCCGATAGAATCAGTTATATTTTCCAGGCGGCGCCGCGCGGCAACGCGCCGCGCCGCGTCGGACGGAGCCGGTGTGTGTTGGGCTTCACACACGGTTAGAATAAAACAAACATAGCAGTCAGTTGTGAAAGCTTGATGCTACACAGACCATGCTAATGCTAAAGCTAATGTTGACAGCCTGACTGCATGCGTGCTAGAGAGAGAGAGAGAGAGAGAGAGAGAGAGAGAGAGAGAGAGAGAGAGAGAGATGCAGGGGAGGGCCTCTCGTGTGTGTGTGTGTGTGTGTGTGTGTGTGTGTGTGTGTGTGTGTGTGTGTGTGTGTGTGTGTGTGTGCATGTGTGTGTGTGTGTGTGTGTGTGTGTGTGTGTGTGTGTGTGTGTGTGTGTGTGTGTGACTGACCACTGACCAGTTGTCTTAAGTTCTGAGCCAATTTGTGTCTTTAATTAGACAGTATTGTCTACCAGTTGTCTTGTCTGAAGTTGTTGGACTTTTGAGGTCCAAAAAGTTTGAGAGCCACTGGAGTAGGCAATTACACCTGGTTTACTGTTGTGTTGAGGTTCAATAAATATTATATTGAAGTGCAATACATATATTGAAGTTGAAGTTTATTTCTCCCTCATGGCAAAAGGTTATTATGTCTTATGTGTAAGGGCCGATTCATACTCCTATTTTACCGCTGTTTTGGCGCTGTAGTGCCGAAATGATTTCGGCTCGTCAGAAATTTTCAGTAGCACCGAAGAGCCGACTTTAGGACGGTACCCGCCCCCCCGAACCTCAAATGACGTCAAATTGTAGGCTCTACAGAGCCGAACCGAATTTTATTCGGCTCTAAAATAGGAGTATGAATCGGCCCTGAGTTGTAACTTGTAAGTACCAGTCTATGCTGTTCTACTCTATGCACCTTGTGAAACCTGCTCCCAAAAACAATCCAAATTCTTAGACATATTACAACTTTTTTTACGCAAATAGTAACTTTTCCTAGTAACTAGTTACTTTTACAATAGAGTAATTCAGTTACTAACTCAGTTACTTTTTTGGAGAAGTAACTAGTAACTATAACTAATTACTTTTTTAAAGTAACGCGCCCAACACTGGTTATAGCCCATCGTTTTATTCATTTATTTTTATCCTCGCTTTTCATCATTTTGACCATGTGCTATAGCCCATACTGTACGGCATACTATAGCACGCCATTTTTCATCATTTTTGAGGATTTGAAAAAAATTCAAAAATTCAAAAAACATGGGTTATAGCCCATTGTTTTTTGAGGATTTGAAAAAAATTCAAAAATTCAAAAAACATGGGTTATAGCCCATTGTTTTTTGAATTTTTGAATTCTTTTTTATCCTCGTTTTTCATCATTCTTGACCATGGGCTATAGCCCATACTGTACGGCATACTATAGCACGCCATTTTTCATCATTTTTGAGGATTTGAAAAAAATTAAAAAATTAAAAAAACATGGGTTATAGCCCATCATTTTTTGACCATCCCACTGAGCAATAGCCGGTTATTAGACGTGCGTCTAAAAATGGGATAAAAAACGTCTAAAAATAGACGTCTAAACAACGTCTATTTTTAGACGTGTTTTAGACGTCTATTTTTAGACGTTTTTATCATATTTTTAGACGCTCGTTTAATAGCCCATATCATATGGCACGCCGTTTTTCATCATTTTTGAGGATTTGAAAATAATGAAAAAAAAATAACCGGCTGGCTATTGCTCAGTGGGATGGTCAAAAAAAAAAAAAACGAGGATAAAAAAAAAAAAAAAAAATCAAAAAACGATGGGCGATAACCCATCGTTTTTTTTTTTAATCCTCAAAAATGATGAAAAACTGCGTGGTATAGATTTTTCATCATTTTTGACCATGGGCTATAGCCCCTACCGTACGGCATACTATAGCACGCCGTTTTTCATCATTTTTGAGGATTTGAAAAAAATGAAAAAAACAAAAAAAACATGGGTTATAGCCCATCGTTTTTTGAAATTTTGAAAAAAAATATTAACCTAATTTTTCATCATTTTCGACAATGGGCTATAGCCCATACCGTACAGCATACTATAGCAAGCCGTTTTTCATCATTTTTGAGGATTTGAAAACAAAAAAAAAACAAAAAAAACATGGGTTATAGCCCATCGTTTTTTGAAATTTTGAAAAAAAATATTAACCTAATTTTTCATCATTTTCGACAATGGGCTATAGCCCCTACCGTATGGCATACTATACCACGCAGTTTTTCATCATTTTTGAGGATTAAAAAAAAAAACGATGGGTTATCGCCCATCGTTTTTTTTTTTTTTTTTTTTTTTTTTATCCTCGTTTTTTGATTTTTTGACCATCCCACTGAGCAATAGCCAGCCGGTTATTAGACGTGCGTCTAAAAATGGGATAAAAACGTCTAAAAAACTTCAAAAAATAGACGTCTAAAAGTCTATTTTATGTTAACCTCGTTTTTCATCATTTTCGACCATGGGCTATAACCCCTACCGTATGGCATACTATAGCACGCCGTTTTTCATCATTTTTGAGGATTTGAAAAAAAAAAAAAAAAAAAAAAAAAACATGGGTTATAGCCCATCGTTTTTTGAAATTTTGAAAAAAAATGTTAACCTCGTTTTTCATCATTTTCGACCATGGGCTATAGCCCCTACCGTACAGCATAATATAGCAAGCCGTTTTTCATCATTTTTGAGGATTTGAAAAAAACAAACAAAAAAAACATGGGTTATAGCCCATCGTTTTTTGAAATTTTGGAAAAAAAGAATTAACCTCGTTTTTCATCATTTTCGACAATGGGCTATAGCCCCTACCGTATGGCATACTATAGCACGCATTTTTTCATCATTTTTGAGGATTTGAAAAAACAAAAACATGGGTTATAGCCCATCGTTTTTTGAAATTTTGATATTTTTTTTAACCTTGTTTTTCATCATTTTTGACCATGGGCTATAGCCCCTACCATACGGCATACTATAGCATGCCGTTTTTCATCATTTTTGAGGATTTGAAAAAAAAAACAAAAAAAAAACATGGGTTATAGCCCATCGTTTTTTGAAATTTTGAAAAAAAAAATTAACCTCGTTTTTCATCATTTTTGACCATGGGCTATAGCCCCTACCGTATGGCATACTATAGCACGCAGTTTTTCATCATTTTTGAGGATTTGAAAAAAATGAAAAAAAAAACATGGGTTATAGCCCATCGTTTTTTGAAATTTTGGAAAAAAAGAATTAACCTCGTTTTTCATCATTTTCGACAATGGGCTATAGCCCCTACCGTATGGCATACTATAGCACGCATTTTTTCATCATTTTTGAGGATTTGAAAAAACAAAAACATGGGTTATAGCCCATCGTTTTTTGAAATTTTGATATTTTTTTTAACCTTGTTTTTCATCATTTTTGACCATGGGCTATAGCCCCTACCATACGGCATACTATAGCATGCCGTTTTTCATCATTTTTGAGGATTTGAAAAAAAAAACAAAAAAAAAACATGGGTTATAGCCCATCGTTTTTTGAAATTTTGAAAAAAAAAATTAACCTCGTTTTTCATCATTTTTGACCATGGGCTATAGCCCCTACCGTATGGCATACTATAGCACGCAGTTTTTCATCATTTTTGAGGATTTGAAAAAAATGAAAAAAAAAAAAACATGGGTTATAGCCCATCGTTTTTTGAAATTTTGAAAAAAAATGTTAACCTCGTTTTTCATCATTTTTGACCATGGGCTATAGCCCCTACCGTATGGCATACTATAGCACGCAGTTTTTCATCATTTTTGAGGATTTGAAAAAAATGAAAAAAAAAAAACATGGGTTATAGCCCATCGTTTTTTGAAATTTTGAAAAAAAAAATTAACCTTGTTTTTCATCATTTTTGACCATGGGCTATAGCCCCTACCGTACGGCATACTATAGCACGCCGTTTTTCATCATTTTTGAGGATTTGAAAAAAAAAAACCAAAAAAAAAACATGGGTTATAGCCCATCGTTTTTTGAAATTTTGATATTTTTTTTTAACCTTGTTTTTCATCATTTTTGACAATGGGCTATAGCCCCTACCGTATGGCATACTATAGCACGCCGTTTTTCATCATTTTTGAGGATTTGAAAAAAAAAAAAAAAAAAAAACATGGGTTATATATAGCCCATCGTTTTTTGAAAATTTGAAAAAAAATGTTAACCTAGTTTTTCATCATTTTCGACCATAGGCTATAGCCCCTACCGTATGGCATATTATAGCACGCCGTTTTTCATCATTTTTGAGGATTTGAAAAAAATGAAAAAAAAAAAAACATGGGTTATAGCCCATCGTTTTTGGAAATTTTGAAAAAAAATGTTAACCTCGTTTTTCATCATTTTCGACAATGGGCTATAGCCCCTACCGTATGGCATACTATAGCACGCAGTTTTTCATCATTTTTGAGGATTTGAAAAAAATGAAAAAAAAAAAAACATGGGTTATAGCCCATCGTTTTTTGAAATTTTGAAAAAAAATGTTAACCTCGTTTTTCATCATTTTCGACCATAGGCTATAGCCCCTACCGTATGGCATATTATAGCACGCCGTTTTTCATCATTTTTGAGGATTTGAAAAAAATGAAAAAAAAAAAAACATGGGTTATAGCCCATCGTTTTTTTAAATTTTGAAAAAAAAAATTAACCTTGTTTTTCATCATTTTTGACCATGGGCTATAGCCCCTACCGTACGGCATACTATAGCACGCAGTTTTTCATCATTTTTGAGGATTTGAAAAAAATGAAAAAAAAGAAAAACATGGGTTATAGCCCATCGTTTTTTTTTTATTTTGAAAAAAAAATGTAACCTTGTTTTTCATCATTTTTGACCATGGGCTATAGCCCCTACCGTACGGCATACTATAGCACGCCGTTTTTCATCATTTTTGAGGATTTGAAAAAAATGAAAAAAAAAAAAACATGGGTTATAGCCCATCGTTTTTTGAAATTTTGAAAAAAAATGTTAACCTCGTTTTTCATCATTTTCGACAATGGGCTATAGCCCCTACCGTATGGCATACTATAGCACGCAGTTTTTCATCATTTTTGAGGATTTGAAAAAAACAAACAAAAAAAACATGGGTTATAGCCCATCGTTTTTTGAAATTTTGGAAAAAAAGAATTAACCTCGTTTTTCATCATTTTCGACAATGGGCTATAGCCCCTACCGTATGGCATACTATAGCACGCATTTTTTCATCATTTTTGAGGATTTGAAAAAACAAAAACATGGGTTATAGCCCATCGTTTTTTGAAATTTTGATATTTTTTTTAACCTTGTTTTTCATCATTTTTGACCATGGGCTATAGCCCCTACCATACGGCATACTATAGCATGCAGTTTTTCATCATTTTTGAGGATTTGAAAAAAAAAACAAAAAAAAAACATGGGTTATAGCCCATCGTTTTTTGAAATTTTGAAAAAAAATGTTAACCTCGTTTTTCATAATTTTCGACCATGGGCTATAGCCCATACCGTACAGCATACTATAGCAAGCCGTTTTTCATCATTTTTGAGGATTTGAAAAAAATGAAAAAAAAAAAAACATGGGTTATAGCCCATCGTTTTTTTTAATTTTGAAAAAAAAAGAATAACCTTGTTTTTCATCATTTTTGACCATGGGCTATAGCCCCTACCGTACGGCATACTATAGCACGCCGTTTTTCATCATTTTTGAGGATTTGAAAAAAATGAAGAAAAAAAAACATGGGTTATAGCCCATCGTTTTTTGAAATTTTGATTTTTTTTTTAACCTTGTTTTTCATCATTTTTGACCATGGGCTATATAGCCCCTACCATACGGCATACTATAGCACGCCGTTTTTCATCATTTTTGAGGATTTAAAAAAAATGAAAAAAAAAAAAACATGGGTTATAGCCCATCTTTTTTTTTAATTTTGAAAAAAAAATTGAACCTTGTTTTTCATCATTTTTGACCATGGGCTATAGCCCCTACCGTACGGCATACTATAGCACGCCGTTTTTCATCATTTTTGAGGATTTGAAAAAAATGACAAAAAAAAAAAACATGGGTTATAGCCCATCGTTTTTTGAAATTTTGAAAAAAAATGTTAACCTCTTTTTTCATCATTTTCGACCATAGGCTATAGCCCCTACCGTATGGCATATTATAGCACGCCGTTTTTCATCATTTTTGAGGATTTGAAAAAAATGGAAAAAAAAAAACATGGGTTATAGCCCATCGTTTTTTGAAATTCTGATATTTTTTTTTAACCTTGTTTTTCATCATTTTTGACAATGGGCTATAGCCCCTACCGTATGGCATACTATAGCATGCCGTTTTTCATCATTTTTGAGGATTTGAAAAAAAACAAAAAAAAAAAAACATGGGTTATATATAGCCCATCGTTTTTTGAAAATTTGAAAAAAAATGTTAACCTAGTTTTTCATCATTTTCGACCATAGGCTATAGCCCCTACCGTATGGCATATTATAGCACGCCGTTTTTCATCATTTTTGAGGATTTGAAAAAAACAAACAAAAAAAACATGGGTTATAGCCCATCGTTTTTTGAAATTTTGGAAAAAAAGAATTAACCTCGTTTTTCATCATTTTCGACAATGGGCTATAGCCCCTACCGTATGGCATACTATAGCACGCATTTTTTCATCATTTTTGAGGATTTGAAAAAACAAAAACATGGGTTATAGCCCATCGTTTTTTGAAATTTTGATATTTTTTTTAACCTTGTTTTTCATCATTTTTGACCATGGGCTATAGCCCCTACCATACGGCATACTATAGCATGCAGTTTTTCATCATTTTTGAGGATTTGAAAAAAAAAACAAAAAAAAAACATGGGTTATAGCCCATCGTTTTTTGAAATTTTGAAAAAAAATGTTAACCTCGTTTTTCATAATTTTCGACCATGGGCTATAGCCCATACCGTACAGCATACTATAGCAAGCCGTTTTTCATCATTTTTGAGGATTTGAAAAAAATGAAAAAAAAAAAAACATGGGTTATAGCCCATCGTTTTTTTTAATTTTGAAAAAAAAAGAATAACCTTGTTTTTCATCATTTTTGACCATGGGCTATAGCCCCTACCGTACGGCATACTATAGCACGCCGTTTTTCATCATTTTTGAGGATTTGAAAAAAATGAAGAAAAAAAAACATGGGTTATAGCCCATCGTTTTTTGAAATTTTGATTTTTTTTTTAACCTTGTTTTTCATCATTTTTGACCATGGGCTATATAGCCCCTACCATACGGCATACTATAGCACGCCGTTTTTCATCATTTTTGAGGATTTAAAAAAAATGAAAAAAAAAAAAACATGGGTTATAGCCCATCTTTTTTTTTAATTTTGAAAAAAAAATTGAACCTTGTTTTTCATCATTTTTGACCATGGGCTATAGCCCCTACCGTACGGCATACTATAGCACGCCGTTTTTCATCATTTTTGAGGATTTGAAAAAAATGACAAAAAAAAAAAACATGGGTTATAGCCCATCGTTTTTTGAAATTTTGAAAAAAAATGTTAACCTCTTTTTTCATCATTTTCGACCATAGGCTATAGCCCCTACCGTATGGCATATTATAGCACGCCGTTTTTCATCATTTTTGAGGATTTGAAAAAAATTGAAAAAAAAAAACATGGGTTATAGCCCATCGTTTTTTGAAATTCTGATATTTTTTTTTAACCTTGTTTTTCATCATTTTTGACAATGGGCTATAGCCCCTACCGTATGGCATACTATAGCATGCCGTTTTTCATCATTTTTGAGGATTTGAAAAAAAAAAAAAAAAAAAAACATGGGTTATATATAGCCCATCGTTTTTTGAAAATTTGAAAAAAAATGTTAACCTAGTTTTTCATCATTTTCGACCATAGGCTATAGCCCCTACCGTATGGCATATTATAGCACGCCGTTTTTCATCATTTTTGAGGATTTGAAAAAAATGGAAAAAAAAAAAACATGGGTTATAGCCCATCGTTTTTGGAAATTTTGAAAAAAAATGTTAACCTCGTTTTTCATCATTTTCGACAATGGGCTATAGCCCCTACCGTATGGCATACTATAGCACGCAGTTTTTCATCATTTTTGAGGATTTGAAAAAAATGAAAAAAAAAAAACCATGGGTTATAGCCCATCGTTTTTTGAAATTTTGAAAAAAAAAATTAACCTTGTTTTTCATCATTTTTGACCATGGGCTATAGCCCCTACCGTATGGCATACTATAGCACGCAGTTTTTCATCATTTTTGAGGATTTGAAAAAAAATGAAAAAAAAAAAAACATGGGTTATAGCCCATCGTTTTTTGAAATTTTGAAAAAAAATGTTAACCTCGTTTTTCATCATTTTTGACCATGGGCTATAGCCCCTACCGTATGGCATACTATAGCACGCAGTTTTTCATCATTTTTGAGGATTTGAAAAAAATGAAAAAAAAAAAACATGGGTTATAGCCCATCGTTTTTTGAAATTTTGAAAAAAAAATTAACCTTGTTTTTCATCATTTTTGACCATGGGCTATAGCCCCTACCGTACGGCATACTATAGCACGCCGTTTTTCATCATTTTTGAGGATTTGAAAAAAAAAAACCAAAAAAAAAACATGGGTTATAGCCCATCGTTTTTTGAAATTTTGATATTTTTTTTTAACCTTGTTTTTCATCATTTTTGACAATGGGCTATAG
Source organism: Protomyctophum parallelum (assembly GCF_964188405.1). Taxonomy (NCBI): domain Eukaryota; kingdom Metazoa; phylum Chordata; class Actinopteri; order Myctophiformes; family Myctophidae; genus Protomyctophum; species Protomyctophum parallelum. The sequence continues at coordinate 26,839,602 of NC_139718.1, read as the reverse complement.
CCCCTACCGTATGGCATACTATAGCACGCCGTTTTTCATCATTTTTGAGGATTTGAAAAAAAAAAAAAAAAAAAAACATGGGTTATATATAGCCCATCGTTTTTTGAAAATTTGAAAAAAAATGTTAACCTAGTTTTTCATCATTTTCGACCATAGGCTATAGCCCCTACCGTATGGCATATTATAGCACGCCGTTTTTCATCATTTTTGAGGATTTGAAAAAAATGGAAAAAAAAAAAACATGGGTTATAGCCCATCGTTTTTGGAAATTTTGAAAAAAAATGTTAACCTCGTTTTTCATCATTTTCGACAATGGGCTATAGCCCCTACCGTATGGCATACTATAGCACGCAGTTTTTCATCATTTTTGAGGATTTGAAAAAAATGAAAAAAAAAAAACCATGGGTTATAGCCCATCGTTTTTTGAAATTTTGAAAAAAAAAATTAACCTTGTTTTTCATCATTTTTGACCATGGGCTATAGCCCCTACCGTATGGCATACTATAGCACGCAGTTTTTCATCATTTTTGAGGATTTGAAAAAAATGAAAAAAAAAAAAACATGGGTTATAGCCCATCGTTTTTTGAAATTTTGAAAAAAAATGTTAACCTCGTTTTTCATCATTTTTGACCATGGGCTATAGCCCCTACCGTATGGCATACTATAGCACGCAGTTTTTCATCATTTTTGAGGATTTGAAAAAAATGAAAAAAAAAAAACATGGGTTATAGCCCATCGTTTTTTGAAATTTTGGAAAAAAAAATTAACCTTGTTTTTCATCATTTTTGACCATGGGCTATAGCCCCTACCGTACGGCATACTATAGCACGCCGTTTTTCATCATTTTTGAGGATTTGAAAAAAAAAAACCAAAAAAAAAACATGGGTTATAGCCCATCGTTTTTTGAAATTTTGATTTTTTTTTTTAACCTTGTTTTTCATCATTTTTGACAATGGGCTATAGCCCCTACCGTATGGCATACTATAGCACGCCGTTTTTCATCATTTTTGAGGATTTGAAAAAAAAGAAAAAAAAGAAAAACATGGGTTATAGCCCATCGTTTTTTTTTATTTTGAAAAAAAAATGTAACCTTGTTTTTCATCATTTTTGACCATGGGCTATAGCCCCTACCGTACGGCATACTATAGCACGCCGTTTTTCATCATTTTTGAGGATTTGAAAAAAATGAAAAAAAAAAAAAACATGGGTTATAGCCCATCGTTTTTTGAAATTTTGAAAAAAAATGTTAACCTCGTTTTTCATCATTTTCGACAATGGGCTATAGCCCCTACCGTATGGCATACTATAGCACGCAGTTTTTCATAATTTTTGAGGATTTGAAAAAAATGAAAAAAAAAAAAACATGGGTTATAGCCCATCGTTTTTTGAAATTTTGAAAAAAAATGTTAACCTCGTTTTTCATCATTTTCGACCATGGGCTATAGCCCCTACCGTACGGCATACTATCGCACGCCGTTTTTCATCATTTTTGAGGATTTGAAAAAAATGAAAAAAAAAAAAAACATGGGTTATAGCCCATCGTTTTTTGAAATTTTGAAAAAAAATGTTAACCTCGTTTTTCATCATTTTTGACCATGGGCTATAGCCCCTACCGTACGGCATACTATAGCACGCCGTTTTTCATCATTTTTGAAGATTTGAAAAAAATGAAAAAAAAAAAAACATGGGTTATAGCCCATCGTTTTTTGAAATTTTGAAAAAAAAAATTAACCTTGTTTTTCATCATTTTTGACCATGGGCTATAGCCCCTACCGTACGGCATACTATAGCACGCAGTTTTTCATCATTTTTGAGGATTTGAAAAAAATGAAAAAAAAGAAAAACATGGGTTATAGCCCATCGTTTTTTTTTATTTTGAAAAAAAAATGTAACCTTGTTTTTCATCATTTTTGACCATGGGCTATAGCCCCTACCGTACGGCATACTATAGCACGCCGTTTTTCATCATTTTTGAGGATTTGAAAAAAATGAAAAAAAAAAAAAACATGGGTTATAGCCCATCGTTTTTTGAAATTTTGAAAAAAAATGTTAACCTCGTTTTTCATCATTTTCGACAATGGGCTATAGCCCCTACCGTATGGCATACTATAGCACGCAGTTTTTCATCATTTTTGAGGATTTGAAAAAAACGAAAAAAAAAAAAACATGGGTTATAGCCCATCGTTTTTTGAAATTTTGAAAAAAAATGTTAACCTCGTTTTTCATCATTTTCGACCATAGGCTATAGCCCCTACCGTATGGCATATTATAGCACGCCGTTTTTCATCATTTTTGAGGATTCGAAAAAAATGAAAAAAAAAAAAACATGGGTTATAGCCCATCGTTTTTTGAAATTTTGAAAAAAAATGTTAACCTCGTTTTTCATCATTTTCGACAATGGGCTATAGCCCCTACCGTATGGCATACTATAGCACGCCGTTTTTCATCATTTTTGAGGATTTGAAAAAAAAGAAAAAAAATAAAAACATGGGTTATAGCCCATCGTTTTTTTTTATTTTGAAAAAAAAATGTAACCTTGTTTTTCATCATTTTTGACCATGGGCTATAGCCCCTACCGTACAGCATACTATAGCACGCCGTTTTTCATCATTTTTGAGGATTTGAAAAAAATGAAAAAAAAAAAAACATGGGTTATAGCCCATCGTTTTTTGAAATTTTGAAAAAAAAATGTTAACCTCGTTTTTCATCATTTTCGACAATGGGCTATAGCCCCTACCGTATGGCATACTATAGCACGCAGTTTTTCATCATTTTTGAGGATTTGAAAAAAATGAAAAAAAAACAAACATGGGTTATAGCCCATCGTTTTTTGAAATTTTGAAAAAAAATGTTAACCTCGTTTTTCATCATTTTCGACCATAGGCTATAGCCCCTATCGTATGGCATATTATAGCACGCCGTTTTTCATCATTTTTGAGGATTTGAAAAAAATGAAAAAAAAAAAACATGGGTTATAGCCCATCGTTTTTTGAAATTTTGAAAAAAAAAATTAACCTTGTTTTTCATCATTTTTGACCATGGGCTATAGCCCCTATCGTATGGCATATTATAGCACGCCGTTTTTCATCATTTTTGAGGATTTGAAAAAAATGAAAAAAAAAAAACATGGGTTATAGCCCATCGTTTTTTGAAATTTTGAAAAAAAATGTTAACCTCGTTTTTCATCATTTTCGACCATAGGCTATAGCCCCTACCGTATGGCATATTATAGCACGCCGTTTTTCATCATTTTTGAGGATTCGAAAAAAATGAAAAAAAAAAAAACATGGGTTATAGCCCATCGTTTTTTGAAATTTTGAAAAAAAATGTTAACCTCGTTTTTCATCATTTTCGACAATGGGCTATAGCCCCTACCGTATGGCATACTATAGCACGCCGTTTTTCATCATTTTTGAGGATTTGAAAAAAAAGAAAAAAAAGAAAAACATGGGTTATAGCCCATCGTTTTTTTTTATTTTGAAAAAAAAATGTAACCTTGTTTTTCATCATTTTTGACCATGGGCTATAGCCCCTACCGTACAGCATACTATAGCACGCCGTTTTTCATCATTTTTGAGGATTTGAAAAAAATGGAAAAAAAAAAAACATGGGTTATAGCCCATCGTTTTTTGAAATTTTGAAAAAAAAATGTTAACCTCGTTTTTCATCATTTTCGACAATGGGCTATAGCCCCTACCGTATGGCATACTATAGCACGCAGTTTTTCATCATTTTTGAGGATTTGAAAAAAATGAAAAAAAAACAAACATGGCTTATAGCCCATCGTTTTTTGAAATTTTGAAAAAAAATGTTAACCTCGTTTTTCATCATTTTCGACCATAGGCTATAGCCCCTATCGTATGGCATATTATAGCACGCCGTTTTTCATCATTTTTGAGGATTTGAAAAAAATGAAAAAAAAAAAACATGGGTTATAGCCCATCGTTTTTTGAAATTTTGAAAAAAAAAATTAACCTTGTTTTTCATCATTTTTGACCATGGGCTATAGCCCCTACCGTACGGCATACTATAGCACGCCGTTTTTCATCATTTTTGAAGATTTGAAAAAAATGAAAAAAAAAAAAACATGGGTTATAGCCCATCGTTTTTTGAAATTTTGAAAAAAAAAATTAACCTTGTTTTTCATCATTTTTGACCATGGGCTATAGCCCCTACCGTACGGCATACTATAGCACGCAGTTTTTCATCATTTTTGTGGATTTGAAAAAAACAAAACAAAAAAAAAACATGGGTTATAGCCCATCGTTTTTTGAAATTTTGATATTTTTTTTTAACCTTGTTTTTCATCATTTTTGACAATGGGCTATAGCCCCTACCGTATGGCATACTATAGCACGCCGTTTTTCATCATTTTTGAGGATTTGAAAAAAATGAAAAAAAAAAAAACATGGGTTATAGCCCATCGTTTTTTGAAATTTTGAAAAAAAAAATTAACCTTGTTTTTCATCATTTTTTACCATGGGCTATAGCCCCTACCGTACGGCATACTATAGCACGCCGTTTTTCATCATTTTTGAAGATTTGAAAAAAAAGAAAAAAAAAAAAAACATGGGTTATAGCCCATCGTTTTTTGAAAATTTGAAAAAAAAATTTAACCTTGTTTTTCATCATTTTTGACCATGGGCTATAGCCCCTACCGTACGGCATACTATAGCACGCCGTTTTTCATCATTTTTGAAGATTTGAAAAAAAAGAAAAAAAAACAAAACATGGGTTATAGCCCATCGTTTTTTGAAAATTTGAAAAAAAAATTTAACCTTGTTTTTCATCATTTTCGACAATGGGCTATAGCCCCTACCGTATGGCATACTATAGCACGCAGTTTTTCATCATTTTTGAGGATTTGAAAAAAATGAAAAAAAAAAAACATGGGTTATAGCCCATCGTTTTTTGAAATTTTGATATTTTTTTTTAACCTTGTTTTTCATCATTTTTGACAATGGGCTATAGCCCCTACCGTATGGCATACTATAGCACGCCGTTTTTCATCATTTTTGAGGATTTGAAAAAAAAAAAAAAAACAAAACATGGGTTATATATAGCCCATCGTTTTTTGAAAATTTGAAAAAAAATGTTAACCTAGTTTTTCATCATTTTCGACCATAGGCTATAGCCCCTACCGTATGGCATATTATAGCACGCCGTTTTTCATCATTTTTGAGGATTTGAAAAAAATGAAAAAAAAAAAAACATGGGTTATAGCCCATCGTTTTTGGAAATTTTGAAAAAAAATGTTAACCTCGTTTTTCATCATTTTCGACAATGGGCTATAGCCCCTACCGTATGGCATACTATAGCACGCAGTTTTTCATCATTTTTGAGGATTTGAAAAAAATGAAAAAAAAAAAACCATGGGTTATAGCCCATCGTTTTTTGAAATTTTGAAAAAAAAAATTAACCTTGTTTTTCATCATTTTTGACCATGGGCTATAGCCCCTACCGTATGGCATACTATAGCACGCAGTTTTTCATCATTTTTGAGGATTTGAAAAAAATGAAAAAAAAAAAAACATGGGTTATAGCCCATCGTTTTTTGAAATTTTGAAAAAAAATGTTAACCTCGTTTTTCATCATTTTTGACCATGGGCTATAGCCCCTACCGTATGGCATACTATAGCACGCAGTTTTTCATCATTTTTGAGGATTTGAAAAAAATGAAAAAAAAAAAACATGGGTTATAGCCCATCGTTTTTTGAAATTTTGGAAAAAAAAATTAACCTTGTTTTTCATCATTTTTGACCATGGGCTATAGCCCCTACCGTACGGCATACTATAGCACGCCGTTTTTCATCATTTTTGAGGATTTGAAAAAAAAAAACCAAAAAAAAAACATGGGTTATAGCCCATCGTTTTTTGAAATTTTGATTTTTTTTTTTAACCTTGTTTTTCATCATTTTTGACAATGGGCTATAGCCCCTACCGTATGGCATACTATAGCACGCCGTTTTTCATCATTTTTGAGGATTTGAAAAAAAAGAAAAAAAAGAAAAACATGGGTTATAGCCCATCGTTTTTTTTTATTTTGAAAAAAAAATGTAACCTTGTTTTTCATCATTTTTGACCATGGGCTATAGCCCCTACCGTACGGCATACTATAGCACGCCGTTTTTCATCATTTTTGAGGATTTGAAAAAAATGAAAAAAAAAAAAAACATGGGTTATAGCCCATCGTTTTTTGAAATTTTGAAAAAAAATGTTAACCTCGTTTTTCATCATTTTCGACAATGGGCTATAGCCCCTACCGTATGGCATACTATAGCACGCAGTTTTTCATCATTTTTGAGGATTTGAAAAAAATGAAAAAAAAAAAAACATGGGTTATAGCCCATCGTTTTTTGAAATTTTGAAAAAAAATGTTAACCTCGTTTTTCATCATTTTCGACCATAGGCTATAGCCCCTACCGTATGGCATATTATAGCACGCCGTTTTTCATCATTTTTGAGGATTTGAAAAAAATGAAAAAAAAAAAAACATGGGTTATAGCCCATCGTTTTTTTAAATTTTGAAAAAAAAAATTAACCTTGTTTTTCATCATTTTTGACCATGGGCTATAGCCCCTACCGTACGGCATACTATAGCACGCCGTTTTTCATCATTTTTGAAGATTTGAAAAAAATGAAAAAAAAAAAAACATGGGTTATAGCCCATCGTTTTTTGAAATTTTGAAAAAAAAATTTAACCTTGTTTTTCATCATTTTTGACCATGGGCTATAGCCCCTACCGTACGGCATACTATAGCACGCAGTTTTTCATCATTTTTGAGGATTTGAAAAAAATGAAAAAAAAGAAAAACATGGGTTATAGCCCATCGTTTTTTTTTATTTTGAAAAAAAAATGTAACCTTGTTTTTCATCATTTTTGACCATGGGCTATAGCCCCTACCGTACGGCATACTATAGCACGCCGTTTTTCATCATTTTTGAGGATTTGAAAAAAATGAAAAAAAAAAAAAACATGGGTTATAGCCCATCGTTTTTTGAAATTTTGAAAAAAAATGTTAACCTCGTTTTTCATCATTTTCGACAATGGGCTATAGCCCCTACCGTATGGCATACTATAGCACGCAGTTTTTCATCATTTTTGAGGATTTGAAAAAAACGAAAAAAAAAAAAACATGGGTTATAGCCCATCGTTTTTTGAAATTTTGAAAAAAAATGTTAACCTCGTTTTTCATCATTTTCGACCATAGGCTATAGCCCCTACCGTATGGCATATTATAGCACGCCGTTTTTCATCATTTTTGAGGATTCGAAAAAAATGAAAAAAAAAAAAACATGGGTTATAGCCCATCGTTTTTTGAAATTTTGAAAAAAAATGTTAACCTCGTTTTTCATCATTTTCGACAATGGGCTATAGCCCCTACCGTATGGCATACTATAGCACGCCGTTTTTCATCATTTTTGAGGATTTGAAAAAAAAGAAAAAAAAGAAAAACATGGGTTATAGCCCATCGTTTTTTTTTATTTTGAAAAAAAAATGTAACCTTGTTTTTCATCATTTTTGACCATGGGCTATAGCCCCTACCGTACAGCATACTATAGCACGCCGTTTTTCATCATTTTTGAGGATTTGAAAAAAATGAAAAAAAAAAAAACATGGGTTATAGCCCATCGTTTTTTGAAATTTTGAAAAAAAAATGTTAACCTCGTTTTTCATCATTTTCGACAATGGGCTATAGCCCCTACCGTATGGCATACTATAGCACGCAGTTTTTCATCATTTTTGAGGATTTGAAAAAAATGAAAAAAAAACAAACATGGGTTATAGCCCATCGTTTTTTGAAATTTTGAAAAAAAATGTTAACCTCGTTTTTCATCATTTTCGACCATAGGCTATAGCCCCTATCGTATGGCATATTATAGCACGCCGTTTTTCATCATTTTTGAGGATTTGAAAAAAATGAAAAAAAAAAAACATGGGTTATAGCCCATCGTTTTTTGAAATTTTGAAAAAAAAAATTAACCTTGTTTTTCATCATTTTTGACCATGGGCTATAGCCCCTACCGTACGGCATACTATAGCACGCCGTTTTTCATCATTTTTGAAGATTTGAAAAAAATGAAAAAAAAAAAAACATGGGTTATAGCCCATCGTTTTTTGAAATTTTGAAAAAAAATGTTAACCTCGTTTTTCATCATTTTCGACCATAGGCTATAGCCCCTACCGTATGGCATATTATAGCACGCCGTTTTTCATCATTTTTGAGGATTCGAAAAAAATGAAAAAAAAAAAAACATGGGTTATAGCCCATCGTTTTTTGAAATTTTGAAAAAAAATGTTAACCTCGTTTTTCATCATTTTCGACAATGGGCTATAGCCCCTACCGTATGGCATACTATAGCACGCCGTTTTTCATCATTTTTGAGGATTTGAAAAAAAAGAAAAAAAAGAAAAACATGGGTTATAGCCCATCGTTTTTTTTTATTTTGAAAAAAAAATGTAACCTTGTTTTTCATCATTTTTGACCATGGGCTATAGCCCCTACCGTACAGCATACTATAGCACGCCGTTTTTCATCATTTTTGAGGATTTGAAAAAAATGAAAAAAAAAAAAACATGGGTTATAGCCCATCGTTTTTTGAAATTTTGAAAAAAAAATGTTAACCTCGTTTTTCATCATTTTCGACAATGGGCTATAGCCCCTACCGTATGGCATACTATAGCACGCAGTTTTTCATCATTTTTGAGGATTTGAAAAAAATGAAAAAAAAACAAACATGGCTTATAGCCCATCGTTTTTTGAAATTTTGAAAAAAAATGTTAACCTCGTTTTTCATCATTTTCGACCATAGGCTATAGCCCCTATCGTATGGCATATTATAGCACGCCGTTTTTCATCATTTTTGAGGATTTGAAAAAAATGAAAAAAAAAAAACATGGGTTATAGCCCATCGTTTTTTGAAATTTTGAAAAAAAAAATTAACCTTGTTTTTCATCATTTTTGACCATGGGCTATAGCCCCTACCGTACGGCATACTATAGCACGCCGTTTTTCATCATTTTTGAAGATTTGAAAAAAATGAAAAAAAAAAAAACATGGGTTATAGCCCATCGTTTTTTGAAATTTTGAAAAAAAAAATTAACCTTGTTTTTCATCATTTTTGACCATGGGCTATAGCCCCTACCGTACGGCATACTATAGCACGCAGTTTTTCATCATTTTTGTGGATTTGAAAAAAACAAAACAAAAAAAAAACATGGGTTATAGCCCATCGTTTTTTGAAATTTTGATATTTTTTTTTAACCTTGTTTTTCATCATTTTTGACAATGGGCTATAGCCCCTACCGTATGGCATACTATAGCACGCCGTTTTTCATCATTTTTGAGGATTTGAAAAAAAAGAAAAAAAAGAAAAACATGGGTTATAGCCCATCGTTTTTTTTTATTTTGAAAAAAAAATGTAACCTTGTTTTTCATCATTTTTGACCATGGGCTATAGCCCCTACCGTACGGCATACTATAGCACGCCGTTTTTCATCATTTTTGAGGATTTGAAAAAAATGAAGAAAAAAAAAAACATGGGTTATAGCCCATCGTTTTTTGAAATTTTGAAAAAGAATGTTAACCTCGTTTTTCATCATTTTCGACAATGGGCTATAGCCCCTACCGTATGGCATACTATAGCACGCAGTTTTTCATCATTTTTGAGGATTTGAAAAAAATGAAAAAAAAAAAAACATGGGTTATAGCCCATCGTTTTTTGAAATTTTGAAAAAAAATGTTAACCTCGTTTTTCATCATTTTCGACAATGGGCTATAGCCCCTACCGTATGGCATACTATAGCACGCAGTTTTTCATCATTTTTGAGGATTTGAAAAAAATGAAAAAAAAAAAAACATGGGTTATAGCCCATAGTTTTTTGAAATTTTGAAAAAAAATGTTAACCTCGTTTTTCATCATTTTCGACCATAGGCTATAGCCCCTACCGTATGGCATATTATAGCACGCAGTTTTTCATCATTTTTGAGGATTTGAAAAAAATGAAAAAAAAAAAAACATGGGTTATAGCCCATCGTTTTTTGAAATTTTGAAAAAAAATGTTAACCTCGTTTTTCATCATTTTCGACAATGGGCTATAGCCCCTACCGTATGGCATACTATAGCACGCAGTTTTTCATCATTTTTGAGGATTTGAAAAAAATGAAAAAAAAACAAACATGGGTTATAGCCCATCGTTTTTTGAAATTTTGAAAAAAAATGTTAACCTCGTTTTTCATCATTTTCGACCATAGGCTATAGCCCCTACCGTATGGCATATTATAGCACGCCGTTTTTCATCATTTTTGAGGATTTGAAAAAAATGAAAAAAAAAAAAACATGGGTTATAGCCCATCGTTTTTTGAAATTTTGAAAAAAAATGTTAACCTCGTTTTTCATCATTTTCGACAATGGGCTATAGCCCCTACCGTATGGCATACTATAGCACGCAGTTTTTCATCATTTTTGAGGATTTGAAAAAAAATGAAAAAAAAACAAACATGGGTTATAGCCCATCGTTTTTTGAAATTTTGAAAAAAAATGTTAACCTTGTTTTTCATCATTTTCGACCATAGGCTATAGCCCCTACCGTATGGCATATTATAGCACGCCGTTTTTCATCATTTTTGAGGATTTGAAAAAAATGAAAAAAAAAAAAACATGGGTTATAGCCCATCGTTTTTTGAAATTTTGAAAAAAAAAATTAACCTTGTTTTTCATCATTTTTTACCATGGGCTATAGCCCCTACCGTACGGCATACTATAGCACGCCGTTTTTCATCATTTTTGAAGATTTGAAAAAAAAGAAAAAAAAACAAAACATGGGTTATAGCCCATCGTTTTTTGAAAATTTGAAAAAAAAATTTAACCTTGTTTTTCATCATTTTTGACCATGGGCTATAGCCCCTACCGTACGGCATACTATAGCACGCCGTTTTTCATCATTTTTGAAGATTTGAAAAAAAAGAAAAAAAAACAAAACATGGGTTATAGCCCATCGTTTTTTGAAAATTTGAAAAAAAAATTTAACCTTGTTTTTCATCATTTTCGACAATGGGCTATAGCCCCTACCGTATGGCATACTATAGCACGCAGTTTTTCATCATTTTTGAGGATTTGAAAAAAATGAAAAAAAAAAAAACATGGGTTATAGCCCATAGTTTTTTGAAATTTTGAAAAAAAATGTTAACCTCGTTTTTCATCATTTTCGACCATAGGCTATAGCCCCTACCGTATGGCATATTATAGCACGCCGTTTTTCATCATTTTTGAGGATTTGAAAAAAATGAAAAAAAAAAAAACATGGGTTATAGCCCATCGTTTTTTGAAATTTTGAAAAAAAATGTTAACCTCGTTTTTCATCATTTTCGACAATGGGCTATAGCCCCTACCGTATGGCATACTATAGCACGCAGTTTTTCATCATTTTTGAGGATTTGAAAAAAATGAAAAAAAAACAAACATGGGTTATAGCCCATCGTTTTTTGAAAATTTGAAAAAAAATGTTAACCTCGTTTTTCATCATTTTCGACCATAGGCTATAGCCCCTACCGTATGGCATATTATAGCACGCCGTTTTTCATCATTTTTGAGGATTTGAAAAAAATGAAAAAAAAAAAAACATGGGTTATAGCCCATCGTTTTTTGAAATTTTGAAAAAAAATGTTAACCTCGTTTTTCATCATTTTCGACAATGGGCTATAGCCCCTACCGTATGGCATACTATAGCACGCAGTTTTTCATCATTTTTGAGGATTTGAAAAAAAATGAAAAAAAAACAAACATGGGTTATAGCCCATCGTTTTTTGAAATTTTGAAAAAAAATGTTAACCTCGTTTTTCATCATTTTCGACCATAGGCTATAGCCCCTACCGTATGGCATATTATAGCACGCCGTTTTTCATCATTTTTGAGGATTTGAAAAAAATGAAAAAAAAAAAAACATGGGTTATAGCCCATCGTTTTTTGAAATTTTGAAAAAAAAAATTAACCTTGTTTTTCATCATTTTTTACCATGGGCTATAGCCCCTACCGTACGGCATACTATAGCACGCCGTTTTTCATCATTTTTGAAGATTTGAAAAAAAAGAAAAAAAAAAAAAACATGGGTTATAGCCCATCGTTTTTTGAAAATTTGAAAAAAAAAATTAACCTTGTTTTTCATCATTTTTGACCATGGGCTATAGCCCCTACCGTACGGCATACTATAGCACGCAGTTTTTCATCATTTTTGAGGATTTGAAAAAAAAAAACATGGGTTATAGCCCATCGTTTTTTGAAATTTTTATATATTTTTTTAACCTTGTTTTTCATCATTTTTGACAATGGGCTATAGCCCCTACCGTATGGCATACTATAGCACGCCGTTTTTCATCATTTTTGAGGATTTGAAAAAAAAGGAAAAAAAGAAAAACATGGGTTATAGCCCATCGTTTTTTTTATTTTGAAAAAAAAATTTAACCTTGTTTTTCATCATTTTTGACCATGGGCTATAGCCCCTACCGTACGGCATACTATAGCACGCCGTTTTTCATCATTTTTGAGGATTTGAAAAAAATGAAAACATGGGTTATAGCCCATCGTTTTTTTTTATCTTGAAAAAAAAATGTAACCTCGTTTTTCATCATTTTTGACCATGGGCTATAGCCCCTACCGTACGGCATACTATAGCACGCCGTTTTTCATCATTTTTGAGGATTTGAAAAAAATGAAAAAAAAAAAAACATGGGTTATAGCCCATCGTTTTTTGAAATTAAAAAAAAAATGTTAACCTCGTTTTTCATCATTTTCGACCATAGGCTATAGCCCCTACCGTATGGCATATTATAGCACGCCGTTTTTCATCATTTTTGAGGATTTGAAAAAAATGAAAAAAAAAAAAACATGGGTTATAGCCCATCGTTTTTTTTAAAATTTAAAAAAAAAAATTTACCTTGTTTTTCATCATTTTTGACCATGGGCTATAGCCCCTACCGTACGGCATACTATAGCACGCCGTTTTTCATCATTTTTGAGGATAAAAAAAAAAAAAAAAAAAAAAAAACATGCGTTATAGCCCATCGTTTTTTGAAATTTTGATATTTTTTTTTAACCTTGTTTTTCATCATTTTTGACAATGGGCTATAGCCCCTACCGTATGGCATACTATAGCACGCCGTTTTTCATCATTTTTGAGGATTTGAAAAAAATGAAAAAAAAAAAAACATGGGTTATAGCCCATCGTTTTTTTTTATTTTGAAAAAAAAATGTAACCTTGTTTTTCATCATTTTTGACCATGGGCTATAGCCCCTACCGTACGGCATACTATAGCACGCCGTTTTTCATCATTTTTGAGGATTTAAAAAAAATGAAAAAAAAAAAAACATGGGTTATAGCCCATCGTTTTTTGAAATTTTGAAAAAAATGTTAACCTTGTTTTTCATCATTTTTGACAATGGGCTATAGCCCCTACCGTATGGCATACTATAGCACGCCGTTTTTCATCATTTTTGAGGATTTGAAAAAAAAGAAAAAAAAGAAAAACATGGGTTATAGCCCATCGTTTTTTTTTATTTTGAAAAAAAAATGTAACCTCGTTTTTCATCATTTTCGACAATGGGCTATAGCCCCTACCGTATGGCATACTATAGCACGCAGTTTTTCATCATTTTTGAGGATTTGAAAAAAATGAAAAAAAAAAAAAACATGGGTTATAGCCCATCGTTTTTTGAAATTTTGAAAAAAAAATGTAACCTTGTTTTTCATCATTTTTGACCATGGGCTATAGCCCCTACCGTACGGCATACTATAGCACGCCGTTTTTCATCATTTTTGAGGATTTGAAAAAAAAAAACCAAAAAAAAAACATGGGTTATAGCCCATCGTTTTTTGAAATTTTGATATATTTTTTTAACCTTGTTTTTCATCATTTTTGACAATGGGCTATAGCCCCTACCGTATGGCATACTATAGCACGCCGTTTTTCATCATTTTTGAGGATTTGAAAAAAATGAAAAAAAAAAAAACATGGGTTAGCCTATAGCCCATCGTTTTTTGAAATTTTGAAAAAAAATGTTAACCTCGTTTTTCATCATTTTCGACAATGGGCTATAGCCCCTACCGTATGGCATACTATAGCACGCAGTTTTTCATCATTTTTGAGGATTTGAAAAAAAAAAACCAAAAAAAAAACATGGGTTATAGCCCATCGTTTTTTGAAATTTTGATATATTTTTTTAACCTTGTTTTTCATCATTTTTGACAATGGGCTATAGCCCCTACCGTATGGCATACTATAGCACGCCGTTTTTCATCATTTTTGAGGATTTGAAAAAAATGAAAAAAAAAAAAACATGGGTTAGCCTATAGCCCATCGTTTTTTGAAATTTTGAAAAAAAATGTTAACCTCGTTTTTCATCATTTTCGACAATGGGCTATAGCCCCTACCGTATGGCATACTATAGCACGCCGTTTTTCATCATTTTTGAGGATTTGAAAAAAAAGAAAAAAAAGAAAAACATGGGTTATAGCCCATCGTTTTTTTTTATTTTGAAAAAAAAATGTAACCTTGTTTTTCATCATTTTTGACCATGGGCTATAGCCCCTACCGTACGGCATACTATAGCACGCCGTTTTTCATCATTTTTGAGGATTTGAAAAAAAAGAAAAAAAAAAAAACATGGGTTATAGCCCATCGTTTTTTGAAATTTTGAAAAAAAATGTTAACCTCGTTTTTCATCATTTTCGACAATGGGCTATAGCCCCTACCGTATGGCATACTATAGCACGCAGTTTTTCATCATTTTTGAGGATTTGAAAAAAATGAAAAAAAAAAAAACATGGGTTATAGCCCATCGTTTTTTGAAATTTTGAAAAAAAAAGTGTAACCTTGTTTTTCATCATTTTTGACCATGGGCTATAGCCCCTACCGTACGGCATACTATAGCACGCCGTTATTCATCATTTTTGAGGATTGAAAAAAAATGAAAAAAAAAAAAACATGGGTTATAGCCCATCGTTTTTTGAAATTTTGAAAAAAAATGTTAACCTCGTTTTTCATCATTTTCGACAATGGGCTATAGCCCCTACCGTATGGCATACTATAGCACGCAGTTTTTCATCATTTTTGAGGATTTGAAAAAAATGAAAAAAAAAAAACATGGGTTATAGCCCATCGTTTTTTGAAATTTTGAAAAAAAATGTTAACCTCGTTTTTCATCATTTTCGACAATGGGCTATAGCCCCTACCGTATGGCATACTATAGCACGCAGTTTTTCATCATTTTTGAGGATTTAAAAAAAAAAAAAAAAAAAAAAAACATGGGTTATAGCCCATCGTTTTTTGAAAATTTTAAAAAATATGTTAACCTCGTTTTTCATCATTTTCGACCATAGGCTATAGCCCCTACCGTATGGCATATTATAGCACGCCGTTTTTCATCATTTTTGAGGATTTGAAAAAAATGAAAAAAAAAAAAACATGGGTTATAGCCCATCGTTTTTTGAAATTTTGAAAAAAAAAATTTACCTTGTTTTTCATCATTTTTGACCATGGGCTATAGCCCCTACCGTACGGCATACTATAGCACGCCGTTTTTCATCATTTTTGAAGATTTGAAAAAAAACTAAAAAAAAAAAACATGGGTTATAGCCCATCGTTTTTTGAAATTTTGAAAAAAAAAATTAACCTTGTTTTTCATCATTTTTGACCATGGGCTATAGCCCCTACCGTACGGCATACTATAGCACGCAGTTTTTCATCATTTTTGAGGATTTGAAAAAAACAAAACAAAAAAAAAACATGGGTTATAGCCCATCGTTTTTTGAAATTTTGATATATTTTTTTAACCTTGTTTTTCATCATTTTTGACAATGGGCTATAGCCCCTACCGTACGGCATACTATAGCACGCCGTTTTTCATCATTTTTGAGGATTTGAAAAAAATGAAAAAAAAAAAAACATGGGTTATAGCCCATCGTTTTTTGAAATTTTGAAAAAAAATGTTAACCTCGTTTTTCATCATTTTCGACAATGGGCTATAGCCCCTACCGTATGGCATACTATAGCACGCAGTTTTTCATCATTTTTGAGGATTTGAAAAAAATGGAAAAAAAAAAAACATGGGTTATAGCCCATCGTTTTTTGAAATTTTGAAAAAAAATGTTAACCTCGTTTTTCATCATTTTCGACAATGGGCTATAGCCCCTACCGTATGGCATACTATAGCACGCAGTTTTTCATCATTTTTGAGGATTTGAAAAAAATGAAAAAAAAAAAAACATGGGTTATAGCCCATCGTTTTTTGAAATTTTGAAAAAAAAAATTAACCTTGTTTTTCATCATTTTTGACCATGGGCTATAGCCCCTACCGTACGGCATACTATAGCACGCCGTTTTTCATCATTTTTGAGGATTTGAAAAAAATGAAAAAAAAAAAAACATGGGTTATAGCCCATCGTTTTTTGAAATTTTGAAAAAAAATGTTAACCTCGTTTTTCATCATTTTCGACAATGGGCTATAGCCCCTACCGTATGGCATACTATAGCACGCAGTTTTTCATCATTTTTGAGGATTTGAAAAAAATGAAAAAAAAAAAAACATGGGTTATAGCCCATCGTTTTTTGAAATTTTGAAAAAAAATGTTAACCTCGTTTTTCATCATTTTCGACAATGGGCTATAGCCCCTACCGTATGGCATACTATAGCACGCAGTTTTTCATCATTTTTGAGGATTTGAAAAAAATGAAAAAAAAAAAAAAACATGGGTTATAGCCCATCGTTTTTTGAAATTTTGAAAAAAAATGTTAACCTCGTTTTTCATCATTTTCGACCATAGGCTATAGCCCCTACCGTATGGCATATTATAGCACGCCGTTTTTCATCATTTTTGAGGATTTGAAAAAAATGAAAAAAAAAAAAACATGGGTTATAGCCCATCGTTTTTTGAAATTTTGAAAAAAAAAATTAACCTTGTTTTTCATCATTTTTGACCATGGGCTATAGCCCCTACCGTACGGCATACTATAGCACGCCGTTTTTCATCATTTTTGAGGATTTGAAAAAAAAAAAAAAAAAAAAAACATGGGTTATAGCCCATCGTTTTTTGAAATTTTGAAAAAAAAAATTAACCTTGTTTTTCATCATTTTTGACCATGGGCTATAGCCCCTACCGTACGGCATACTATAGCACGCAGTTTTTCATCATTTTTGAGGATTTGAAAAAAAAAAACCAAAAAAGAAACATGGGTTATAGCCCATCGTTTTTTGAAATTTTGATATTTTTTTTTAACCTTGTTTTTCATCATTTTTGACAATGGGCTATAGCCCCTACCGTATGGCATACTATAGCACGCCGTTTTTCATCATTTTTGAGGATTTGAAAAAAAAGAAAAAAAAGAAAAACATGGGTTATAGCCCATTGTTTTTTTTTATTTTGAAAAAAAAATGTAACCTTGTTTTTCATCATTTTTGACCATGGGCTATAGCCCCTACCGTACGGCATACTATAGCACGCCGTTTTTCATCATTTTTGAGGATTTGAAAAAAATGAAAAAAAAAAAAACATGGGTTATAGCCCATCGTTTTTTGAAATTTTGAAAAAAAATGTTAACCTCGTTTTTCATCATTTTCGACAATGGGCTATAGCCCCTACCGTATGGCATACTATAGCACGCAGTTTTTCATCATTTTTGAGGATTTGAAAAAAATGAAAAAAAAAAAAACATGGGTTATAGCCCATCGTTTTTTGAAATTTTGATATTTTTTTTTAACCTTGTTTTTCATCATTTTTGACAATGGGCTATAGCCCCTACCGTATGGCATACTATAGCACGCCGTTTTTCATCATTTTTGAGGATTTGAAAAAAATGAAAAAAAAAAAAACATGGGTTATAGCCCATCGTTTTTTGAAATTTTGAAAAAAAATGTTAACCTCGTTTTTCATCATTTTCGACAATGGGCTATAGCCCCTACCGTATGGCATACTCTAGCACGCAGTTTTTCATCATTTTTGAGGATTTGAAAAAAATGAAAAAAAAAAAACATGGGTTATAGCCCATCGTTTTTTGAAATTTTGAAAAAAAAATGTAACCTTGTTTTTCATCATTTTTGACCATGGGCTATAGCCCCTACCGTACGGCATACTATAGCACGCCGTTTTTCATCATTTTTGAGGATTTGAAAAAAATGAAAAAAAAAAAAACATGGGTTATAGCCCATCGTTTTTTGAAATTTTGAAAAAAAATGTTAATCTCGTTTTTCATCATTTTCGACCATAGGCTATAGCCCCTACCGTATGGCATATTATAGCACGCCGTTTTTCATCATTTTTGAGGATTTGAAAAAAAAAAAAAAAAAAAAAACATGGGTTATAGCCCATCGTTTTTTGAAATTTTGAAAAAAAAAATTAACCTTGTTTTTCATCATTTTTGACCATGGGCTATAGCCCCTACCGTATGGAGTTACATTTGTCTCTTTATTAACCAAACAAAAGAAAAATTAACCAAACAAAAGAAAAACATTTGAGAGAGAAAAAATCTAAACAGAACAAAAAACTATTTTTAATTCAAACAAATTAAAAACGCAATCAAAAAATATATTTGCATGCAAAAAAAAAAAGATTTGAAAGAAAAGAAAAAATAATTGAGAACAAAACTTTTTTTTTTTTTTTTTTAATTAAATTAAAAAAAATTA
This sequence comes from Protomyctophum parallelum, assembly GCF_964188405.1. NCBI lineage: Eukaryota > Metazoa > Chordata > Actinopteri > Myctophiformes > Myctophidae > Protomyctophum > Protomyctophum parallelum. The sequence continues at coordinate 26,820,927 of NC_139718.1, read as the reverse complement.
AAAATTAAAAATTAAACTACATAAAACAAAATACTTACTAAATGTTTGGGTAATAATAATATGTGTTGTGCTAAATAAAATGTTTTTAATGTTTTTTTTCCTTCGTTTGCGAATGAAAGTTTTTTTTTTCTCATTGCAAAACGCCTTCTCTCTCAAAACCTATGTCTTTGGTCTCGATTTTTTTTTTTTCTCTCAAAACCTATGTCTTTGGTCTCGATTTTTTTTTTCTCTCTCTTGGATTATTTGTGTGAGGGGTGAAAGTTCAGAAGGCGGGTCCTACGCTGAAAAGATGTAAGACACCTCTCCATTGGCCACTGTCTTAAACCCTTGCTTAGGGTGCAAATCTCAACTGTTTTGGACGGGGGTGGGCTCGTTGGAATCGTGTCGCCCCCCTGGGGGCGTCTTTGGGGGGCTCAAGGTTCAGGGACCCCCAGGGACCCCCTGGGACCCCCCAGGGACCCCCAAATGGTAACTCTGTCATTTCTCAACCGTTTTTGACGGGGGTGGGCTCGTTGGAATCGTGTCGCCCCCCTGGGGGCGTCTTTAGGGGGCTCAAGGTTCAGGGACCCCGAGGGACCCCCCGGGACCCCCCAGGGACCCCCAAATGGTAACTCTGTCATTTCTCAACTGTTTTGTACGAGGGTGGGCTCGTTGGAATCGTGTCGCCCCCCTGGGGGCGTCTTTGGGGGGCTCAAGGTTCAGGGACCCCCAGGGACCCCCTGGGACCCCCCAGGGACCCCTAAATGGTAACTCTGTCATTTCTCAACCGTTTTTGACGGGGGTGGGCTCGTTGGAATCGTGTCGCCCCCCTGGGGGCGTCTTTAGGGGGCTCAAGGTTCAGGGACCCTGAGGGACCCCCCGGGACCCCCCAGGGACCCCCAAATGGTAACTCTGTCATTTCTCAACTGTTTTGGACGGGGGTGGGCTCGTTGGAATCGTGTCGCCCCCCTGGGGGCGTCTTTGTGGGTCTCAAGGTTCAGGGACCCCCAGGGACCCCCCGGGACCCCCAAATGGTAACTCTGTCATTTCTCAACCGTTTTTGACGAGGGTGGGCTCGTTGTGATTGTGTCGCCCCCCTGGGGGCGTCTTTGGGGGTCTCAAGGTTCAGGGACCCCCCCGGGACCACCTAGGGACCCCCAAATGGTAACTCTGTCATTTCTCAACCGTTTTGGACGGCGGTGGGCTCGTTGGAATCGTGTCGCCCCCCTGGGGGTGTCTTTAGGGGGCTCAAGGTTCAGGGACCCCGAGGGACCCCCCGGGACCCCCCAGGGACCCCCAAATGGTAACTCTGTCATTTCTCAACCGTTTTGGACGGCGGTGGGCTCGTTGTGATTGTGTCGCCCCCCTGGGGGCGTCTTTAGGGGGCTCAAGGTTCAGGGACCCCGAGGGACCCCCCGGGACCCCCCAGGGACCCCCAAATGGTAACTGTCATTTCTCAACTGTTTTGGACGGCGGTGGGCTCTTTGGAATCGTGTCGCCCCCCCCCTGGTGGCGTTCTCAAGGTTTTGGAGGTTCGGGGACCCCCCGGGACCCCCCAGGGACCCCCAAATGGTAACTCTGTCATTTCTCAACCGTTTTGGACGGCTCGTTGTTATTGTGTCGCCCCCCTGGGGGCGTCTTTGGGGGTCTCAAGGTTCAGGGACCCCCAGGGACCCCCCAGGGACCCCCAAATGGTAACTCTGTAATTTCTCAAAGTGTGTGAGAGAGAGAGCTATAGTAAGAAGAATATGCAGATGAATATAAATGGTTCTCTCTGTCTCTCCCTCCCATCAATAAAGATCTATCATAAAAATGTCAAGAGTTACCATGTGGAAGCCCCCAGGGGTCCCCGAACCTCCAAAACCCTGATAATGCGCCCAGAGAGGCAACACGATTCCAACGAGCCCACCCCCGTCCAAAACGGTTGAGAAATGACAGAATTACCATTTGGGGGTCCCGGGGGGTCCCGGGGGGTCCCGGGGGGTCCCCAAACCTACAAAACCCTGAGAACGCCCCCAGGGGGGCGACACGATTCCAACGAGCCCACCGCCGTCCAAAACGGTTGAGAAATGACAGAGTTACCATTTGGGGGTCCCTGGGTGGTCCCGGGGGGGTCCCTGAACCTTGAGACCCCCAAAGACGCCCCCAGGGGGGCGACACAATCACAACGAGCCCACCCCCGTCAAAAACGGTTGAGAAATGACAGAATTACCATTTGGGGGTCCCGGGGGGTCCCGGGGGGTCCCGGGGGGTCCCCAAACCTACAAAACCCTGAGAACGCCCCCAGGGGGGCGACACGATTCCAACGAGCCCACCGCCGTCCAAAACGGTTGAGAAATGACAGAGTTACCATTTGGGGGTCCCTGGGTGGTCCCGGGGGGGTCCCTGAACCTTGAGACCCCCAAAGACGCCCCCAGGGGGGCGACACAATCACAACGAGCCCACCCCCGTCAAAAACGGTTGAGAAATGACAGAGTTACCATTTGGGGGTCCCTGGGAGGTCCCGGGGGGTCCCTCGGAGTCCCTGAACCTTGAGCCCCCTAAAGACGCCCCCAGGGGGGCGACACGATTCCAACGAGCCCACCCCCGTCAAAAACGGTTGAGAAATGACAGAGTTACCATTTGGGGGTCCCTGGGGGGTCCCTGGGGGTCCCTGAACCTTGAGCCCCCTAAAGACGCCCCCAGGGGGGCGACACGATTCCAACGAGCCCACCCCCGTCCAAAACAGTTGAGAAATGACAGAGTTACCATTTGGGGGTCCCTGGGTGGTCCTGGGGGGTCCCTGGGGGTCCCTGAACCTTGAGACCCACAAAGACGCCCCCAGGGGGGCGACACGATTCCAACGAGCCCACCCCCGTCCAAAACAGTTGAGAAATGACAGAGTTACCATTTGGGGGTCCCTGGGGGGTCCCTGGGGGTCCCTGAACCTTGAGACCCACAAAGACGCCCCCAGGGGGGCGACACAATCACAACAAGCCCACCCCCGTCAAAAACGGTTGAGAAATGACAGAGTTACCATTTGGGGGTCCCTGGGAGGTCCCGGGGGGTCCCTCGGGGTCCCTGAACCTTGAGCCCCCTAAAGACGCCCCCAGGGGGGCGACACGATTCCAACGAGCCCACCCCCGTCAAAAACGGTTGAGAAATGACAGAGTTACCATTTGGGGGTCCCTGGGGGGTCCCTGGGGGTCCCTGAACCTTGAGCCCCCTAAAGACGCCCCCAGGGGGGCGACACGATTCCAACGAGCCCACCCCCGTCCAAAACAGTTGAGAAATGACAGAGTTACCATTTGGGGGTCCCTGGGTGGTCCTGGGGGGTCCCTGGGGGTCCCTGAACCTTGAGACCCACAAAGACGCCCCCAGGGGGGCGACACAATCACAACAAGCCCACCCCCGTCAAAAACGGTTGAGAAATGACAGAGTTACCATTTGGGGGTCCCTGGGGGGTCCCAGGGGGTCCCTGGGGGTCCCTGAACCTTGAGCCCCCCAAAGACGCCCCCAGGGGGGCGACACGATTCCAACGAGCCCACCCCCGTCCAAAACAGTTGAGATTTGCACCCTAAGCAAGGGTTTAAGACAGTGGCCAATGGAGAGGTGTCTTACATCTTTTCAGCGTAGGACCCGCCTTCTGAACTTTCACCCCTCACACAAATAATCCAAGAGAGAGAAAAAAAAAATCGAGACCAAAGACATAGGTTTTGAGAGAGAAAACAAAATCGAGACCAAAGACATAGGTTTTGAGAGAGAAGGCGTTTTGCAATGAGAAAAAAAAAACTTTCATTCGCAAACGAAGGAAGAAAAACATTAAAAAGATTTTATTTAGCACAACACATATTATTATTACCCAAACATTTAGTAAGTATTTTGTTTTATGTAGTTTAATTTTTAATTTTTAATTAAAAATAAATAAAATAATAATATATTTTTTAAAGTTTTGTTCTCAATTATTTTTTCTTTTCTTTCAAATCTTTTTTTTTTTTGCTTGCAAATATATTTTTTGATTGCGTTTTTAATTTGTTTGAATTAAAAATAGTTTTTTGTTCTGTTTAGATTTTTTCTCTCTCAAATGTTTTTCTTTTGTTTGGTTAATAAAGAGACAAATGTAACTCCATACATGTAGGCCTACATGTCAATAAAAGTTACATTCCGAGGTGTTTAATATTAAAACAAACGGATTGTTGTAACAAACACTGTCTCTAGAGCAGTGTGGTCGTGGTGGTGTGACCAAAAGGTGGCGTGCACGAGCTGATGACTTAAATACATGCACGTACGTTATTATGGATCCCACTTCAGCTCAAGCAACCCACCCCCCCGCGCGCTCAGAACCCCCAGTCCCCCACTGCAAAGATGCGCGCGCACGCACACACGCGCACAGACGCACGCACACACACACGCACACACAAACACACACACACACACACACAAGCTAGTCGATTTTTTTATTTTATTCATTTATTTATTTTTTGTATGTTTTTCATGACAGTATGACTGACTGACATTATCTGGCTGCATTGAAGTGTAGCCTGCTATGATTAAACTTTTAACGTTTATATTAATTGTTTTAAAATGTTAGTAGCCTATACCTATATAGTAAAACGTTTTTTTAATTTAATGTATTTATTGTTAGGGCTGGGACTCGATTAAAAAAAAAAAAAAATTGAAGCATTGTAATTAACTAATCAAAATGAATCGCATTTTAATTGCATATCAAGTTTTGACTTGAGAAGCAGTTTTTGGTCAATTAAAAGATTATGGTATATGAGTGAATCAGTCAGCGCAGGCACACCTTAGCGCACAGCCGCGGACAGACGAAGCTGACGCCCGACGTCATTCCGGCTTTTTAGACAGCTGGTGGATGGAAAAGAAGCTCCACCTTCGCGGCTGACTGACGCGGGGGTGGAGCTTCTTTTCCATCCACCAGCTGTCTAAAAAGCCGGAATGACGTCGGGCGTCAGTTTCATCTGTCCACGGGCCATGGCTGTGCGCTAAGGTGTGCCTGCGCTGAATGTGTGAGTTTATTTTATAAAAACTTCCCATCATGCACTGGGCCAAGCAAATGGCGTGCATTGCTATGATCGGTATGCCTGAAATTAGTCCACTAAGAAAGGTTCTGTGGTGCAATTATTATTATTATTGTTATTATTATTATTATACATTTCGGCCATTTGAAAATAGCCAATCTACAAGGCTAGCTCACAACGGCCCATAGCGACGCATTGTGAACTTTCAAATTAGGAGGGGCGGCGGCGGTGGCTCAGGGGTAGAGTGGCTGGATGGTAACCGCAAGGTTGCCAATTCGAACCCGGGCTCCCCCAGAGTTAGTGTCGAAGTGTCCTTGAGCAAGACTCTGAACCCCTGATTGCTCCTGATGTGCAGGCTGGTGCCTTGCATGGTTTCCGCCACCATCTGTGTATGAATGTGTGTTTGAATGGGTGAATGTAACGCACAATCTATGTAAAGCGCCTTGGATAAAAGGCGCTATATAAATGCACCATTTACCATTTTAGAACACGTAGAAATATGGGACATTCTTCATAATGAGTATAGGCTCATTTTACTTTTGGTACACATGAAGTACATTTTGATGCCAATACTGTTGTACTTTTTATTCAAGGTGTTACAACTCATACGTCTAGGGGTAAAATGAGTAGGCAACATAAGAAGGAGGAACAGGAAACCATGATCAAATGCGAGGTTTTATTATAATAATATAATAATAAAACATAATCAAAATATAATTTACAATAAATGGCTGTCTTAATCAAACAAAAATACAATAAAGAAACCAACGCATTTCCGATGGGCGGAACAAATAGAAGTCAAACAATAAGGTCGTTTTCACAGTCAGTAATCACACGTAGTGGCGGGTCGGAGGAAGACCATAGTGATGTCCCCCGACGAGCTGTCAAACACAGAATGACTAAGTAGCATACGGTGCACCCATGGCCAGTGGGTGACACGTGACCGGCAGCCAATAAGGGAGGCAGGCGTTGATCAGACGCCCGCCCATAGCCGGCCCCTCGATGATGTCATTGACAAGGTAACACACAGTCAGTCAACCTGGAGCGGAAAATAACACATATATAATAGAAGGCGCTCTCTATTCCAATATATGGTTCATGACAAGTCTACTTACTGTAGAAGAGTCTAGAGAGACTGTGTACCAATTTGCGTGATGTTTGGACAAAATCTGTATGTGTACTGTCCAAAAACTTGTTTTGCACAAAGCGGCCTCCTGGTGGCGCTATAACAGGCCGTTCTGGAAATTTTGAGGCAGAGGTTCATCGTTGGCATCCAGGGAGTGTGTGTGCAAAATTTGGCATCGACCGGGTTAACAGTGCCGGAGATTAGCTGTTTACAGATGGAAGGACGGACGGACGGACACACACACACGTCCACACACGGACACACGGACGGACGGAGTGCAAAACATACTCTCTCCCCATGCCTTCGGCCTGGTGGAGACAATAATGTGACTTGATTCATTGATTGATATCAAAAAGGGCCTGTCAGCTCAAACCCACAATGCAATCTTTTGTTTTCAAGAGTGTTGCTGTGCACAAACATCAGTAGCATTACAGATGAAATACAAACTATTCCATCGTTGGCATCCAGGGAGTGGTGGGGTAAAGTAGACCCTTCAAGCAGTTACCATTACTTTCAGAGTGTGCCGCCTGAGCTGTGCGCATGCAAGGTCACTTCAGTGAGTGAGAGATTGCTACTGTATATATTGTCAGGGCAGAGAGTGACACGTCAGAATTCTCCAAGATAGACCAGCTCTCTGTCCTGTGCTTCGCGGGGTCGCGGGGCCCCCAAATCTGTGGACTGATATGATCGAATCTGATTTCGTGATGTAACAGGTCGTATTTGCTTTCATATATGTCTTTGCTGTTCACATGTATATATCACATGACCATTCAATTTGGGATAATTGTGGGCAATCAATAAATGCCAGATCTTGTGAATCCATAATTTTAAGTGTACAGCCTGTTTATTGGACTATTAGATAACCCTCTCACAGGATGGCGCATCAGGAGTGTGTGTGCAAAACTTTGCATCGACCGGGTTAACAATGCCGGAGATTAGCTGTTCACGGACGGACGGACGGACTGACACACACACACACACGGACGGACGGACTGAGTGCAAAACATACTCTCTCCCCATGCCTTCGGCCTGGTGGAGACAATGATTCTCAATGAAAATAGATCCAAGCTTTACAATACCATTAATCCATAGATACAGAAAAGTCCGAAAGGAGTCCTGATAAAGTCTAAACCGTGAATACACAGGAGTTATAGTAAAAATGACGCAATGTGTTGTTCTATCTTGACTGGAGGAGAGGCGTCCACGCGTTGCTGTCAGCTGACGGAGACCTGGCGTGGCTGATGTTGGCAACCTCTTGTTGGTCCAGCGAAGTGATGATGGTGGCGATGAGAGGGAGTCCCATGAAGTTGAATGTGTTGCCATGACAGCCTGTAGATAAGACCCTGACTTCACCTACCTCTGTGAACTATTTAGCAGTCAGAGGTGTTTTTTCTGTCTCCCGTTTAGTAACAAGGTCACGCTATCTAGAATGGCTACTGAGAGAGACGTAGGAATCTGTGAAAAGGGGGCTGGGGTGGAATTTGCAAGGTCGCAGAGACAGAGAACTTAACATACCGGTAAATAAAGTGCATTCTGGTAAATTGGCATGTTGAGCTGGGCATGAGGAACATTAAATCATTGTGACCTGACATATTGAGTTCTGAGTGGAATGGAAACACGTTCACAAACAAGAAATAGGCTATATGCTAGGTCAGGGTATGCTATGGCTATATATATAGGCTATAGACTATAATAGGCTTACAAGAAATAGGCTAAAACATGCATGTGTGGGTTCTGGGTTTGCATGTTGCTAAACATAGATTAATGTGCATGCATATGTGTGTTTCAATTTATGGACTTTTTGCAGAGCTGAAGTAGCACCATAAATCTGCAGAAAACAAACACATTTAATGTTCTTGCTCTCCCAACATGTTTTCTGACTGGCCTGCTCCAGTGTATGGGGCTGAATCCATTTTCCAGCGTTCCAGAAACCATCCCCTCCATCCCGTCACCCCCCCAACCCAGTCTTCCCAACACTGGGTCCGATCCCAAAACGATTGACATTCCTGGGGGGCCACCAGTGAAGCAGCTTTAGATGAAGGGCCACTGGCTCCTGGGTGGCCTCTTGTGCACAGGCTCCAAGGGGAGGAGACAATGTCTTATTAATTGACTGGGCGTCTTGGGCAGGAGTGCAGGAATTTGCAGAAGGGGGTGGGTGGAAAGTTGGGAAGATGGAGGGGCGGAGGGAGAGAGGTGGGACGATGGGTGATTCCCAGTGCAATGGGGGAAGATTCACTGACCTCTTCCTCAGATTTATTTCATTTTGATTTACACTGTTGCTGGTCAGGAGAGAACAATGCCCTAACAGTGATACATTTCTATTTTCTGCCTTGTTTCACCAAAGCATGTGTTAAACTTCTCAGTCATATACTTCTCAGTCATACTGTGTGTGTGTGTGTGTGTGTGTGTGTGTGTGTGTGTGTGTGTGTGTGTGTGTGTGTGTGTGTGTGTGTGTGTGTGTGTGTGTTGCCAGTTCGATCCTGGGCTCCCCCAGAGTTAGTGTCGAAGTGTCCTTGAGCAAGACACTGAACCCCTAATTGCTCCTGATGTGCTGGTTGGTACCTTGCATGGTTTCCGCTGCCATCGGTGTATGCATGTGTGTGTGAATTGGTGAATGTAATGCACCTTGGATAAAGGCGCTATATAAATGCACCATTTACCATTTATATATCCTAATATAAATGCACCACGTCTCTGTGTGTACGTACTATAATCCACGTAACTCGAGAACCGTTCGCCCCACCGACTCAAATTTGACACATGCGTGCCACACCACCACATGGATTGCAGTGCTTGGTGTCAAGTCCGTTGGATCGCCGGTTGTCCAGAACCAGCACAAAAGCCTCTGCCCAGGCTCAAGAACAGGGCCCTGCCCCTGATCACCCCTAGATCTCCATATATGGAGCTGGCCTGTTCTGACATCACAATGTTGTTCTGACATCTGCATAAACTCCATATTTGGGCATGCCTGACAAAGAACTCCATATATGGGCATAATAGGGACACAGACATAACTGGGTGGGGCATGCATTTCCAACTTGCATCGTTCCAAGTAGCCCAACGGGCACCGCTCTAGTAGGCTATACAGTATATAAAATAATTACACTTTCAGTTTTTAGCATTGACATATTTTCAGGTTAGTGAATGCATAATCACACAGTGCTACACAGCAGCACTGATGTTCACAGGATGAAGATCACGGTGGGCATGAACATCACTTTGTTTTGTGCAAGTGTGATGGAGAGGGACAGAGGGGGTGGGACAAGTGAAGCATCTCCCCATGTGGTCCCCCCCCCCCCCCCCCCCCAGGTGTCCTTACCCTAATCCTGTTACATGTGTCCCCCATTAGCACTAATGGAGCCTCCATTGTCTGCCTGTTGTTGTGCCCCCCCCCAACACCGGCCCAGTCACCTTGAGTCAGTAAACTCCAGCCCCATGCCTGTCATGTTTGGACTGCTTCCCACACACAGGGGTCACCATGACAACAGTGGACTCCCACACCCTCGCTGACATAACACTGCCAAGGCTGCTGGTGGGAGAGAGGGGGAGAAGCCGGGGGATGAAGCAGAAGGTAAGCCTAACTAAACTCTGTATTGGTGAATTATTGTCAAAATTGTGAAGCTGGTTTATTTATTTATTTATATATAGAATAAGTACCTTGTTTAACAGTGTCAGAAGTTCCATGAAGAGGGTCATAATTTTTTTTTTTTAAGATACATACAATTCTGCAAATTTTACTGCCATTCAATTTGTGTCTGATCATTTTATATCCGATCACCAACAGCATTTAATTTTAACTGTGGTATAATAATGCATATATCACAGCCTTAAGTGTATTGTTGCCAGATGCCGGCGATTTTTAACCGAAACCTCTCAGAGAACTTCCATTTCAGTGGCCGGTTCCAATTTGACCGTGTTATACATAAGTAAAGCAAGTATGAACAAAACAAATAGCATAAACGCACACTTTCATTCCCCTGTTTAACATTTGTAACAGATGTTGTGTAGACGGATGTGGAAAAACGATGTTGTTCACAGGAGTGTGAGTGAGAGAAAGATAAAGCAAAAGAGAGCGACATTCAAAAAGAGAGGTGAAGGACGGGAGATAGAACAAAAGCAGCAGCAGGACGTACGGTGAGTGCTCGTCCACAATCTCATGCGGCGTGTTTTCAGGTGACCCGGCTGCCCACACTGCATCCATCATACGAGGGCTGATTGAGCTGACCTTCAGGCGTGCCCTGCCGACCCCTGGGCTTCCTGTTCTTTGTCAGACACTCACAATGCCGCTGGGTATCACACAAACATGTGGGGGAGGTCTGAGAACCATCCAGGGAGTCCACGCAGGCAGAGGAGGCACCAAGGAGAGCGGAGTGGGAGTGTGTAGTGGGAGTGGGTGGGCAACACACACACACACACACACACACACACACACACACACACACACAGCCTTTCCAAGTGAGAGAAAAGGGAGAGAGTGGTGTCCTCTGTCACCCTGTCACACAGGCACTTTCCCCCCCCCCCTTTAAACAAAAAAAGCAGCCTCAGTGATTTCTCAAGTGAGGGTTCTTCTCAAGGGACAAAAAAGAAAAAGGTTGGGGGGGTGACCGTGCCAAAGAATTCAATTGTGGTCCTGTGTGTGGCAGACTGGATGTGCAGGGATGGCCACTCTAGAGTTTGTAAAGGGTCCTAGCCATACTTGCACTCTTTCTCTCTCTCTTGTCCTGTGAACGCTGAGGCTTGAGCCCAATGTATCGCACGAATGCATTGCATGCAGACCATAGATAGTAGATCTATAAGCTCACAACGCATTGCATCCGCAAAGTTCAGTGAGCTTATAGAGCTGCTATTTTCAGGCCATGACGCCGTTGTACGATGGAGCATAAATTACGCATTAGCTTGATCAGATGAGAAAGTCTTTCTCAGGTAGCTGCCTGTAAGTGAGAATATCACAGTCAGGGCAGGGTTAGATGAATCAACCCTGTAGTTATCAGCAGCATGTAGAAAGCATCTTCAAATTATGGACAGAGTTTTTGCTAGTATAGTGAAATTATATTGCTCCATGACAATACTTGAGGGTTTCGCCATCTCTTTTTACTCACCTTTGCTGTTGATATCATTTGGATTTGGCCTTGGGTTACATACATTGATTTATTTAAGTTTATTTGACATGGACATCACAATTACACTGGACTGGACACATCAGTTAAGTGCTACTTATCCACAGCAGGCTTAAACTAAAATATGGCAGTGTACAGTTAAAATACAGAGTGTGTGTGTGTGTGTGTGTGTGTGTGTGTGTGTGTGGGGGGGGGGGGGGGGGCAAGACAATCACCATTAATGGATGGAAGCTTGTGTATTGCAGGTGCTGTAACACTGATTCATCATGTCTGTCTGTCTGTCTGTCTGTCTGTGTCTCTTTCTGTAGAGATCCACTTCTTTCCTCTGTGCTATTTAATTTGCAATGCTAATAGTCAGGGGACAGCTGTCTTCTTGCACAGATCATGATCAATCCAAAACCAGAGAAGGAAGGGGGGTAAACAAAACCGTAGGATAAATAGGATGGCCTGGGTGCCAGTCCTTGAGAGAATTAATTTGAATCAAAGTCCCTTTCACAGTGGGAGGAAGAAAACAGAATGAAAACAGATGTGGACACGGAAAGAGTAAAACACAAAACCATTAATGAAAGCAGATGAGTTTTGTTTTCTGGAGCCTCGTTAACTCAGCCTTGGAAGGTTCAAGAAGCGTTCTTGCTTGGTCGGGAAAAATTGAGATTCTACTGTAAGGACTCTTCACTTCATTTGAATGTATATCTATTTTGTTGAGAACACAGGCACAGCCATGATTACTGCTCAGGTGGTTTCCCATTTCCTGCAAGGGTGTTTTCATTTCAATCAATGTTAATTACAATCCAGCCCAGTGTTGTTCAAGTATTTGCACTCAAATTGATATCTTTCCCTTGACTGCAGTAGATATATCCTTGCAATAAACAATTAATTCACAGTATAGCCAGCTCCACAACAACTCATGGCGACTGCATCCATTGGTGACACAAAGAAAACACAGATCTGTGACTATTATCAATATATTCCTCAGAATGAGTGTTTGCTGTATTCACCAAATAAAAAACCTCTCCATCAACATACCCCCCTCCCGCTCCCTCAGGTCTGGTGTTTCGTGTTTCCAACCTCCTGGTGGTCTGGTCTGCAGGACAAAGCGCCGAACCTGGGGTGACAGGGCCTTCTCTGTTGCTGCCCCCTCCCCATGGAACTCACAACATACATTAAAGCTGCCCCACCCTCTCCTAATTTAAAACCACCCTCAAAACCCACCTTACCTAATCTAATTCCATTCTAATTTTAACTCTTATAGTTGTTTTGTTTCTAAACATTATTTAGAGTACACTTTAAGTACTTTGATACAGCGTTAAATACAGAACAAAGATACTGTTCTAAAGCTGTGGTGTAGTACATGTCGTCATAAATCAAGTAGGCCTATACTAGAACATTCACTGTCTGCCTGTTTCAGAAAAAGATTGTTACAAGGTGCTGTACAATCAAATTAAATAATAGAATAAAACAAGAACACACTGTCAACATTAAAACAGCAATAACAATAAGAAACAAAGCAACAAATGCAATACATAGAAATAAGCAGAACAAGAGTAAATAGGACTCAACAGAACATAGAGCTAATCACTATAGCAAACCAAAATATTTACGATACAGATGTGTTTTAGCCCACTAAGAAAGAGTGGGCACCGCAATGTAAAATTGTCATTTTTTTATTTACAAAATAGGCTATATAAAAAAGAATATATTTGGTATACAGGATTAGAACATAATTGAACATTTGACACAATTAAGGTCTAATATTACTACAATTGCTACAAAACTAGTATATATACAATCATTTTAGAACATAAACAAAAAAAAATAAGGGTAATTTAAGTCTCATAATGATTTACTGTGTACATCATTTATACTTTACATTACTTAAGACAATTTTTCAGATATTAACATTGGACAAAATAGCCGATTCTACATTGAGGTGTCCACTCTTCCTTAGTGCCCACTCTCTGTATCCATCTGTAGGCTACTAGTGCAATTATTTCATGAATCAATACAGATGGCACCTTATAATGGATAAAGGTTAACTTAGTTAATTTGAATGCTCATATACAGTTAGAATTATGGAAAAACAGTGTAACTTGTAACAAGTGGATATCTTAACTTCACGGTGAAAACGTTCAAAACTTAGTCTGCGATTGGCAAACCATATGGAGACAACAGAGGTCAAACCATATGGAGACAACAGAGGTCAAACCATATGGGGACAACAGAGGTCAAACCATATGGGGACAACAGAGGTCAAACCATATGGGGAAAACAGAGGTCAAACCATATGGAGACAACAGAGGTCAAACCATATGGAGACAACAGAGGTCAAACCATATGGAGACAACAGAGGTCAAACCATATGGAGACAACAGAGGTCAAACCATATGGGGACAACAGAGGTCAAACCATATGGGGACAACAGAGGTCAAACCATATGGTGACAACAGAGGTCAAACCATATGGAGACAACAGAGGTCAAACCATATGGAGACAACAGAGGTCAAACCATATGGGGACAACAGAGGTCAAACCATATGGGGACAACAGAGGTCAAACCATATGGAGACAACAGAGGTCAAACCATATGGGGACAACAGAGGTCAAACCATATGGGGACAACAGAGGTCAAACCATATGGGGACAACAGAGGTCAAACCATATGGAGACAACAGAGGTCAAACCATATGGAGACAACAGAGGTCAAACCATATGGAGACAACAGAGGTCAAACCATATGGGGACAACAGAGGTCAAACCATATGGGGACAACAGAGGTCAAACCATATGGAGACAACAGAGGTCAAACCATATGGGGACAACAGAGGTCAAACCATATGGGGACAACAGAGGTCAAACCATATGGAGACAACAGAGGTCAAACCATATGGAGACAACAGAGGTCAAACCATATGGAGACAACAGAGGTCAAACCATATGGGGACAACAGAGGTCAAACCATATGGAGACAACAGAGGTCAAACCATATGGGGACAACAGAGGTCAAACCATATGGGGACAAACCATATGGCGACAACAGAGGTCAGTGAAGACACAAGATGCTATTACTTACCCTTCACTGCATGCACTTTCACTGCTAACAATGTTTGCCCAAGCAGTGTTAGGGGAAATGAGGTGGAAAACGGCAAGTGTGTATGTGGGTGGGGTGTGTGTCAGTATAGTGGGTGGGTTGATTTGGCATGCTGAGGGGGTATCAATTGATCCCTGTCGCGAAGGAACAGCGACAATGCTTCATTTTAAGATGTCATCTCACTGGGTTTCTGTCTGTGTGCTCCCCTACTCTCCTCCCTCCCTCTCTGTGTTGGTGTCAGGGAGGTAGTAATCCCTGTGCTAGGACAGCCCCGGATCATTATAGACTCTGATCTGCACTCCCTGAAAAGGGGAATTAGCCAGGAACACAATCCCAGCGACCTTTGTGACACAGGGACAAAGCCTCAGCTGTCTGGGGGTCTAGCGCCCTAAATCAGTCCATATGGCTCAGACAAAACTGTTACAATGTCCAATACAAAGGAAACACAGTGGGAGGGACTGCTGGCCTGTGTGTGTGTGTGTGTGTGTGTGTGTGTGTGTGTGTGTGTGTGTGTGTGTGTGTGTGTGTGTGTGTGTGTGTGTGTGTGTGTGTGTGTGTGTGTGTGTGTGTGTGCGTGCATGCGTGCGTGCGTGCGTGCGTGCGTGCGTGCGTGCGTGCGTGCGTGCGTGCGTGCGTGCGTGCGTGCGTCCGTGCGTGCGTGCGTCCCCATAACAGCCTAAATGTCCCTGTCACTTTGTTTGTCTATCTGTGATCTCAGCCTTTGAACTGTACAGAGAGAACTCAAATTAAAACACACACACACACACACACACACACACACACACACACACACACACACACACACACACACACACACACACGCACACGCACACTACTATAGGTAGAAGCACCCTCTCTTACACTGGCAGGAGGGGCAGAATTCCCACTGCGGGGCCACTACAGTATACTCATGGTCATAAAAAAGGGGCTTTGTGTCATATTAAAAGTGCCCCAAGTGATTATTTTTTGTTAAAATAAGTGTTGAATAGCTTTACAGTATATTCCCATAGTATAAGTGTTTGTTCAGTAACAAAGGTTTCCTAATCTCTTCAGTTCTTTAGTAAACAGGACAGCCCGGCTACATTCTACTATTATGCCACCAAAATGTGGAATGCCCTACCACCAGCCATCAAAAAGTGTGACTCGGAATCCCCACCCTCCTTCAAAACCGACATAAAAGAGCACCTGTCTGCAATTTGCAACTGGACCTAGACAAGTCTTTCCAATAGAAATGACCCCACACTGTTTTTTCTCTTACTGTCTTGTAATGTCTTGATTAAATGAATAAACAGGATCCCAATAGAAACGAGCCCTCAGGGCTCTTGGTGTTATCCTTTAGGCATGATTGTATAACTGTAACTGTATGTTTTGCTAACTGTTAAAGTATTTAATCAATCAATCCAAACAGAAAATATATTTATTATTTTCATGTCGGCTGTCGGGTTACCAATTTCATCCAAACACAAGAGAGAACTGATACAGGATAAACAAGTGAAATTGGAAATTATGGGAAAAGAAATAGCAGAAAAACTTGGAACTGGAGCACTATAAACTTTACTAAAGAGTTGGAGAGACGGGGAGACCCCTGTTACTGAACAAACAGTGATTATTATTGGAATCGTGTTTTAAATATTGAACAAAAAAGGTTTTGTTTTAATAAAAACAAATATCACTTAGAACATCTTCGATAATGCCCCTCATTTCATTGATCAGCAGAGGATGTCCGTAGCTTGTGTGCTAATAATACTACTAAAGTGTGCTTGTGTCAACAGTTACCAACATCTTTCTCCATAGGCTGCCTGCAGGCAACACTCCATTCTTCCATGTCATTTTCCGCTTTGCACAGTAAACCCCTCAGTAAGGGAAAATCATCATGTCAGAGTTAAATTAACACAGGAGGAAGAATTTACTGTGTTGATATTGATATTGGAGGAGGAGGGAGTCAGTGAGGAGGGTCATCTAATCGCCCTGTCTGGTCTTCTATATGTCTTTCCTTTGCCCTTTCCCTGGGAGCTGATGAGTTTTCCAAAAGCCCCCCTGGTGAGTACATGTGGGGCAGCTCTTTGTGTTTGTGGAGAGTCGGAAAGACACCCTGCTTTTAGAATATACACACACAAGAGCCCTCTGCTCCCTCTGTGTTTGTCCGCACGCACGCACGCACACACACACACACACATAAAGACACTCTCTTCTCTTTGTCTCTCTATCTCTCTCTGCTGGTCATCATCCCATACTCACTAGACACAAAAATACACATTAGTGTGAATTTTGACATTTTCCTTTTGCTTCTTCTATTACCAACAACAAACCTATTATGTAAATGAAAACGGTAGATTGGAGCCTGAATATCAGCCAAGCTAATGAAGCTAAGATAAAAGCTATTATACACATTTGGGGATCAAAATCGAATTTGCATGCAAACTCCCCAAACTTTTCAAATCGACCTCATGGTGGCACTATAACCGCACACTTTTTAGCCTATAACTCTTGACCAGACAATATTTTCCCCAGGATTCCTTAGAGTTAGATCATGACTCATCATTAGATCATGGTTCAGCCATTTAAAGGTCTCATGACATATTTCATTACATTTTTTGTTTAGGTTTTCTGACCTAAATTTCACCCCCCCCCCCCCAAAAAAAACTGAACTTTGAACATTCAGTGGATTTTCTGTGGTCTGGGGTTTTCTGAATAATTAGACTCAGAAAAGTGCTGTGCCTGTGGACTGATGAGTCATAGTCCACTAATTCCACCCCCTTTCCTCCCAGCTCCTCCCCTCCCCTATCCTTGGGTGAAGGATAGGGATGATTGACAGGCAAAATCACTCAATGCGATGATTGACAGGCAAAATCACTCAGCAGTGACACCCGCAGGCAACTAGGTATTTTTTCATTGCACCTGAAAAAGCCTCAGAACAGAGAGAGAAAAGTACCTGTCATGGCTCACTGGAGTGGATTTGTCTGTTTAAACCTTTTTATACATGTTTTAAGGACCATTATAAAAAATATATGTTTGAAATGTTTGAAAAACAGCATGTCATGAGACCTTTAAGCTCCCAGCAGTCACCATCTTGAAAATGATGCCTTTCCAGAGGTTAGTTAGGTATGTTATTTAGCATACCCAATAGTAAAAAAAAAATCTCTACTATCAATTATTTGGGGTTTCAATTAGGGATGTCCCGATCACCTTTTTCTACTCCTGATCCGATTCCGATCCTTTGATTTTGAGTATCTGCTGATACTGAATTTCCCCGATATATAGAACACTTATCACAATAGTACAATATCCCAAATCACAGACAATATCCAGTCCACAATCATTTTTGCTCCCATCAGGTCATTTGGAAATGGCGTGATCGTCCCGGATTTCCGATCGGATCGGGACAAGTTCCCCCCCAGCTATTTGGGGGTGGGGGAAATTATTAGCATGGACTCCAATGGAAATAAGCCATAGTGCTTTCTTGGGTGTTCAGCAGAACTTGATCAGAGTTATTGATTGTTTGTTTGTTTGTTTGTTTGGTTGGTTGTTTAATTTCTTTTATTAAAACAGTTTCCGTGCCGGGAATGGATTACTCCAGGTTAATGTCGCTGCCATATACGACAGACCCGCCTTTTGTTTTGTGTTTAATCCGCCGTAATGTAATAAATAAATAGAAAATCCGTCTTCGCCGCGGAGATAGAGAGTAGATGCATTTGTTTTGATGATGAAACCGGAAATCGTCACATGCTGTGGGCTGCTAGGGCTTCTGGGAAATTGAGGCCAATGCAAACGAATGGGGTTCAACGCCTCATGGAGGAGGGTCCTGTGCTGCGTCTTCCGGGTGTACCAAGATGGTGGGTGGTGCGATCGTTCATAACAAACGGAGGAAGCTTTTTTCACTCGATTTTCGCGGATTAAAAGCCCAAATAATTCAGCGTATGCTCTAAAGGTAATACAACAATCTCGGCAGTGAAGGGGGGTTGATTAAAATGCGGGTTAAGCGTATAAAACAGTCAAACTGTTAAACAACACTTTTGATATATTCATGAATTGAATTGAATTGAATTGAATTGAATTGAATTGAATTGAATTTAATTTAATTGTTTGGAGAAATAAACATTATCAACACATTCCCTAACTAAGTGGTTCTCAAACCACCAGTTGATACAGTATGTATAGGTTAAGAAGAGTGCCAGCAGGGAACCCCATAAAGAAGATTTATGTTAAAAGTGTTACATTTTTAAATAGGCTATAGAATTAAGTTAAAGTGATGCGACTTATATATGCTGCTAACAAATGTGGCTGCATGGGAACCCCTGGAGGTCCCCGGACTCCACTTTGAGAACCACTGCCCTAACTAGTCAAATACAGGCCAAAGAATTACATGGAAAGTTATTATTGCTGTATCTTATCTTAAGCCTTGACTTCACCTAACAATGAATACATTCATAAGCCCTGATGTCTCACAACAATGAATACAATTCACTGACAAAGAGCTCCATGTGCTCAGTACAGCTAAATGGTTATAAAGCTTCTGTTTGCACATATCTGGATGTGTTATTTCTCTAATGGTCCTTGGTAAAGTAAAGTGGGTTTGAGAGTGGACCAGGTACCACTCATACAACGCAGCTCAGAACAATCGCAGAGACACTGTGTTATTGAGTTACAATTCAAGCAGAAAGTACATGTTTAACTCAGAACGCTAACTAAACTGTCATGACATACAATACAATACAAACATACAATACAATAAATTAAGCGTTAGCCATATAGATCAGTGTTTTTTAACCAGTAGTCCGGGGACCACCAGTGGTCCATGAGGAGGTTTCAGGTGGTCCCCAGCTAAATGATGGAGAGTTGGTAACCAAATGGACCCTTATAGATCTTTAACTATTGAGAGCGTAAAATGAAAAATGTACGGATCCATTTGGTTTCATTTTACATTCTCAAGAGTTAAATTATTGTTAAACATCTGCATTACTTAATTTACAAGAAGTCTACACAATTGTCTACACAATTGTAGTATAATAGTTATCTCTCCTATCTTACCAACATCAATACAGCATGGAACTGTGGACAAAATCATATCCAACAACAATATATTCTTTAGTTTTGGGTCTGAGAGGCTAAATGTGTGTGTGAGTGAGTGAGTGAGTGAGTGAGTGAGTGAGTGAGTGAGTGAGTGTGTGTGTGTGTGTGTGTGTGTGTGTGTGTGTGTGTGTGTGTGTGTGTGTGTGTGTGTGTGTGTGTGTGTGTGTGTGTCTGTGCGTGCGTGTGTGCGTGCGTGCGTTAGAAAGATTTTGCCGGAATGCCAGGATGAAAGTGCTTAACCCTAGAACCCAACTTTTGTCAAACTATCACTAAACCCGGGTATATTTTACCCGATGGGTGTATGGATTCTTTCACTGGTCCCAAATCCCAATATCATTAAACCCGGGTGAAATTCACCCGGACACCTGCCTGTAGGGATGTGGGCAGGAAAACAAACCTACCTTCTATGATGTCACTGAGCATCACGAAGGTACGCAAGGACCCACCCACCCACCTCAGACATCAGGAAGGTACGCAAGGACCCACCCACCCACCTCAGACATCAGGAAGGTACGCAAGGACCCACCCACCTCAGACATCAGGAAGGTACGCAAGGACCCACCCACCTCAGACATCAGGAAGGTACGCAAGGACCCACCCACCCACCTCAGACATCAGGAAGGTACGCAAGGACCCACCCACCCACCTCAGACATCAGCAACATTATAAAAATCACATAAACATAATTGTCCGGGTGAAAATCACCCGGGTTTAGTGTTCTAGGGTTAATGTGTGTGTGGGTTTTATGAATAATTATAGAACCAATGAAAAGTATTAACACAAGTTTGTGACTAAATAACACAAGGTTTCCACTGGACAGCGACAATGTATTCTATAGCCTAATCTCTCATGCTGAGGTGTGTGTCATAAGATGACCAACTTCATGATGTGCTTCTCTCTATGATTTAGCATATTGCCAAGGTTGTTATATCCAAGCTGCACTGCGTGTACTTTGGGCCCTTATTCATTTTTTTCTACCCTCTCCGCCCTCTCCAATTATGGGAGCTCCAGCTGTGCTGTAGCCAGGATCAGAGGCTCCCTCTATTAGCCAAATCTATTTGTGTGGCAACTGAAGTACTGCCCAATCTCCTCCCCCATCGGGTTTGTTTATGGTTGTATCTGAGTCATATATGCTGTGGTGGTCTTAAAAATTGGTTAGTCAATTTCAATATGCGCGCGCGCACACACACACACACA
Source organism: Protomyctophum parallelum (assembly GCF_964188405.1). Classification (NCBI taxonomy): domain Eukaryota; kingdom Metazoa; phylum Chordata; class Actinopteri; order Myctophiformes; family Myctophidae; genus Protomyctophum; species Protomyctophum parallelum. The sequence continues at coordinate 26,800,332 of NC_139718.1, read as the reverse complement.
CACACACACACACACACACACACACACACACACACACACACACACACACACACACACACACACACACACACACACACACACACACACACACACACACACACACACACACACACACACACACACACTCTTACTTTATAGTATTCTTCAGTTACATAGGCTACTGCCCGACATGTTCTCTTTTGTCCCAGAAGGTGGCACAATCGTGCAGGGACTGATCACAAGCAAAGTATGCTCCATATCCTAAACAGATGCACTGGAAAAAGATCATTAACCTAGGTCTTCTCATCCAAGACCTAGAGAACATTATCTTCATCTTTGTTCAATTCATCTTTGTTCCATTCTAAGAGCCCTTTACACTTTTTAGCCTTGGGGATTGTGTTAATAACCTACCAAAATGTCCGTCTTGTCAGTCTTGTTCTGGAGCAGAAATGTGTCACATTGAATAGAAACTGAAGAGTATGCACTGTAAATTCCCACTTGTTCATTTAACTATTATAGGGTGTAAAAATGGACCTGTAATTTGCAGCGTGGTCCTCCAACACACAATGTAAATTCACCAAGGGCAAATCCTTTGTGAGTGAGGTTGTCTTCAGTTTTTCTCCCCCTTTCCTCTGCTCTCATTCTAACTCTCAAATGTTCTCCCTCCTTTAACGTCTTTTTTTGTCATTTACTTCCTCTCTCCTCTCCTCTTCCTTTCTCTCCTTTGCACAGTGAAACTCAGTTTAGAATTGCCACATTGACCCCCCAGAAAAAAGGATTTCATTCAGTTTTTCAATGATGCTTTAAATGGTAAATTGGTAATGGAAATTAAATGGTAGAATCAAAAGCACAAGACCAAGTGAAGCTACACAACTTCAACTCGTTTCTGGGCATCTCAAAGATGCATCGTATTGAGTCATGAAGACTGGTGTCAGATGTTAGATCATATACCCTAGCTAGCCTATTGTGGACATTATATTTAGTGAAATTGCTAGTTAGTGCAAACTTACTTTTATGGGAAATAACTTTCCCACTTGCACTGAAAGCTATCCACTGGCAATGTCCTATATTTGCGTACTGTAAGTCTGTACGTCTGAAAATCTCCCCACTTTCGACCTAGTATCATTTACGTAAATTATCATCCGCAGTTAAAGTAGGAAGGAAAGCATCCGATCTCTACTCTCTATTTTCCTGCTGTGGACAGTGGGCCAAGTGAGTGACCCCACCTACAGCTCCAAGCTTAACAATACTTTCTTGCACTCTTGATCACACAAGTTTAAGAAAAGTAGCTGCGGTTAAAAGGCTTGGCAAGATGTTCTGCATAGGCAGCTAAGAGTGTTTGTTTGAGGGGGGTACTTGACCTCCCCTCTCTTGAGGAGACAAGAGAGAGCTTCTCAAGGCTGTCAGTCAGATGGGACCCTGTGCTGCTGCTATCACCTGGAGGATTGACTGTCCCCAGGAAGAAGAACCATTCTGCCTGCTTCTATATGCACTGACACACACATAAAGGAATGTAAGCCTTTGAGCCTCTCTCCATTTTCTACCGGTTTTACTTTTAATACAGTGTTGTAAAGGTTTTGTATTGTTTTGTTATTTTCCTCTTTTTCTTTCGTTCCTGCAAAGTGTTGGGACTTTGTGCTGTCTTTTTAAAGGAAAAACAGTGGCATAGTCCAGCCTTGATGCAACATTGTTTATTAAAGGCTCCTGCTGTTGAACACAAACATTTGAAACACACACACACGTGTCCACCTCTACCCTAGCCTCGGAAACCCAGACATTTTTATTTACCTCCACCCTAACCCTAACAGCATAGTGTTTGATCCAATGCCAATTCAGTGCCCATAAATGAAATGGTATCAGAATAAAATAATGAAGTGCATCATTTTGCTTGTTAGCTGGCAAGTGTGCAAGCAGACTAGGTCAGACAGATAACATCAGCTCATAATCTAAGCCAAGTCACAGTAATAATGACCAATTTTCATTCTGTCAGAACATTCAGCTGTTTTATTCAATTTACTTCCAATTTACTTATGTTTCTAATCTACACAACGACATTCACTGCACACTACTTTAGTTTACTGGTAGACTACCATTGTTAAAGGTACCCTCCTGCTGTACCGGAATGTGCAACATCGTGACTTTTATTAATGGATAAACGCTAAACCCTATAACACTAACTTGTTTAAATTACATAAAGCCCTTTGAACCTGTAATCATACATCCCATGTCTCTAGCAGACAATATAGCTAAATCTAACATTAGAGGGATACATTTTAAATTATTATTAATTATTATTATTTTAAATAACAATAATAATATCAATTATTATTATTTCTTTAGGGGGGATGAGATGAAACTTAGGTGTGCTTCCGAAAACCACCAACGTGCAATTACAGAGTATATGCTGAAGGAGGTAATGTATGAATACATTTCCCAGGGCTTAGGCCATGCATCCTTTGCAGCATGACATCTCATTGTGAGCTGCATGACATCCTTGACCTGTCTGCACAGTCACAGAATGGTAGTTTCTGTGTTTTATGTTGTTGAAAACATTCAATCTGACCAGAGTAACCAGAAGACAGCCAACGTCGTCCTTGAAGGTGTTCAAACATCATTATCTGATGGGGTTTTTGAAATGGCACAGGCCACTGGAATGAACAACACGCATCAACTGTGTATTTTCTGTGCAATGTGAGGTTGGATCTATAGCCTGCTTGATTATGTTCAGAGGGAGTTTGAGATATACTGGATGTTGGGTGATGCATTCACACTCAGAGGAAAACAAAAACATAGATAAGATCTGTCACCTACTTATTACCACATTATTACTATGTGATCAAATAGACAAGGCAGTTGATATGTTCCATAAATTGATGCCTACAAAGAATTCTCAAAGAGCTGAAGCCATAGGCGTAGACTTAGAGTGAGGAAGTGAAGCTGTGCAGATGGAAGATGATTGGACACATACCATGGCAGGACCATGCACAACAACGACTGCAACATAGCAATGACAAGACGAAAAGGAAGACCAAAGACCAACTGGAGGCGTACCGAAAGAAAGAAAAGAAACAGGGTGGAAATCATGGTCTGAAGTGAGGACTGCAGCTGACCGTGAAAAGTGGAAGCGTCTCTGTGAAGGCCTTATGTGCCACAAGGCACGAAGTGGATAGGTAACAGGATCAAAATGTCAGATACTGTAGCATCATGAGGCAGACACCACAGCATGCTGTCCATAGATATCTACTGGTAAATGTCTTTCCTGTCACAGACACCCTGACTGTCACGGATTGACATTGAAATAAGCTTCCAACCTGCTTGTGTTTTTCCTGGTCTCTGATCACAATGACTACAGTGCCTATTGTGATTGTGTATCTTCAGAGCTGGGGCACGAGAGAGTGTGGACGTATGTGTATGTGTTTATTGGGGGGTGGGGGCGTGGGGGGTAGATTAGGTAGGCTATTACCAGCAGAAAAAAACAATACAATTAAATGATTAATGCACAGCAGGACCACTGACAATTACAACTATTATAGCAATTAAAATGGCATTATGTCACAGCGGAAAGCTGATGATAACTGTGTCGTCTATTTAAAAGAAATTTTCATAATTCCAATTATTGGAATTATTGCATATTCATCCATTTACTGGGTGAGCAGGGCTAAGAGCGGCCACTAATGAAATGCAATCATTGGCATCCAAACAAAGTAATTGGATAGTGCTTTATCCTGGAAGATAGGTGATATCACAATCACCCCTCGTCACCCCCTACCCAGTCTCCATGCAAAATGCAAAAGCAAGTAATTAATGTGCAACGATGAGACCAGCAACGATGCATCTCTGAAAACAGCCCTGATTGCCTTGATTAAAGACCTTACTGTACCGTCTGATTTTGTTGGATACTTTGACATTCTTGGGGAGAAGGATGGAGTGGGTGTGTGTGAGAATGGGGGAAATAGATGAATGGGTGTATTGAGTTTGTGTTGGGGATGAGTGACAAAAAATATCAAATTTCCACAGTATTATTTTTTTCCCTTTTTTTTTTGCAATCACTTTTCGTTCATTTGTCAGAAGGAAAAGTGATTGCAAAAAACAAGGGGAAAAAAGGCTCCCCATCAATTCAAAGCTTGCCTAACTCTCACAATACCAAAGCACTGCATTCCTGATGACAGAATACAGCACTTTGATACACTAGAAATGTTCTACATTGCTTACTTGAGGGTCCCCTCTAACACCCAGCAACAGGGCTCCAAGTCAAACGGGCTCTGTTGAGATCACAATTCAACTCAATCACATATTAGCTCTTTGTACATACTTGAGCTAATGGAAAATAGTTTCTGTGTGCAATAATGACCGCGCTGCTCCTGAGGAAAGAGCAGTGAGGAGTGTGTGCAGACGAGTGTAGGTGGAGAGGTGGGTTCAAGAAGAAGGGGGAGGTTGGAGAGGTTAGGAGAAGAGGAAGAGGAAGATGAAGAGTCTTGAGGAAAAGAGGCCCCTCTCATTCCTTTTTTTTCTCCAGAAGGGACACCATTCTCTCTCACTCTCACTCTCTCTCTCTCTCTCTCTCTCTCTCTCTCTCTCTCTCTCTCTTCTCTTCCATTTTCTTGCTCTCACTCCCCTATACACACATTACCTCACTACCTACCTCTTTCTTACTCTCCTCCTCCCGCCTCCCTCTCTCTCTCTCTCTCTCTCTCTCTCTCTCTCTCTCTCTCTCTCTCTCTCTCTCTCTCTCTGCAGTTTCTTGACTGCTCCGTCCTCCACACTGTGGCATGGGTGCTTGCTTCCTCCTGGTGCCACCCGCCCCCCAGCCCCCACCCCAACCTCCTCAAGGCGGTCATAATTGGAGAGCTTCATTAGGCACCTCCTGGAGGGGAGTCAAGAATATAATGCGAGAGGGGGCCACCTTCATACAAAAAAAATCATCACACACACACACACACACACACACACACACACACACACACACACACACACACACACACACACACAGAGAAACCTTTTCTCTTTCTCTATGCCCCCCACCCCACCCCCACACACAGACCACCTTCATTAGCCTCTCCCCTGGCCCCTTTTTTACACACCTACTGCAATTCCAGCCTCAACTCACCATTCTCCTCTGGTTCATCCTTGCTGGTACCTCAGTGTTTCACCTCAGAGCGATGGAGGGAGGGAACCCAATTTCTTGCTGGTGGTATGGGGAAGTTGACATAATACACACACACACACACACACACACACACACACACACACACACACACACACGGACTGATGAGAGGCCAACAAAGGAACTTGGAGGGGGGGAGTGAAGCTCTTCTTCTATATTCCACTGGCCCTGAAACCCACCATTCCATTTTGCAGTCGCCGTGAACGCAGGGGCCTATTTTCATCTCAAAAGATCAACACATCTCTCTCCTGGCAGGCACCTACACCGTTTCATTCTCCCATTTTCTCCTTCTGCCATTTTTTCTCTATACGCCTCTCTCTTTTCTTACTCCTCAGCAAATGGGAAAACTGTCCTTGGTTGGATTCTGTTTCTCAAAAGAATCAATTCTCCTTTGTACACACTTGATCTGACCCGGTGACAGGCATTAAGTGTGTCTTGTGTCTGATGCAGAGGGCTCGTGCTCTGTGTGCTGATGGACACAGTCCATTACCACATACACACTCATTCACTCACGCACATGTATTGCATGCCCACACAGAGCTGCGTACAATGCACAGGCAAGCATATGCACAATTTTCACATCTGCATTTGTCCGTGGCGTGCACATGCATGTACAGTAGACCCACAAGCGTGCACAGATGCATATACATACGTATGCAGTGCACGCGTGCACGCGTGCACGCGCACAAACACATGTATGACATGTCTACAGACAAAATACACCAGCATGTACTATGTGCACACCACACATAAATGTATGCTCACATAACTGCACTGTATACTATTATGGATGCATGTGTGAGGATATAAACACACATGCATGTGGAAACGTATCCATACAAGTGTGCACATATGTGCTATATGATGAGGCATCCAGTATAAACACACACACGCATGCATACACACATGATGTTATGCATAAACATACAGAAGTTCAATTGTACTCACACAATCAGACAGATACCTTAAAGAAGATGTGTAGAGAAATACAAAGAGCATTTGTAAATGAAGTGCAGTATTACCATATACAGTATGCAGTAAAATCCTCAGTGTAGAGGCTCTGAATTTACAGTAGTACCACAGTATAGACTAGGTGCAACAGTTAATAAAAAATAATACATTTAATCAATTATACAAAAGTACACATTTTCAAATATAGTGAAAATCTGGAAGCTCACAATGCAGACATAGGCCTACTAGAATAATCACTGAGGAAATAATACGGTAGATATTTGCAGCCCTACTGCAGAATACTGTCTTGGACACAAATATGCCACCGTATATAGACGGTTGGCAAAGTGATGGTGAAGTGACGCGCCGAGTGGAAAGTCAGTCGACACAGAGGATCTCCAAAAACAATACAGATACATAAATCTGCAGTATAATATCATAGTCTGACATTATAGACTGGCCTGGACTGATGATATTGGGGCATGACTCACACGGAAATTCATAATTTGCACATAAAAGGGACAGACAGATGGGTACAAAGGGTATATTGCATAACCGGGTGCAGGGTCATGCCTTCCGAACTTGCATTGTTCCCAACTTGCATCGTTCCCGACAGTCGAATTATATAGTTGTATTTGTGTCAATAAAAAATGTCAATCAATCAAAAGCCTCTACAACACACACACACACACACACACACACACACACACACACACACACACACACACACACACACACACAGTAGACATTGTATGTCACGGCACCACAGGGGAGAGAAGAGGAACACACTACACCAAGCTCCTCACCACAAAAATAATAATTGACAGCACAGATTTTAAGGTGCACGTTACGTTGTGTGTGGCCACTGCAGCAGGTTACCATCTACCATCTACAGCGGCTGAATTCTTAAAATACCGAGATATAGGCTATAGGTGTACGTGTAAGGGACTGTACTGAAGTGTTGTAGATATGCCCTCAGTCTGAAGCAGAAGGATTCATAAAACTATGATAAAGCACAAGACAATGTCTCCAGAAGTATCTATTGTAAAGATGACAATAAAGTCTACTCTCAGAGAGCAGTCTGCTGATTTCTGACAAGGGAACAGAATGTAGATCTTCATAGCTTCACCCTGGTTCTCCTTCTGTCCTCTACCTGTCTGTCTCAATGCTCTTTAATTGTCTGTGATTTTCACTTGTTGGTATGTCTTGTGGCTGATACAAAATGCCTGAGAAGTCTTGAAAAGGCAAAAATGAGAAAAGGGGAAGAGAAAGGAGAGAAGAGAGAATGCGTTTGATTAGCGCAAGTTCATGGCGTACCATGCGAGAGCAGTGGCCATTGTGTCCCTTGTGTTGTGGCGAATGTGGGAAAAGATGTGGGTGAAAAGGACACACAGAAACACACACTGACAATTCTTAATAAAAAAAAAATTGCAATCACGAGGCCAACCGACACTGTGCCATTTTCAATCCCTTTTAATTCGTAATCAAAAGCTGAACAAATTAGGGAGAAATTGAGAAAAGCTGAGCGTGGGGATAGACAGAGATAGAAAATGACAGAGAAAGGGAGGGACAGAGACATAGGACAAAATACGGGTCATGTCTTCATTTTTTACTGCTCTGATGAGAGCAGAAAACCAGAGTAGAATTAATCAGAGGCCATTAGGCAGTATTTACTTGGTTGCATCTCTCTCTCTCTCTCTCTCTCTCTCTCTCTCTCAGAAGCACCTATTTTGATCCTGTTACCTCCAACTTCATAATGGAACACTGAAATGAAGATGAAGGTCCTCTATTACCTGCCAAACTGCTTTATACTATGTTTCTGTTGTATGTGTGATTGTGTTTCTGTCTATACATGCATTTAAGTATGCATGTGTACTGTGCATACTGTATATATCAACTGAGTAGTATATGCAAGATTGGAGAGGGTATATTGGAGGCAATATAATGAGGCGTATGGGGTATCTTGGATTGTGTAATAGGTGGGGTATATATCGGATGGGGTATTGGATGGTAGTTGGGGTATAGCAGATGTTGTGTATATACAGTATAGGTGAGGTATAATGGATTGTGTAATAGGCCGGGCATATCGGCATATTATACCGGATGGCCTATATTGGATGGCATAGGTGGGGTATAGCGTTTGGTTTATTTCGGATGATAGTGTGTGTGTGCCCAAATGAGGGACCAAATGCTGCAGTGAAAAGTTTATAATCTGGAGGGCTCTCTTAAATCAGAGTGTCCTCCCTTGTAGGGTCAGCCCACGGCCTCTGATGTTGACTCAGAAATCAGACCATCACACATACTGTATCCTTCCTCTCCTAATGCACTGGTGCCATTAGTCACTCTTGGCCCACACCAGTGTCCAAACCCACAGTAATGGGCCAGGCTTTCCCCTGGAAATATATCCTGGCACTAGTACCGTGTGTGTGTGTGTGTGTGCGTGTGCGTGTGCGTGTGCGTGTGCGTGTGCGTGTGCGTGTGCGTGTGTGTGTGTGTGTGTGTGTGTGTGTGTGTGTGTGTGTGTGCGTGCGCGTGCGTGTGCGTGTGCGTGTACGTGTGCGTGTGCGTGTGTGTGTGCATACACAACCAGCACATAGGGATTCCTGTTTTGCCACGTGGCCCTGGCTGCTACATTATGTGAGGTGGGCTTTTCAACAAGCATCGAGGTTAATTCCACAGGTGAGTCGGGAACTTCAAAGCCTCCTGGCACCGGCTGACCACGCCATTACGGCACAAACCTCTTTAAACAACTGATAGTGGGACAAAGGAGGCTGTGGCATACTTTCTGTGGGCGATATGAGCAAACAGTTAATGACGTTTACTCAAGATTACCGGGTCTCACCACCAAAAAGGACTCTGTCTTGGAAAGAGAAAAAGAGACCTAGGAGAAGAGAAAGAAGGGTACGAACAAAAGGAGAGGCAGTTCAGCGCCTTCAGTCATTTACTCCACTTTGTTGTTGGTCTGTTTGTTGGGTGTGTCAGAGGAATGCTGTGTTTTATAAGTGAATCATTCGCCTGGGCAGATAGGAACACACACACACACACACACACACACACACACACACACACACAGTACTGTATGCACACATGTGCACAAACCACAGAAAACTTCACATGCATGCATTGCATGTACACACACACACCCATGCACGCACACACACTACTGTATGTACACACATGTGCACAAACCTTCACAGAAAATGTCACATGCATGCATGCACACACACACTCTATAGTAATCTCTTTTTCCATTTCATTTTTTCTAGCATAGTATGTAAAATGAGTTGTACCTTGCTTGTATGCTAAACAAGGAACAAAACAAATAAATTAATGGCAAGTCTTATCCACCTAATTAAAGTCATCAACAACTATGTGTGTGCACTACACCACACCACTACACCACACCGCATCAACATATCTACTGTGTCTACACTACACCAGACCACACCACTACACCACACCGCATCAACATATCTACTGTTTCTACACTACACCAGACCACACCACTACACCACACCGCATCAACATATCTACTGTTTCTACACTACACCAGACCACACCACTACACCACACCGCATCAACATATCTACTGTTTCTACACTACACCAGACCACACCACTACACCACACCGCATCAACATATCTACTGTTTCTACACTACACCAGACCACACCACTACACCACACCGCATCAACATATCTACTGTTTCTACACTACACCAGACCACACCACTACACCACACCGCATCAACATATCTACTGTTTCTACACTACACCAGACCACACCACTACACCACACCGCATCAACATATCTACTGTTTCTACACTACACCAGACCACACCACTACACCACACCGCATCAACATATCTACTGTTTCTACACTACACCAGACCACACCACTACACCACACCGCATCAACATATCTACTGTTTCTACACTACACCAGACCACACCACTACACCACACAGCATCAACATATCTACTGTTTCTACACTACACCGCATCAACATATCTACTGTTTCTACACTACACCACACCACTACACCACACCGCATCAACATATATCTACTGTTTCTACACTACACCACACCACTACACCACACCGCATCAACATATATCTACTGTTTCTACACCAGACCACACCACTACACTACACCGCATCAACATATCTACTGTTTCTACACTACACCACACCACTACACCACACCGCATCAACATATCTACTGTTTCCATTCACTACACCAGACCACACTACACCAGACCACACCACTACACCACACCGCATCAACATATCTACTGTTTCTACACTACACCAGACCACACCACTACACCACACCGCATCAACATATCTACTGTTTCTACACTACACCACACCACTACACCACACCGCATCAACATATCTACTGTTTCTACACTACACCAGACCACACCACTACACCACACCGCATCAACATATCTACTGTTTCTACACTACACCAGACCACACCACTACACCACACCGCATCAACATATCTACTGTTTCCATTCACTACACCAGACCACACCACTACACCACACCGCATCAACATATCTAGTGTTTCTATTCACTACACCAGACCACACCACTACACCACACCGCATCAACATATCTAGTGTTTCTACACTACACCAGACCACACCACTACACCACACCGCATCAACATATCTAGTGTTTCTATTCACTACACCAGACCACACCACTACACCACACTGCATCAACATAACATATAACTGTGGTTATAATGCAAAATAAATGATTACATATATATTACAACTGTGATCATTATAATACAATATAAAGTATTATGATTGTATTACAACTATGATAATACACTATAATGGATTATTTATAACAGATTGTAATACAATATAACGTATTATAATGTATTCAACTATGATAATTAAAATACACTAAGATAGATTGAGAGTGATTATAACACAAAATAATTATTATTACATAACTATGATCCTGGTCTAAATAAAAAGTCAGTGAGTGATCAGGCATTATGAAGTGTTTGGCTCCGCTTAGCCCAGCCTAGACACACCCTGGAGATGGTACTTTTTTACACACATTATCAGCACTGACAAATGACAAAGCTTCTAGGATTGCGGCCCCTAGGTGTGTCACAGAGACTAACGATTTTTTGGGAGCGTTCTACCCATTGCTGGCATATTTTGACATATTATTATCAGCTTTAACGCTTTCAGCGCACTTGACACTCTTGCCTATAGAGACAGGTTTCATCTTTGTATCGTGTCACTCTTAATGATGTTCTCTCTTTTTGTGGTCATTTTATGTGATGGAGGTATCAATATTCCATGTCTGTTTGATCTCCACCCAAAAAAGTCTGTTTCACTGCAAAAGCTAATCTATCTACTGTATACAGCACTTTGCTGAACAGCCCTCTTGAAAAGTGCCAAGCGTCCAAAATTTTGTTTACAATACATACATAATTTAGAACTAATTTAATTTGTAGATTTTCCAACAGATTCACCTTAACAAAAATACCCTTTTAACTAAAAGGGTATGTGTGCAGTGAACTATAAATTAACTTTAAATCACCATTATTTACATACGTTGCCATATACCACAGATGCCCGGCCGGCACTTATTTGTTGATTAAGCCATAATATATGAGAGGGAGTGCTGTACCGTCGCTCTGGTGTGCCAATAGGCATGAGGCCAAAGGCAGAGTGCCGCAGTTCAGAGATATTGTTTGAGGATGTGTTCAACTTTTGCCTTCTAAAACATGCTCAAACTCTCATGTTAATAAAGTTCAAGTGGGTGCTGGATCCCTAGTTAGATAAAATGACAAACATTCAGATGAAAAGGACAGCACTTATTACAGGTATTTTATAAATTAGTGACTGACTGATAAAACCCTTCTTGATTAATTATTTCCAGGGCAAAAATGTCATTTTTCATAAGAGTTAAAAGCTTGACTGTGAATCAAATCCGCCATAAAAGTGCACCAGTAACTGGTCCTATTATACGCTTAACACCAGAAAATGTACTAAAGTGTACTAATCAAAATGTTGATTCAATAATAGAGGGTATGCGCATATTTAAAGTGAATGGAAAATTGAGTGGCAAAGCAACAGGCAAAGTGAGTTTAACATTGTTTAATGCAAGCATTACATGTGCGCGCTCGCGCGCGCGCGCGCACACACACACACACACACACACACACACACACACACACACACACACACACACACACACACACACACACACACACACCAATAAATGAATACATATACATTAAGTACTGGAGATAACACTCATGTAGCCTCCTCCTTGATCCCTGCAAACAGGGCTCTAGACAGCAGTCTACTCTCTACCACTGCAGACGCAGGCAAGATGCAACAGCAACCATAAATGGATCACTACCTGCCCCCCTCCCCTCCCCACCCACCTCCAACACCTCCACCCCACTGCAGCAGATTTCTCCTTGGAACGTGTCATTTTCTCATTTCGCCGACAATCACTGGGCCGTGCACCAATTAGCACAGGCCCTGACCTCAGCTGTCTGAACCAGATAAAGGGATGTGTTTCAATGATGCACCATGTGGCGGGAGCCTTAATCAGCCACTTGCATACTCCTTGTGGTTTTTACAGGCATCAAATCAGTCATATACATAATTCATACACCTTGTCACCTTATAGTGTAAACTATATTATAACCTCATCATTATACTGTGTCAGTTTCCAAAAAGATATTTGTATACTGAATATCATGATTTATGCTCTTTCTATGGCCTTTTAAGTACCATTATTTTGACAGTATAGGTTATCAGTAAGCTGCGATTCATTTTCCAGTGGGAGTTTTCAAGTGTGTCCCGGCTTTTAAGAAAGACGGTACATATAGCAGCCTACATACACATTTTCACTAATATCTAAACTCTATATTCTTGTAGTCAGAGAACAAAGAAACAAAGTCTCTCGGATTATGCTGTTACAAGGATTATAGGTTTGAGACCCACATTTAGGATCCAGGAGTATTTATGCAAGTCAGTAGCCTACTGAATCTTATTTGTCAAACAACAGACAAGTGGTGAAATAATTATAGTGCGAATATGCTATAAAGTAAAAAGCAATTGATCAAATAGTCAAGGAGTAGGAAGTAATTAATAATTGGAAGATAAGAATTCTAGACCATTTTAATGTAAACAGGTGGTTAGAAGAATGTATAGACGTTTTTCAGGCCAAGGACCCCCACTACATATTGTATAATGGTGGTGCAGATTAAACTTTTTCATAGATTTCCTAGATAACTGCATTGACTTGTTTGACAGCACATCAGTGTTGTGTAAATTAATGTTTTTTATATCTTTTCTATTAATGTTGGATTCATGAATATTCTGACATTTAACCACGGGGCTCGCTAGGGGTCCCGGTCCCCCTATTGCAGACCCATGGCCAAGAGAGGGTTAGTGGGATACAATAATAATGCCCTGCTTTAATTCATATCATGTGTAAAATAGTGCATATTTGCCATCCGCTTTTATCTCTCCATTTTTTCTTTGCTTTCGTGCAGGCCCAAAAATTACACTCAAGAGAATGTCCTCGCTGCCACCCTTAGATCTCCATATATGGAGGTGACCTGTTCTGACATTCCATATGTTGATCTGACCTCATCAAACCCTGAACACTCAAGACACGCTCTATATATGGCCAGTACAGAATTCATTGCATATGTTGATCTGACCCCCCATGCCAAAGAGCCAGCGCTCCCCCAGCAGTCTGCCGTCACCCAGGCGGATGCTTCTCACCCTCAGGGTGTCATACTGGTACAATATAACTTATACAATTGGGTGGTTGTATTTTGTGTCCCTGCTCTTTGTTTGAGACATTTAGATCGTTTCAAAGGTCATGTCTCACCTAAGCCACAGGATCTGACACCAATTTTAACCTGAAAGTCAACATAAAATGTATCCCCTGAGCAAGCAGGCCATCTCTATTAACTCAATGGTAAAAATGTCAGCACTTGCGCAAGAAACCAGGTTCAAATCGGGACTAGAAGAGGTACATACGGTAGTAGGCATACAGCCTTAAATTTTGCAATATTGTTTTGGACAGTGCGACAGTGCAACAACATAGATCATTATTATATCATAATGTTATTGGAAATTCCAAGTGGGTTTTGCAAAACAATATAGGCTACAGCGGAAACATAGAAGTGCCCAACTGCCCATAGAACAAAAAGGAATGAACAGTTTGACTCAGTGGCTGAATGGGCTAAGCAATTAAATGAAGGTGCTAAGCAGCTAAAGGTTATGTGTTCAATTACTCTGTTACAGTCAAAGTCCGTTTTCAAAGCCATACCAACATTCATTGGAAATATTGGAAAGAACTTGAACTTGAAGAGTGTGATAGAACAGAAGCCTCTGGAATGATTAAGTGCAGAGTAAAGGGAACATAGATTAATTATGCTATAACTTTGCAAGTTGTGCACAAATGTAAGAGATACAGTATAAAGTCAGGAGGACAGTGTTATCATGGCTGTCATGGCTGATTTAAAACCCATGTACACAGTAGCCTATGTAAATAATTCAAATAATTGTGCTCATGATGATTAGAAGTTTTGTATACTGCATACCGTCACAAGCTCATGCCAAATTCATAATGCCTGAGTAATGCAATATGCATTTTGTGACTCACGTACAATAATTATGCTTACATTTAGCTCCAATGGAAAAGAAACGTGTCTGTGATTTACGATTTGATACGGGATCTAAAACCAGTAACCTGATATATATCGGGGGTTATATGTTTCTATGTTTTGTATTTTGTATGTGTAGTTGTGTACATGTCATATGAAAAACAAATAAAGTAAATAATGATGCTTACGAACACCTTTTCCCTACAATGGATATATATGATTAGTTTAGAACTAGTCATAGTAAATTTTACCCCCCTCTGACATCTATTTTGGCAAAAAGAAAAAGCTATGCAATACCACATTTCACCATTTGGGGGTAGGGTCATACCAAAGTGATGGAACGGTCACCCATGGCCCCTTAATATGAGAGGAATAGAAGCCATGAATGTCAGTGTTGTGAGAGGTATGGGTGATAATCGCACTAACCATCAGCCTCTTATTGTGTTGATATAAAATGAAATCTCACGAATATGGAATCTAAGGGAGTCACATCATACTGTTATACCTCCTGCCCAGCTACTCTGATGAAGTTTTGGTTTTATGAAGCAATGAATCACATTTTAAAGAATTCTTGTGGATTGTCAATTGTAACTCAATCAATCTTTTGCTTATTTGCATAGCCATATGTGAACAAAGACATTATACATATATCTAATTCTCTGGCCAATCTACCATTAGTTGTACTTTTTGTACTCTGTTTGGAATGGAAATCTGCATTTGAAAAACTGTGTGTGTGTGTGTGTGTGTGTGTGTGTGTGTGTGTGTGTGTGTGTGTGTGTGTGTGTGTGTGTGTGTGTGTGTGTGTGCCTGGTGCATGCATATACATAATATGCAGGTGCAACTGTGCGTATGCATGCATCCGAGTTTAAATCCAGATTTATACTTCGACCACCTGGCGGTGTCGAGCACTGAACACAGCTAATACACAAGCTCACCACACACCGCGATGTACATTGCTGTAAGCTTGTAGATCGGTGGTGACACCGTCGGACGACGGAGCCTAAATTATGCATAAGTGTGTGGCGCGCGCGCACACACACACACACACACACACACACACACACACACATGTCCCTCCTCGACGTCGCCGTCTGCACACCCCACCAGGCAGCTCTTGGCCTCCTTCCTTTCATTGCTAAGAAACCATCCATTCTGTGGGAGTAATCAGAGCGGTGCCTCCAGGAGCCCGGCCAAGCCTCTCATCCTCGGCCTGCTCAAGAGTTGCTTTAATTAACCATCATACCACAGATGGGATCGATTTTTCCCCCACCCCCTCTCTTTCTCTATGCCCCTCTCTCCTTTCCCCTCTCTCGGGCTCTCTCTCTCTCTCTCTCTCCTCTCTATCTCTGCTGCTTCTTTCCTGCACCCATCTTCTCTACCATACACAAGCTCCATAATTGCACTGGAACAGTGCCAGCCGCCGGTCGGGGCCCCCAGACTGCGGGCCTCTCTCCTCTGCACTCTCTCTCTCTCTCTCTCTCTCTCTCTCTCTCTCTCTCTCTCTCTCCCACTGTTCTCCTCTCCTCAGTCCCTGGCCTCACCTGCTCAATACCTTATTAGTGTCAGGATCTGGAGAGAGCCATTGCGGATTAACTAAAGAGATGTGAGATTGATTTCTGCCCCTGCAGATGAAATTGAAGTTTTCTCAGTCCTGTATGTGCGCATGCATGCGTGAGTGTGTGCGCATGTGTGTCAAAGGGAAGATAGGGAGAGAAAGAGGCACAGTGTGTCAGAAAGTGGGTGAAAGAAAAAGAGAGCAACAGAGAGATAGAGAAACTGTGAGAGAGAGAGAGAGAAAGAGAAAGACGGGATGTATAGCGGGAACCAATTTGCCTGAGCTCTAGGACACAATCACGCAGGGATGTATGCATGTGCACAATCGAGTTGTACATGTTTGTGTGTGCCTGCGTTCTAGTATGTATGAGGGTTTTTGAAATGAGGTTTTACTAATTAGCTATCGGAAAAAACCCACTTGAGCCTCTGCCTCTCTCACAACAGATTAATCTCCCCGTTCCTTTACCTTGGGTTGTTGACGTGTGCTGCTGTGCAGGAACTCAGCAGACCAACACACCCCTCTCTGTCTAACTGTATGTATAGTGTTGGTAGAGAAGACATCATCACCCTTTTACATGTGAATCAGAATCATCTTTGTCACATCACAGGTTTACAGAAGTAAAAACAAAAGTGGGTGAAATTTGAATTTTGGGAGGTAAGCTCTATTGTTTTTGTTATTTCCGTGGAAAACAGAAAGATTGGGTGGGGGGCAAGGAGGAAAAGAGATTGATCAAAGTAACAAACAAATGTATTTACACAGTGCCTGAGGCTGAGGTAATCAATCTGAGGTAAGATTTAGAGGTACGCAGCAGAGCAGATGTATCGTGACGTGTACTGTACATGACATAGCCTACTATGGACGTTAGTTAATGTGCACAGACTGCACACACGCGTACACACACACACACACACACACACACACACACACACACACACACACACGTGATAAAGATATGTTTCAGTGTCGGGTGGATTAAAGGAAATGCCTCTATGTGTATATGTAATTTGTAAGCTGATTAGCAGTATACTGTGGTTACTTGGGTCGTTTGATGCGTATGTCCGTAGCTGCGTATGACGTGATGAAGATATGTACCAATGCCAGGGTATAACTCTCGATGGTGACGTAATAATGATATGTTTCAGTGTTGGGTGGAATAAAGGTAATGCCCCTATGTATACATGTATGTAATCTGAAACCAATGCCATATCAAGCACAAATTAATCATTACGTCATAAGCAGCCACGGACATACGCATCGGAGCACCGGACAAACAACATTACTTGCACGCTCTGCTTGCGCAAGTAATAAGCAGCCCTCGTGTGAAGTGAGGGCTGCCACATGACGTCATACCTGTATTTTAGTTTTTTTAAATGACGCATCATTTTGACTTTTAGAAGTCACGTGACACTTTTCATTGCAGATTCACTGACATGATATACATTACGAGACATGAATGCAGTATGTTATATTGTATAAAACACAATCACATACAATATGTATTTATATTGGCCACATGACATCTCACGTAATTAATGTTTGTTTAACTGCTTACCTATAAACAAACATCAAAAGTCCATAAACTTGGCTGCCATTAGATTTGAGTTAAAAATGCTCTAAACAAAAGTTTAAAGTCCATAGACGTGGCTGCCATGACGTCATTTCAAAAGCCAGACATTGGAGGCATAGGAATCTGTTCACAAAAACAGATCTGCAAGCTGCGCGACACCGGTACACAAGTAAGCACAAATCGCCCTGTTAGTATTCAGCAGTGTCACCTCTTTCCCTCCATGTCCCTTACCTGGGGATCAAACGCACCTCTTTGTGAGAGAGGCCTGACCCCCTGCTATTAGCAAACAGAAGAGAGCCCAGCTGACACCACTCTGGAGATGTGCCATGCAGACGGAGGCCTGTGATTACAGCACAATCCTGAAGAGACAACCCCCCACCAAACGCGCGCACACACACACACACACACACACACACACACACACACACACACACACACACACACACTCCTTCTCAAACTCCCCCGCCCTCCCTCCTCTGCCTCCTCCGCTCAACAAATTCACCTATCTCTGAAATAGATGTTAATCTCTTGCCCAATTGGCTGCCTTGGTGAACTCGTTGACATATGTAGCCGTTGCTGGAGCCGTGCAAGCACCATGAATAATCAATAGGGGGGCTATTTACGCCAAGGGGTCATTTCTCGCGACTATTGCTCAGGCAGATTAGAATTTGAGATAGGAAATTCAGATTGGCGGTGATGTCGATGTGTGAGTATTTGTGTGTATGTGTGGGTGCGTGCGTGCATGCTTCCTTGCGTGAAAACAAGTGGATAGGCTACATGTGCACCTGTGTGTACTGTGTACAGTATATACGTGTGTTTGTGTACTTTGTAGTATAATTCTGTTTTGTACATGCCGGTACATTTTTTATTATCTATTATGACTGAAATACTGTATAGTGTATATTATTTACAAAGAGTTAAATTAACATTCAGGATTTTGCATACTGGTACTATATTATTATTGTGTTAATATATATTATTATATAATTATCATGTAGGTCCGGACATGATATCCTGTACACTAGAACAATGTCAGCTTTCGCTGTGTGATGGCAGGTGCATTGCCTTTGTCTGTGGTATTATTAAGCAGATGCTGATTTTGTGGCGTTGGGTATGTGTGTTGTATAGTAGTCATGTGGCCGTTGTGCAGCAGAGCCCTGCAGTCCCACAGCCCAGCTGCCAAAGAGAGGCAAGAAGAGTAAGACATCATTGTAGTGTGATTTTGTCCTCTCCGTGCAGATGGAGTGTTTTTGTCAGAGCGAGGGCCACCGTGATTGCCTCTTTGCCACTGGTGTCAGCCTGGGATAATATTGCAGCCCGTCTCCTGTACCCCCTCCGGGGACAAAACAGGATCAGCAAAATCCAATTTATTTTTTTTCCTTACTTCACCAAAATAATAATTTGACAGAGACTATTCCTGATAGTCTGCCAATCCAAGGGACAAAGTCAAAAGACAACCAACATGGCAAAAGAAATGTCCATTGTGGTGCCAACTACTGGCGTGCCTGGCTTTTAACAAGCGACAGATGAAAGTGGATTGCAGAGCAAAGGCTAGCAATCTCCCAAAACAGAGCTCGAAATTGATGTACATATGAAAGATGTGTATGCACACAGATTACAGATGGGAGAAGCAATGCAGTCCCCTCCCAGTACAACCACTGCCTTCTCTACAGGTGATAAAGTCAGTCCCCTCCCAGTACAACCACTGCCTTCTCTACAGGTGATAAAGTCAGTCCCCTCCCAGTACAACCACTGCCTTCTCTACAGGTGATAAAGTCAGTCCCCTCCCAGTACAACCACTGCCTTCTCTACAGGTGATAAAGTCAGTCCCCTCCCAGTACAACCACTGCCTTCTCTACAGGTGATAAAGTCAGTCCCCTCCCAGTACAACCACTGCCTTCTCTACAGGTATAAAGTCATCTTTACATCCAAAGTGAGGCTGTGTTTTAATCTAAGAATCCGGGGATATGCCTGTCTCTGTAATGCTAGATCTACGGCAGCCTGCCCTTTTAGAATCCTAATGACACTTCAGCAAAGTGTGGCCTGGCTGAGAGAGGGCGGGAGCTGGGAGGCTTTCCCTCAGAAAGAGCTGAGAGCATCTTATCGGAGGAGAAAGGCGGCCAAGAGTGTTGTTGTGATGTCTGACTCCATATTCTTGGGTCATAGATATTCAAGAACCGAAACTCCCTCTCCACTCACACTCCCTTCTTGATGCCATAACACTAAGGCAAGGGGTTTCTATAGTCAGCCACCTGTGACTGAGCATCCAGAGAGATAGTGACGGGAGAGATGGGGTTGAACTGGTGTTGGTGGATAGGAAAAGGTAGACAAAGGGATGGGGAGAGGTGGCTGAAAAATCTTCATGTTCTTGCTGCATGCCTCTCACTAAAAGAGAGCAGAGCAGCTCCTCTGCGTAGCTCCCAATGTCCTCAGATTAGCATCTAATAGGGTAAAGTGAGGATAAAAGTTTAAGCACTGGCCAAGCTATATGACACTATCAAATGATTGACCAACTGTCTGCCTGAGGTGGTTTTTAACCATGTCAAATTATGTGTTGCTTACCTTTCCATGCTACACCTTAAGAAACACTGTACCTGCGGTTACTTTTTTTACCCAGCCTACCGTGGGTTTATTTCAGAACTAGGCGATGTAATAGTTGTTTAAAAGTCTACGAACATTTGCAAACTAGTGAAATTATAAAGCCTGTCTGATTTTTTACCCAGCCTTATGGTATCACGTTACAGTAGGCCATTGGATAACGGAGTTGGAACACGGACAAACAGACTTGTACGCTTGGCATTGCCCTTATGTGGGGCTGCATTGGCTCAGAAGGTAGAGAGGCCCTCTGGGACCCGGAATGTTCCAGGTTCAATTCCCAGCTCCTCCTATACGTGTTGAAGTGTCAATGCGCAAGCCACTAACTGCTCCAGATGAGCTGGTGCCTTGCATGGTTGCCTGCGGGTGGCACAATGAGTAAGTAATAGTGTTCCACTCTGTTGCAGTGGGTGTGAATGGGTGAATGTGAATGATTTTTAGTGTTATGAAAAACTAGAAAAAGCACTCTCACCTCAGTCTTCTGTGTTTCCCCCCCAGGTCAACTACCACTCCACAGACTCCTAGACAACACTGGTTCAGTGTCCATGAGCATTGCAGCCACAGCCCTTCCCACTAGTCCTCCCTGCACACACACACCTTTAAAACGTGTTGCTTTGCACCTCAAAAACTGTCTCTATTTCATTCTCCATGGCCAGGTGCCACAGAATGAAGAGTGATTGAGTGTAATACTCCACTCCACTATATATATACAGCACAAGTATTGCAATGTGAGGGCCAGATAGACAGGGTAAAAGAGCTCTAAAGGCCTAAATGAGGTGAGGGGTAAGCTAGAAGTGTACAGTAGGGGGTATGGTACTGTAGGAGAGAGGGGAAAGGGCGGCGGGGGGCTTGAAGCAGTGCCTGGGCCAAACGTACGAGGGTTTGGGATTTAAGTGTCTCATCAGCATCCAGCTCAGGTGCTGCCGGGGACCACGCAACTAACTATGCCCCTGACTTGATTGTAATTGCCTGAATTCTGCTCCCGCTGCTCAATTCTGGCAATATCACAGACACATTTAACTCCAGAGAGCCTGGGGACTACAGGGGTCACGGTGCACAGAGCAGCTGACTGCCTCTTATTTCAAGCCTCTCTGCAGCATGCAGGGGGATTGCTCTGTTCCACTATGGCTGGCATTCTGGGTGGGGTGGGGAGGGGTGTGGTGTGGTGTGGTGTGGTTGGAGGGTGTCACAGGTGCATGCCCCTCTCCCTGGTGTTTGTTCAAACAAGTTCAACAACTCTCTGAGATGTACTATCAGAGTAGAGGTATGGAAATACACAGATATTTGCTGTTGTAACTGTAACTGGCAACTGCTTAAATATAGCTGTTCATTTATAAAAGGTAAAAATAAAAAAACATTATTGTAAATCATGACCTTTTTAATGCCAACCAGCATAATGTCACATTATTTCCAAAGAAGCATACCAGGCAGTAGGCACTCGACAGAGTGCAGATCTAGTTATTATTATTATCACTGCTGCATTGTCTGAATGAAGACGAACAATTCCTGTACAAGGATGCAAGCTTGAATTTTCATTACATTATAGCGGGGGCGGACCAAATCAGCAAGATTTGGCTTTTGGTGACTAGTTTCTGAATTTTGGTGTGGTGTTAGGTATGGGTATAAGGATTTCAAAAAGCTGTGCAAACGTGTTGGGAGCGGCCCCTAGTGGTCTGTTTGCACAGACTCAAATATTGGATACGTATAGGTATGGTTCAAAACCAAAATAATTGATAAAAGAGATTTTTCAATGGATTCTGTTACTATTGGGTGTGCTAAATAACATACTAAAAGTTTAGGAACAAAGAACAACCAGAAAGGCATCATTTTCAAGATGGCGTCTATGGTAGCTAAAATGCCTATAAACTGGGATTCAATATGTAAAAAAGAATAACAATTATGCACTTCGTAACTACTTTTTGAATTTTGGCATGGTGTTCGGTATGGGCATAAGGTTTTCCAAAACCATTGAAAACTAATTTGGCTCGCCCCCTAGTGGTCGGTTTGCAATGAAACCACTATTGGATATGTCAGCATATGGTTTTTGAAAACCTTATGACCATACCTAACAGTATGCCAAAATTCAAAAAGCAGTTACCAAGTGTATAATTGTTATGATTTTTTACGTGACTCTGCCGGGAGCTAAAATGCCTATAAACTGTAAACGTATTTTACTGAATTTGTGGCATGGGTTCACCGTCCACGACCACGTGTCTTATAAGATCATGTCCAAAAAACAGGGTTTGACTGTTCGCGTATATACGGGAGGATCTCTTGTAACTAACACTGGGGCGAAAAACTAAAAGTGGCCATGATAATCCACTGACTGACTCCATTGATTCTTTTCTCTCCTCCCTCTCCTTTCATGAACGTAAACATCCGGCTATCTCCGGATACGGAAATAGCCGATTATATATAAATCTATGATCTGGCCTAGCGGGAACCAGATACAGTGTTTCAGAGGCGGGACAAGAGCAAGGACTCGTTTAAACGGCGATAAAACAATAGCTCGTTACTAGGGGCAGTCGGGCGGGACACTTTGTGTCTTGGAGGGAGACGCGACCCCCCTGTCTCCCACCTATTTGTGCCAATGTGCTCTGCCATGAAAATGCCCCAACACCATCCACCATCTAAACAGGGGGTTTAATTTTACCTTTGTTAATTTCAAGGACCCCCATAACTCTTGAGATTGTACAAATGGAACCAAATGGACCCAAGAGTCCATTTGGTTCCATTTGTACACTCAAGTGTTACAGACCTGTAATGGGTCCATATGGCACCCCCCCCCCCCAATGCATTAAAAGATGTGAGTCAATGGTTTCTTTCAAAACTGGACTGAAAAAAAACATGAATGGAGGTGTCATGTCATTCACTGTCACCGTTTTTCCTTTTTCTCCTATTATTCTCCTAGTATTTTGTATTATTGTATACATTTGTATGCCATGTTGATGAATTCATACAGGACCACAAAGGAAACAAGTTCCCAGTACTTTTTGTGTTATCGTTTCAGCCTTAGGGCCGATTCATACTCCTATTTTACCGCTGTTTCGGCGCTGTAGTGCCGAAATGATTTCAGTAGCACCGAAGAGCCGACTTTAGGACGGTACCCGCCCCCCCGAACCTCAAATGACGTCAAATTGTAGGCTTTACAGCGCCGAACCGACTTTTATTCGGCTCTAAAATAGGAGTATGAATCGGCCCTTAATGTCTGACTACCACGTGTTTACATTTCTGACTAATAAAGTATTCAATCTATCAATCAATCAATGACATACAAATTAATGTCCATATCATACACATGATCTACTGCTATCATGGTATGCATTCATGTAATCCATCCAAACGCATTGTTATGAATGTATGATAATAATTTGAGGTTGAGGTTTGAGGTTGAACATTTGTCAAAGCAATTTCGAAAACAGAACAAAATCCTCCATGGGCCTCTTAATTGAGACCACAATCAATGTCAGTACAATCAGTCCATGACAAAGCACAATATAAAAATCTAAGTATGTAGTTGCACTCACGTAATCTTTAATTTCTGCCATTTATGACTGACAGCTCTGAAATGGAGTGTCTCCCTCTTCCACGATAAGACTACAAAAGGAGAAAAAACACAAAAATGACAAAATACAGTACATACCTAGCTTAAATTTGGCTGCTGACAAATGTAAAGCCTTCCGGAAGTTGCAGCTGGACTAAGTGACTGTAGTTCTGAGAGTGTAAGAACTGACCCATTTTTACACTCCCAAGAGATAAATTAACACTCCAGATTTTGCAGTGTAGGCCTGCTTGTAATGAAGAACAAGCATCCAGCCAACAGGTGGTCTCTAGAACCCCACCACTCTGGACAGGGTGAGGGGGAAAAAAACTGCCATGGCAAAATGTGTCAGAATCTAATGTTCTGCAGAGTGAAAAGCCTGTTTTCCATCTTTTGTTCCCAGCTACAGATTCAGCCTTGTTCCTCATTGTTCATAGCACAAACGAGCAACAGTTTTTTTTGACACAGAGCCACAGACGAATAAAGACTGCTGACTAGTCACAGGAAAGAGGTTTCATTTTGGAGGGCCGGAGCCCATTAAGAGTTTGTGAGATATGAATGGATATGAATCCTCTCTCTCTCGACCTAACCCCCACCACCCCACCCCCGCCTTCTAAGGCAAAGGGGACCCTTACAAGACTAGGAACATCTCAGTGGCTTTATGCGGAGGTTCCCAAGCTACATAAGACATTGTGGAGCGGGAAAGATTGATCGACAGACAAGACTTATAGAGTTACTGTGTAAGTGGCTTGTAGTTCATCTCAAAGGTCATACTGTGCCCAGCCAACTGTAGCACAATTATCAACTGATACTACTGTTGACCTATAGACGTTGGAATGTTTAACTTAAAATGGCTGCATGGGTGAAACACGTTGAATATACTGTAAAACTGCATCACTTGTATCCAAGGAAATGCATGTTCAAATTGTGTCACATTACATAGATGACATATAGCAAAGCAGCTTTGATGCTTCACTCCAGGACGTTGAAAACATACTGTCATTGTGCTAATTTAATCAAATAGGATAATCAAATAGAATAAGATAATAAGATATTTAGCGAGGAGAGACTTCGCACAGACGGCACTCTACACACTCAGCTCAATGGGCAGATGATGGGTGGATCCCGGTGAGCCAAGGCTCCAAAAAATACCGCCCTTTGTTCACCCCATAATCCATTTGTTACACTCAGGCCAATTTGTTCTCATTAACCCTCATATGGGGTGCCTGTTTCTGGGACAAAAAATTGCAGTGAACAATAAGCAGCCCCCTTGTTCACAATTGCCATGGCTTTCGAGTACTAACCCCTCGCTAGTGTGCACTGTAGCCACCATTATCCAAAAAGGTTCTCTATGAGGAATAGGACAAATTCAAGAGGTGCACCTGAAAAGAAAAACTTCTCCTTTACACAAGGACAATCTTCCAAAAAAACACAATGCATGGTCTTCCATTGTACTCGGGTCACTCAATCAATCAAGTCTATGAAAAATCTTGATGTGAAATACCAGGAGGAACAGTCAAAAAGTAGGAAGGAGCCTTATAGTAAATTGCAGATATGCAGGATCTTTATGATTCAGAAGTTCAGACACATTTATTGTTGAATTAGTCAAAAGATCCTTGACAAATGCCAGGTTTTATCATTGCCCTTCGTATACCTTTCTTCATGCCTTGTGACTACATATAGTAAGAAATCAGCTGGTTATAATAGTATATTTATTTGTCAGAAAAACATTTTGGAATTGTTCAAAATGAACATACTAAACATTAAATAAACATGGGAACTGTTAGGACTCAAAAACAAATATTCAAAAATAACGAGTTTCTCAAATTGGGAGACCTCAACATAAAGGACATCACAGAATGGACAGGCTTAACAAAAAAGGAGACTACTGGACAAAGTAAATTAAGAATTAAAGGTTTATTGAAAAAGCTATTTAACAAAACTTCGTGTGGGACTGAGATGTTGCTGGGTCTGTGTCTCCCTTCACACTGAGCTGGCTGACTTTTATAACAGTAGGGCTGTGGCAGGTGAGAATAGAGGGTATGCGCATGCATAAAGTGAGTGGCAAAGTGAGTTTAACTTTGTTTAATGCAATCAGATAGGACTTTTCTGTTTGGATGTATGGGCTTTCAAGGTCAGAAAGTCGTTTTTTGACACTCAGTATAGGCATTCCTGCATAACGTTGTCCGGGTATACCTGCCACAGGTGTGCCTGTCGTCAGTCAGTGATTCAATGCATGAGTGTGTGAGTGAGTGATGCTGTCATGGCCCCACGCAACAGGAACATATACAAAATGTACACAGAGACGAACAAAATGATAACATATAGAGAGCCATCACTCGATCATCCCCTGGTTCTGCCTGGTTCACGGAAGTAATTTCTCTATAGAGAATAACATGGGTCATCTTAAAATAGTTTCATATAAGCATTGTGGTCCAAAAATAAATATATGTTATTGTCAGGGAGGTGTCTCTGTATCATTTGTGACAGTCATTCACTAATATATATGATACAGTCTGTTTCTAGCGAAAATGTAACTAATTCAGTAGCAGTAACAATAGCGTTTTCTCTCAGTCAGTTGATTCATCATATCCATATTAGTTTCGTTTCGAATGATGACGTTTCGAGTGAAACGGCAAACACAGTTGTTATATGAGGCGATCTAAAATCTCTATGGGGATTACAATGCAAATAAAAAGTACATGAACCCGTGAATTTGCGCCCTCTACCGATATTGACGTCAGACTTCGGTGCTCTATTGGTGTAGGCCTACTTGCGAAATGTCTTGGTGTAACTGACAGAATTGAGTTAATCACAAAAGTATAGTTTTTGTAACATTGCTTGAGACAGTACTCAACAGAATAAAGTTGTGAGAATCACTGCCTCCTGAGCTCCAAGACATACACATTAACCCTAATTCGTAACCTTGGCAATTACAAGCTCCAACTAAGTCGCTAAATTTGTATATGGTACCTTAAAAACACTCACCCAATATATTCTGAATTTCATTACCCCAAACAAACAATTTCATAGCTACTCCACACGAAAAGCCTCCCAGCTTCAGCCCCCTTAATCACAAACTACTTTATCTCAATTTTGGATCACTTACAGGGGTGCCAAGATATGGAATTCACTTTAACATTTCTCCTTTGTCATGAACAAAATCAGTGAAAAATATCTTGCTATATTAATAGCCCAATATGAACAGAGTTCAAATCTTTCAATATTCAATTATATTTTCTTTTAATTGTTTTGATATCCACCTTAATGTCATTGTGCAGGAATGTGTACGCGAGTTGTTTGTTGGGTCTCTGATGTATTTACCCAACCAGTCTCAGTAATGAGGTCATTTGTTATGACAATCATCAGGGGAGATGATTTACACTCAGCAGTCAGGCAGACATATCTGGTGCTCCATCTGACTCAACTCAATTACTCACACAACTTAATCTGACAGCGAAGGATAATGTAAAGATCTAAAGCCGTCAAAATTTCACCCGTTATTGCTGTGTAATTATTTCATGTGGAACACACATTCACAGAAGACCACCCTACCAAAGGATTCAGGATTTCTTTGTGCTATAAAGCGAACAAAAATAAATGAACGGCCAATTAAATGCACAGCATGATTAACATTGAACAATTCCAGTGAGTGATTAGAACACAGGTTTAAAATAAATCTGGCTTTATTTACAATCAATTATGTCACTTAACACAAATTCAGAGCGTGTTGTTCAACTGTGTACTTTATCATTAGTTTTTTTCTCTATGTGTACGGTGTGGGTGTGTGTGTGTGTGTGCGTGCGTGCGTGCGTGCATGTAGATGGGGTCAGGTGTTCAGGTGTTAGAGAGGACATTCAGTTCCATATCCTGGTCCAAATTCGTTCACCCTCTTCAGTAGCGCTGCTTTAACTGCACTGATTTTCCCATCCAACTCTGTCAAACTGCAGGCCTGTTGGGACATGGGCACACCCAAACAAACGTCAATTCTACCATAATATCACTCTGCTGACAACAAAACACAAACTGCAGCAGAATTTACGAACCTGAGCAGAAGATGTCTTTGGTCGCTTGTGAAGATAACTCTGCAAAAGCAATGAGACATACTGGTTCATTTGGAAAGTACAAAATCCATTATATGTTTTCATAATAATTTATATAAAACATTAGAAAAATACTGCACAATAATTAATTATGTGTCATTCGCAAATCACCTGACTATTTTCTGGAGAATGGCAGATTATTTTTTTATGTTTTATTTAATTATAACTTTTATTTATACAGGTAAATCTCATTGAGATTGTCTTATTCTCAAGAGAGACCTAGTTTAGACAGCAGCAACAATATACCAATGATTATTGGTGAAACAAAGAATAGCAGAGGTTTCTCCACTGAGACCCAACATTCCCAATCATCTGATTCAGTACAACCTCATGAATTATATTTTCATTTTCAAGTCGTACCATGATTAGCTAAGGAGCCACTTTAGTTTTTGGTGCTGGGAACATGGGACAACTGTGTTAAGCACTCTAGCAAGCACTGCACTGAAACTATTTCCGGGGGTTGGGTGGTGGGGAATGGTAATTCTGCAGTTCTGCTCACACAAACAGTCAAAAGCAGATGGAGAGCAATAAGCTCATCAAAGTGGTACACCATGCTTAGTGTGCCAGTGTGAAGAGACAAGGAGTAGCAGCACCAGGATAAATAAATAAATTACATTTATATAAAATAATTGTATTGGTTATTATAGTTCTAATAGGCAATGATCAAATGCAAATTTCCCAAGTGAGCACTGAGCAGTGAGCTCTGAGGCAAATAACAGTGCGTCAATAATTAACAAATTTCAGGGGTCCCTGTGGTTTCAAGAAAATGTGCAGACCAGTGTCCACACGTCCTTGGTTTGTTTCCCATAATTTGAGCCATTTTATCTTTTAGTTTCTCTTCTATATTTACCTCCAGTTAGTTGCCCTACTCCTGTTGAACAACCTCTACTGACAGCCGCTGCTCAATACGTAGGAGTTGCAAGTGTGTCGATAAATCATCCTCCCCGCTCAGCTTCCATCCCCCAAACACAGCCAACTGTGTTCATTTAGACAGGCACTGTGGTGGATTCAAACCCCTAGGGTGTCTCACAGCCGGCAGTCCCTATCCTGTCCTCACTTCTTTATCCTCACTCAAACCAGAAGCAGAGGTTGCCCCGCCAGACACAGACCATGTCTCTTATTAATTAACTGCTCCAAGGAGAAAAGAGTTTTGGATTAAGAGGCATCACTGAGTTACTATGAGTGAGGAAACAAAAATGCATCCAACCAGGAAGACGTTCTAGTCTGAACAGTATGATGTTAATGACTCCACCCCTACAGCTGGCAATGTTACGTTATGTGTGTGCGAATCAGTGTCATGGGGGATGCCACTGTGAAACTAAATTAAAAAATTATTCTAAGGACGTTCTTTCATTGCTAACAATGAGGTTTTTTTAATGTGTCTAAACAGAAACATTAAGTTGGGTGTGGGGCTCAGCAATGTTATTTCCTCCATCTTCACCTCGTTTTCTCCATGCATTTTCTGTGGGAGGGACTAAGGCACAATGAAAGGACGAGGAGGGAATCGTCTTCGGATTCGGGTTCTTGGAAACGCCCCCAGCCACTGCGTTAGTTTTACTGAGGTTAGGTTTAGGTATAGTTTTACTGAGGTTAAGGTTAGGGTTAGGTTTAGGTATAGTTTTACTGAGGTTAATTAAGGTTAGGGTTAGGTGTAGGCTGTCAATCACAGCGACTGGCCAGTCACAGCGCACCCCTACACTCTGTGGTGGTGGTGGGCAGGTGGCTTTAATCTTGCACCACCCATAACAAAATACTTACTTTCAAACACATCAAACCTGTCAACAGCATGTGCAAAACAGACCTTATATGCAAGATCTAAAAATAAATTATAGTTTTACACAGATCTCGAAACTTTTAAACACAAATCTGTTTAACCGACTTGATGTTGTATATTCATGGTTGATATCGTTTTCATATTTCTCCACTCTAGGGAGTTCAAGTGAGTTCAAAGCTCAAGTGCCTTATCAATAACAAGAGGACTCACAGAGGATTGAAAATACTCTGGTGACAGTCCCTCCAGTTCCAGAATACGATCCTCCAGCTTCTTCAACCTCTGGTAGACACTCAATGGGACTGGACCCGCTAGGAAACATTAACAACAGTAGGTGAGGAGACTCAATCATAATTAAATAACACATAAACATCCTTATCTTAGTAATAGCAATTAAAGAACATTTGTACAAATGAAACAGGTCATCGACAAAATGGAAGGTGAGCCATTTTATTTTAACTCAAGAGCCATTCAAGATCCAACAACATTACAAGAATACTAGCACAATAAAAAGTAAAAAACTTCAAAACAAAGAATTATAGCATGACCACTTAACTGACATGTCAACACCAACGTCATGTGTAGTCTAATTAATTCACCTTTAGCTAAGCCCCGCCCTCTCCCACTTGGACACTTTCCAGCCGGGCTCATTCATTCCAATGTAAATATCATGGATTTTACACATTAAATACTGGTTTAATAAGGAACTAGACCTTCGAAATCTCTTCCAAATCCGTCAACAAGGTCTGCCGTATGCACAGGCCCGGCGCCAGGATGAAATGACAGAGGGGGCAATCGGGGGCAGGTATTGGACATGAAGACAATGCGCCACATTTGCATATCTATAGAGGGCAGAGGCGCAATGGAATTTAATTTAATGCCTGGAAATGTACCATTGTTTTGTCTGTAACTATTTGATCTAAGGGGGCAAAGAGGTTGATTTAGGGGGGCAAACACCCCTTTGCCCCCCGTGGCGCCGGGCCTGCGTATGCAGTGGAAAAATATGTGCGTGACATTTATTTTTTTAAACAATGTTTTATCATATAGGAAAACTATTGGTGGAGAGGTTTGTCTAACCCATGTTATGCTTAGCTGTGATTGGAATGAGCCGGAAAATAAACACGGCAAAACCTGTAAAAACAGGTCCGATCCATTGATAGTTTATTTAATCTCCAAAACTTAATTTTTCTCTGAACATCCAGGCTGATTTACTACTGTACCTGTTGGGAGCTTTAGATGAGTCTCGATGTTTTGAAGGCGCTCCTCTATGGCAGCGTTTCCACAGTCTCTGGTCACCTGTCCCCTCTGCAGCTCCCCGGCCTCCCCCTGGACAACCCCACCGCGTGTCTGAGGCCCGTATGTGTTCACTACCCGCGTCACTGTCCAGCCAAGGCACACCAAACAGGCAAACCAGGGTCGTAAACGAAATGTTATTTATAATGTCACACCGGATAACAATAAGTCATGACATACGGGTATGTCCAACATCTGTAAATGCCACACCACACACTAGCGATAGTTTGTGGTTGTAAACATTGTTTTTAAGGTTTGTAGTTAAGCGAACTATATGATTCTGTCATTTGGGTACAATTTTGTCTAGGGGGAAAAAAGAATGCATGATATAAATTTGTCTTAAGAAAAGAAAAGAAAAATCTGACCCAGACGTATATAATGTTTTCCACTTAATGTGCTTACCTTTCACATGGCTTCTAAACCCTGGGTAAGGTGTGAATACTGCATCTGTTCTGGCACAGCTGTCTTCTACATGAGATTTGTGAGGGGGAAAAAACAGTTTGACCTCACTTTAACATGCCGTCTGTATTGATTGAATTATAAAGACTGCTCTAATAATAGTGAACATTTAGCAGCTCTAGTGATTAGAAGGCCCCATCAGTCTTTAAAGCGAGCCAAATCTACAGTTAGGGCTCCTGATTTTCATCATTGTCATTGCTTTAAATGTGTCCATTTTATGTTTTCTTTTTTCTCTCTCTTTTCTGGAGGTATCATTTTTAGGTGCAATTTTAGCCTCACTGTTAGAGAACAGTTCAGCGTGACCTCTCGCTTGTGGAAATCAGCACTCTCCCAAACATTGGCAATCTGTGTGCAGGCTCCCCCCCCCCCCCCCCCGGACCTGATTCCCATTCTCACCCTGATTGCAGTCGATCACGTTGCAAAACTCCCGCACATTGTTTTCATTGATCTCCATTTGCTTTCGCTCCATAAATGCAGATATCCTTCGGTCAATCTGGATGTTGGAATGGACAGGAAAATAATGACATAAAGTGAGTTCACAAGCAAAACATTTAGTGGTCAAGACAAATCAATGGCGATGCATAGAAATTCACATTTTGTAGGACAGAAAAGATGTTCAAAATTATTCCCAGTACCATGGCAAAAAGAATAATGCTAATCATCCGGCATCATCAAATGACAAAGCACAGTGTTTGCTTGGCTACCAAAATAAATGCACAACAGAATAGGACTCTCGTCCTTCATCCACATGCAATCTCAAAGTAATGAGCATCCACTTCATAGTCCATCAAGGGCCTGGCCATCTCTCAAAGCCCTCCAGCAATATGGTCTGCTTTACCCAACCAACAGCACTGAAGGACCCCATCATTCTCTGCTAAACTCGCTTATCAGGTCTCCATCAAGCATTTGATTCACTGCAACACTTCATCTGCGCATACTTGGTGGGCAATTACTTATGATTATTCATTTGTTTGACAGAGAGTTAAGAAGAGCGCTCGAAAGAAATGTCACTGCCCGAGCCGAGCGGCCTGACGGTACGATGACGATCATATTAGAGACCCTCACCTCTGACTTGCCGGCTCGGATTTGCACTGTTAGGTCATCAGCCTGCGGCTCGCTCTCATTCGCCTCCGAGGTGCATCGACGAGCAGCGGGAAGATGGTACCGAGTCTCAGCAGTCACTTTCTCACTGTGTGAAGCTTGGACAACAGCGTCGTTTGGCGTGTTGTGGTCTACTGACGATGG
This sequence comes from Protomyctophum parallelum, assembly GCF_964188405.1. Taxonomy (NCBI): domain Eukaryota; kingdom Metazoa; phylum Chordata; class Actinopteri; order Myctophiformes; family Myctophidae; genus Protomyctophum; species Protomyctophum parallelum. Next base: position 26,767,429 of record NC_139718.1, on the reverse strand, counting down.
CTTGTTTTCTGCATCCACTAGTGCCATGAGGTTTTCTTTAACAGCCTGAATAAGCAAAAATATGTTTTAAAAAAAGTAACACCCAAAATGTATTTAGCAGCCTAAAATGTCTATGCAATCACATTTTGAGTCATGACAATATTAAGGGGAAGCTTTCAATTACCAATCATAGCCTGTCACTGTCTGTCACATTGTCATGTGGTTACCTGTAGTTTGGAGATGTGTTGCTGCACAGAGTTGTAAAGAGAAGCAGTTGAAGCAGATGATACATCCACTGCATCAATATTCACGTATATCTTCAAAGCAGCGTCATCAAGTTTAAGCTTTAAAAAAAGATCAATCAATGTAAGGCATCGTTGTCGATTTTGGTTGCTGACCAGATTTAGAATATCATTACAACATTGCATTTTACAAAAGACAGGGGTAGATCAGTAACACTGCAGAGAATTTATTACAACGAAATAATATCGACCGCTACAACTAAAGAAAAACGGAAATTGGTAAGAAGCCAAATTGCATTTTTTTATGAAAACTCATTACTGTTGGGCAACACTGTAACCCTTTCTATTTACAATCGCGACAATGAGGATAAAAAGCTATGCTGCTATCATCAGCTGCAGCTAAAACAATAGCATCAGCAGCTCTACTGTCGTATCGTGCTACGCCGCAGAAACATGCTACAAACCAACCTCTTCACTTAAGTCTCTCAACAGGTTGACAATTGTGCACACACAGTCCTTAAAATTATCATTTTTGATCGCGGTAGTTGGAGCAGCATTTCCAGTGAGCTTCATTTTCTCCGCCGTTAGTATTTCCGCATTTCCAGAATGCTGGTATTTGATTGGTTGGCTTGCGCCTCACGTAAGAGACACTACACTGTCGTGAACCTGTGCATAATAATGAGCCCACCACAACAGTGGTAGGCCTACCTACTGTACAAAGAAGGCTAAGTAAGTTCATAATAATTATTAACTTTTCATATAGACGCAATTGATAATATATAATGATAAATAGGAGTCAATTGTGAATACTGAACTAATTAAACTAGAAGCTTATTTGTTTTTCAGGTGCAATAATATTTAATTCCCAGTTATAAGGCTCAGTAGCCGCCCTACCATACAACTGGAAATATAATCACTCACTCACAGTTCGTATTAGAACAGCTTTCAAGCAGTTGAGAGAACACAAGGTGAAATATATGTAATAAATAAAATGTACTCAGTGTTGGGGAGTATTAAGCTACATGTAGCTGAGCTACGTAGCTGAGCTACATTTTGCTGTAGCTTGTGGTATTTTAGCTACATTCATATTTGTGTACCTCGTCAAGTAGCTCAGCTACCTTTTGGGTCATTTTTGTAGCTTAGCTACTCAAGTTACAAGCTACAATTTTGGGCAATAACATGAAAGAAATATATTAATTTTGACCATTGGTTGCTGTGTTAATTCTTGTACTAGAACCCCCTTTGAAAAATCAAGGACTGTTCCTTTTTCTGATTGCTTTGAGGGCATATCAGCACTTGACAGCTGCCTCTAATTGGCCTCTGATTGGCCCTGGTATCACAGGGTGGGAGGGGTCTCCCAGGGGGGAGCAGGGGTCTCCTAGAGGGGAGGAGGGGTCTCCCAGAGGGGAGCAGGGTGGGGGGGTCTCCCAGAGGGGAGCAGGGGGAGGAGTTGTCTCCCAGAGGGGAGCAGGGTGGGGGGGGTCTCCCAGAGGGGAGCAGGGTGGGGGGGTCTCCCAGAGGGGAGCAGGGGGAGGAGGGGTCTCCCAGAGGGGAGCAGGGTGGGGGGGTCTCCCAGAGGGGAGCAGGGTGAGGAGGGGTCTCCCAGAGGGGAGCAGGGTGGGGGGGTCTCCCAGAGGGGAGCAGGGTGAGGAGGGGTCTCCCAGAGGGGAGCAGGGTGGGGGGGTCTCCCAGAGGGGAGCAGGGTGAGGAGGGGTCTCCCAGAGGGGAGCAGGCTGGGAGGGGTCTCCCAGAGGGGAGCAGGCTGGGAGGGGTCTCCCAGAGGGGAGCAGGGGGAGGAGGGGTCTCCCAGAGGGGAGCAGGGGGAGGAGGAGTCTCCCCGAGGGGAGCAGGGGGAGGAGGGGTCTCCCAGAGGGGAGCAGGGGGAGGAGGGGTCTCCCAGAGGGGAGGAGGGGTCTCCCAGAGGGGAGCAGGGGGAGGAGGGGTCTCCCAGAGGGGAGCAGGGGGAGGAGGGGAATCCCAGAGGGGAGCAGGGGGAGGAGGAGTCTCCCCGAGGGGAGCAGGGTGGGAGGGGTCTCCCAGAGGGGAGGAGGGGTCTCCCAGAAGGGAGGGGTCTCCCAGATGGGAGGAGGGGTCTCCCGCATGTACATTCTCAATTTAACGCTGAAAAATAAAAAGTAGCTGAGCTACTTTGAGCTACTTTTTCTATGTAGCTGTAGCTTTACAAGCTACATCTCTCCAGGGGTAGCTATGTAGCTTGATCAAGCTACTGCCATGGTGAGCTACTTGTAGCTTTACAAGCTACGCTTTCAAAGTAACTTGCCCAACACTGAATGTACTATTGGCTGCAGACTAAAATAGCTGCATATTCTATTGAAGCATATCTACACATCATGCAATTATTAAGCAACCTGCAAGTTTGTGAATTTGTGATACATGCTTTTAAAAAGAAAATGCACTTGTGAGAGGGATAATCAGAAATGCCTACTAGATTAGATTGACTCAAGCTAAGGTCTTTACTCACATTTAACATGCTCCTTCATCATTTACTTTTTTAGTATAGCAAACAAGAGAAAGAATGGTCACTCAATTATAAGAACACTGTCCATCAAACTAGAGGTAGCAGTGTGAGGCAGTGTATTAGGATGGGAACCTGGCTACAATGGCGTATTTTCAGTGTTAAGTGACTGTGGGAAAATCTCCCTCCTCTATTCAGACATTTTTCCCTTCTTTTCATATAATGAGGAGAGAGAGGGAGAGAGACAGATAAAGGCAATAACAGAAAAAGAACAATTGCAAGGCAAAGAGAAAGCACAACCACTTGGGTTGAGCTCAATAATGCACTCTCGAAGGGTTAATCATTTTAGGAAGGGGTTTGAAGACAAGCCTTTTTAGTTTAATTCATTTCTGGGGCGATATTTTTCCCTCCTGCGACAGGAAGGGAACTGTAGCACTTGACATGGTTTAACATGCTGAGCCGTAGCTGTTATGTTCCCACACAGCAAGGAGCAATGAAATGAATTGCTCCTTTAATTCGCCTGACCACATGCACAGAAGCCACAATTAATTTGTTCTTTAAATTGTTAAGTTTCATAATTTCAAGGTATACTCAACTTTGACAAAGTTGTGTTCCTCTTATTAGAAAATCAGAAATCAACCAATTAAAAAAGCACAAAAATAAAAATTGTACATTAACAGCCACGTTTTCTGGGTGATGCATTTGGCATTGGCTTACTAATGAACAGACAGACAGATTGCATGGGAAAGGGAGTTTGTGCTGGAAACCAGGTTTTTGTGTTCTTGGGGGTGGGATTGGGGATGATGGGAAAGGAGGTGATGGGAGGTGATGGGGGATTGTTGCTCCCACTTGCTACAGCCACATCGGCCACGTGCAGAAAAGTAAGCTTGCTTTTGAGCCCGTCTGCTTCCATGGTGGCAGATGATGTTGACATCATCACTCTGTCTGGTGGGTGGGGGGGGGGGGGGGGGGGTAAGAGAGAAAGAAAGAAAGATGGAGAGGATATATAGAGGAGAGAGAGAGAGAGAGAGCATTCAAATTATTGAATATAGTGGGTTTGTAAAGAAACCCTCTTGCCAGAATATCACAGTGCATCATGCCTTCTTAGCTGTTTTTGTATTTCCAATTTTTACATCTAATCATATGCTGCAGCAGGCCACGGTCATAAAGGAACCACCAACATCGCATTTGCTGCTCATGCAATGCATACAGACGCAGTGAGAGCATCTGTTTCAAAGATAATGTATGTGATAGGGATAAATTACAAGTTGAAAGTTAGTCACAAATGTTAAAGGCAGGCACGTTATTGCTTAAAACCACTCCTAACCGTGGAGAGCATTAATTATATGGACAGAGCGCAGAGGATACCATTAACTGGCTTTTACTGTAGTCATTGCTGCCTATACATGACCATGTTTCCAATCAGTAGGATGTACGAACAGCACTCCTGGTCCGTGTTCAGTACGCCTCTTGAGAAAGATTCTGTTACACAGATGGAGCGATTCAAGGGGTCTCTCATTGGGTCTAAGAGCTCCAATGCGTTACCTAAGACGTTTAAAACTTCAGTTAGTTACCTTGTTTGTGTTTGTTCTTTATTAGAACTGAAAGACAGCTGAAAGACCGTCTGGGACGAGAAGGTCACCGGTTCTACCCTCGGCTCGCTCAATGTATTGAAGTGTCCCTGAGAACACTTCTCCTCATTAGAGCCATCTGAGCATGCATCCAGGGTGAAGCTGTAAAAGCAATTTCCCTTCCCACGGTGACCAGAAAACACCCCTATCTCTGACCTCAAGTTATTATCACATTCAACAAACAAGTTCTTCAATGAATGAATTATATTCTAATTCTACTCAAAGTAAGTAATCAGAATCAACTTTATTGTCACATCAAAGGTTTACAGGTGTAAAACAGTTGGTGAAATTTGTTTTCGTGCAAGCTCAATTTTTTTAATTTCCATAGAGAGAAATAGAAGAAGGGGAGACAAAGGGGAAGAGATAAACAAATTATGTAAATATTTACATATGGTAGCAGTCAGATATCTATCCGGTTGCGATAAGTACCTAACCTGAGGTAAGACAAAAAGGTGGACAAAAAAACAGTACAGGTACAGTAATCAGCTCCCATTATGTGCTCAGCCGATCACACCACCCGCTGTAGGTTTTTCTTTTCATGGGCAGTATACAGTTTTCATACCAGGCCGTAACACATCCTGATAGAACGCCTTCAACAGTCTGAGGATGAGGTGTCCTACTCCAAACTTCTTCAGGCGGCGAAGCCAGTACAGTACATGCGCTGCTGAGCCTTTTTCTTCACGTGGGTGGTGTGCCTCCCTTTTGAGCTCCCCCTCAACCTCCTCGGTGTGAGGAACTTGAACCCACTGACCCTTTCTATACTACAGCTCCATCGATGAGGATGGGTGCACAATCTCTCCGTGACCTCCTGAAGTTCACGGTCAGCTCCTTGGTCTTGTTGACGTTGAGGGCGAGGTTGTTCTCCCAGCACCAGAGTGCCAGTGAGTTTATCTAATCACTATAGGCGGACTCGTCATTGTTGACCATCAGACCTATCACTGTTGTGTCGTCCACTTATTTGATGATGATGGTGTAGGACTGTGCATGTGTGGCTGTGCAGTCATGTGTGTACAGGGAGTACACAGGTCCCTGTTCCTAACAATCCTAGTGCATTATTGGATAGTCATTGTGATAGTTCACACACATGCTAGGACTGACTAGCATTGACTATATATGGGACAACATTGCATACATTTGGTCTTTGAGCTTGCTGACCAAGTCATTATTTAAACATCACCACCAAAACCATTTAGATGTCCTTATTGTTTTCTGACTGACACTCCAGTCCACCTTCCCTGCAACCTGTCCTCTCTGATTGGCATGTACCAATAAACAACAGCCATTCCACCTTATGTGTAGTTTATCTATAATATTTAAGTTGGTGGCGTTGCAACTGAACCCCCCTTCTCCCGACTTCCCCACATGCTGCACCTGTCACCTGGGGGCCTCTGGCTGCATTCGGGATCAATTTACATAACCTCATTTAGCAGTTCACAAATCAGTGCCATTAAGAGCCGCTAACACGAACCAAGGGTTCTAATTTAGCCTGCCTTTCACAGTTGGAAAATCGTTCGTCTCAGGCCTACAAATAAAGACTCAGGTCTTGGCTTTGATTGTTGATTGTGATGGTAAATGTAAGGATGATTAGACCAACCCCCCACCACCCATATTGATTTCCTTCCAAAACACAGCAGGCACTGGTCCTGCACCGCAAAAGCAATGGAGTGGAATGTGCACAAGCAGCCCCAGATAGACGTGTAAAATATCCAGTAGAATAGTATTGTGAAGAAAAAAAAACATGGGTTGTTTGATAGCCTGCTGTTCTAGAATATTATAGTGCACAGAATTCAATCTATAAAGCTTCTTGTCTGTTCATATGCATTAAACATTATGTAATAATGACAATTTGTCAATCAGAAGAAACTATCAACACTGAATTCAATATATTTACAGTAGCTACCACAGTATTTCATTTTATGCCTATTACTTAGGCTATACAGCGGATAACCAAATATTCAAATGCAGCCATCATGTGAAGGATTTACGGAATACTTAAATGTTTTTTTTATTTTACATTGAAATGAATTGAATTGAAAACACTTCATTGTCTACTTGCGGTAGGCTACATAAAAAACCTATTACATAACATAACTATTACAATATTACACATACATGCATTTTTGTCTCCACCAGGCCGAAGGCATGGGGGGAGAGTATGTTATGCACTCCGTCCATCCGTGTGTCCGTCCGTCCGTCCGTGTGTGTGTGTGTGTGTGTGTGTGTCCGTCCGTGAGCAGCTAATCTCGGCCACCGTTAACCCGGTCGATGCCAAATTTTGCACACACACTCCCTGGATGCCAACAATGAACCGCTGCCCCAAACTTTCCAGAACGGCCTGTTATAGCGCCACCAGGAGGCCGCTTTGTGCAAAACAGGTTTTTGCACAGCTCACCTACAGATTTTGTCCAAACATCACGCAAATTGGTACACAGTCTCTCTAGAGCCATTCAACCAAACCGGTCTTTCAGATTTCTCACACTCCATCCTGATTGGTTAAGATTGGCTTCCAAAGTTCACAGGAGTGCTCAGTTTCAAACAAAATGCTGCAAATCATGAACACGTCGCGTGATTTCCGTGAAATTGTGCACCCACATTCCCACTAGGCCGAGGACAAAATGCCACATGAACAATTTCAACTCAGCCTCAAGGTGGCGCTATAACTGGCCGAAAAGTGTTTTTACCTCTAACTGCACGGATCTGTGGATAACCTGGTGGAGACCTGTGCCCAGAAGGGCACTTTTTTTTTTCTTTCTTTTTTTGACGGGGGCAGTTAGTTGTAGTCAAGAACACAGAGTTGCTGCAGTTTTGCAAAGATGGGGGCTCAGACTAGCATACCACATTTTTGGCCACTAAACTTTGAGGTAGGGCACAGTGAACGCTTAGGGTGTAGCACGTTTAATTAAGCAACAAATCAGAGCTCCTCTGGTTTTGAATTGACTTTCCTAGACGCATGTGTTTGCACTTCAGACTGCTGGATAGGGAGGAGGCTCTGCGTGAATTCCTATCTAGCCGCCTACGGATGCAGACTAGAGACTACTGCTGCTGCCAAAATGTGATTACATAACACCAGCCATCAACAGTCAGAAACTAGCACAGGTGTTTGTCAGGGTTTTAAAATAAATTTATGTTTTGACAGAATAAAAACTCTCTCAAGTCATAACAAGTTGAAAATGTGTGTGGAGTAGGCTAGTATTCTATGATTCAGTAAAGTGCCCTGTCCAACCCGAGCTGTGGTAGCTCGTTTTTAGCTGTTTCACTTCAAGATAATTTATGACAAGTGCACAGTGCAGGTTTATGTGGGGGCAGGGACTTAGTAGAATGGTGCTTGAAAATGCTATAGCAACCATAAGAGGTAGCTAGTGGGCCTTTGGTAAAAGCTACTCTGTGTAAAAAGAAAGGCAATAGCTTACAGCCTGCTGATCATGAGGGTAAAATGTGACATTTATAGCAAGGAGTTGTGAAATAAATATAACTATAATTCTGCAAATATTGCAAGTCTTAAATTAGCGTCTTAATAATGAAGTGTGTATACTATGCTACTACAATTGATTCACATTACAATGCCTTCTTTGTCTTGGCTTACACCGAGTGATGATGTCCAAGGGGGACCTTAGAAAATTGGGAAATTTAAAATATGGACTTCTTGCAATTATTAACCAACCCTTTTTAGTATAAGGAGAGTGAGACCTAATGAACTCAAAGCCAGCTTGCCTTCAATCAAACTTTATAAAGTAGCCATAGCCTATAAATCAGATTGGGATTTGGAAGGATGCCAGTGAACTGACATTGCTTTAAAAGGATGGGGTGTGAGACTGTTGTCGCTGCATAGCCTTGGCGAATTACGTTTAATGAACAAGTAATTAATGGAAATAGACTGAACGGTTTCAAAGCAAACAACCATTCTAATTGATTTGCATGTCCCTTTTTGCACTCCGATTCGCTTTGTCCAGGCTCTCTATTGATTACTTGCTATGTGTATCGCTCCGCATGTGTTTGCCTTCATTAAGAGATAACGGGTTCCTGATTACTCCCGTCCCTGGGTTTAATGTTGCTTAATGTCTACTTTGTTCCCGTGTCATGTCGGAGGGCAGGGAGAATAATGAGAGGGTGGGTGGGCCATGATTTGCCTGTAGTAAAGGAATAGTATTTAGGATGCCGGCTGCAAGGGGATCAGTAGAGAGGTTAGAATAGCAGAACCTTTGGGCGGATTCAAACACAGCATGTGGCCATGTACCCCACACTTCCATTCTGTATCCCTGCGTCTGTTTTTGCACTTTTGGTGAAATTGTCCGTTAAATTGTCAGTTTTACAGCTGACTCCCCTTTATTGAACAAATCCCTGCATAGTCTACCTGGTGGGTTTGTATAGAGTTGATTTGACCATAGATGCCTTTTCTGCAGAGAAGCTTACTCGAGAGTTACTGGGACTAGAGCCCATAGCCTACCCCATGCATGCCAATTTCCGTTCATTTATTGGCCATGATGAAACACATAATATAGGCTATAGCCTGGGCAATTCATCAACCGGAATATAATAGCCTACATTGACAATAGGCCAAAAAGAAAACTACGAGGTTGTACACAGAATTGCATGTTAGTTAATTGTTAATTTAAGCGGCTCGCTGTGGCTAATTATGTCAGCACAGCCAAACCATTTGAATGATGGACTAGCCACCTGCCCCAATGCGAGGCGGTCCGCTTCCAGGGCAAACTATATAATTATTGAATAGCAGTGGGACAATTTTGACGGTCGCCCCTTTTGTGTCACATGAATTCCTCCTAATGACATAATTCATTAGGGGGCAAATGGCATCCCCCCTCGCTTCCCAAACAAAACCATGACTGAGGCCTCTTTCACACGTTACACGTATCAAACACAGATCAATCAAATGTTTGGTCATTTTTCTGTTTTTTTAGGCCACCACAATGCTTTTCCAATGGGAGTCACATGGTTTGACCAAACATTTTTGTTTAATGGGGAGGGGGAGGGGCAGAACACCACCAGCAATCAGCAATCAAACACAAATGTTTGGTCAAACCATGTGACTCCCATTGGAAAAGCATTGTGGTGGCCTAAAAAAACTAAAAAAATGACCAAACATTTGTTTCATTGTGTTTGATACGTGTGAATGAGGCCTGAGACGACAGGCTGTAGTCTCAACACTCAACAGGTCGTCATCAAGACTTAATCCACCTCCACAGAATTTTAATTGCTTTGCTATGGGTTTCTGCACCAGTCACACAAGATGACATCTGGCTATTCTTACTTATTTTAGGCTGATCTCATTAATCCATCAAATAGTTTGTTTTCATTTTTTCCACCACACATAGAAGAATCGCTGATCCGAGGCATATAGCAGGCCTGTCTAGGCTGTTCTGAAATATGGACAAGGAGAAAATGAATGTGCATCATTAGTTTAGCCATGTAGCCTACATTATATTATTATTACATTATTATATTAAGTTTGTTACTTTAATCGTATGCCTATACGATTAAAGTATACTATACTATACTGATATAAATGAATAGATTAATGCAGAATCAACTGGACGTTCTTGTTTCGTGCAGTGGGTTGCTGATAGGCTATCTCTTACAAGTCAGGCTCCGCTCAACAGGTTGAATTTCCATTGAAGTAACAATGTTATGTGAATAGATAGAGCCTATCCTTGAGCCATTCACCCTGTTCACGTTTGCGGATCATCAACCATTAATGAGAATTGTTGTACCCTCGCTTCATTTGGTTTTAACAGGGTTAGTGATGACTCATTGGCTCTGAAAGGTCTCCCACTGGTATACTGTACAAGAACATGACTCAGTTTAGTCGTGCTCTCATTTAATTGCCCTGCAAGAGAAGCAAGTCCCAAATAGACTAGAATATTGTGTGTTTTAGGATGACAACGTCACAGCAATATAAAATATATACACTGGTGTGTTTATATATACACACACACACTTTATCCAGTTAAAGACCACTTTGGTAGAGGTTTTGGGTTGTGTAGTATACCTTGCCATGATGTAACTCCAAATGTGGACAACAAATTAAAAATAATTGCTCCAGTGATTAGAAATTGATAATTCAAAATATGCTCTTCATTGACTTATACATTGTACACTGAAACAGCTCTCAACGTCACTCTTTTAGTAGTCTATACGTAAACAAACACAAACAAAGTTGATTCAGATAATATAGAACTTCACCAAATCTCGTATGTTTTTATTTTATTTTTTTGAGCCCCTCCTATATGTCCAGCTTTTAGTGTGGGGACGCAAATTCTGATTGGCCGGATTAAGATGATGTACGATGAAAAATGTTAACTTCCTATTGATTTTGCCTTTTTTATTAGGAAGAAAACCCGGACTGGATCCGTGGATCGGGAATCGGGATCCAGATCTTCAAATAGTAAAATCAACAGGAAGTTGAATATATATATATATATATATATATATATATATATATATATATATATATCATCCTTCGAGTGTCCTCGAGATCTGCGACACAAGCTGCTTCCACTGCTCTCTGTTGCTCATTGCCACACACAAGTTCATTCACAGTCAGTCCTGTGTCCCTACTCAGAACATCTAGAAATGTGAGAGGTCTTGTTCCTCTTGATGGGCAGGGTAGTCTCCATAGAAGAATATCTGAAATGACCTGGTCTTTTGCTCTGTGGCAGTGTCCAGCAAAGCGGAGTCTTCTTTCTGCCACAACAACTGGAGATGCCTCCATAAATCTGAGCTTTAGTGGGATGGTCCTTCCATGAGAGGTTCTGGACACGCATGAGGAGTCTTGTGTATGTTCCATCAAGACGATCCCAAGTTTCGGCACCATAAAGAAGGGTATACTTTCCACACAGGCTTTGAACAGGTTGATCTTGGTAGCTCTTGAGATGTCTGACTGCCATATAAGATGTAGCTTATTGCAAGCGCTCCAGGCCTGTCCTTTTCTTGTCAGGACGTCCTTTCTGCTACTGACTACATATGATCCAAGATATTTGAATTCCTCAGTTTCTTTGATGTCACTGCCGTCCATGGAGCGGATGGTTGGGTGAACAGAGTCTTCATTCAGAAGCAGGAATTCTGTCTTTTTGGCATTGAGCAATATACCAACTTTGGCTGCTGACACTTCTAGTGATGTTAAAAGCTCTTGAGCACTTGCTTACATGTAATGTAATGTAATGAAAAAATGTATGAACGAAAAAGAAATGTAAAAATAAAGTTTACAAAAAAAAAAAAAAGCTCTTGAGCAGAGGATATGTGTTCAGCAATCAGTGCGATGTCATCTCCATAGTCAAGGTCGGTCAGCCACTTCTGACTTTGACGACCAGATCTTCTGCCTATTGTGAGACCTCTGGAGGAGATGGTATCCATTGGAGGAGATGGTATCCATCGCTTGCCTAAGGACATAGTCAACGACAATGACAAGGAGAAAAGGAGCGAGTGTGTCACCCTTGCATGTTTCGTTGCAGAACATGAGGAGCTCTTCATGAAATAATTCATGTTTCCATATGATGGCACTGAAGCACTGATGGCAGGAATACCGTCAGGTCCAGGGGTCTTTGACTTGCCGATTCCTTTGATGATGGTCTGCAGTTCATCCATGGAAAAGGGGTCTGTTCTGATAGTTTGTTGAAAACACTACTGTCCCATTGTGCAAGTGAATTAAATTGAACAACTTTCGATTGTGTGTTAATAAATATAGGCCTAGACAAGGAGGTTAAATGGGAGGCTATTGTGCAGTTAAAGTTACCAATACAAGGTAGTTAATTCATTCTTGTATTGATCGGTCAGGCCGGTATATGGTAGGCCTGAGGTCTACCATTGCGTGGCACATCTATGCACAGAATATCTATGTTCACAGTGAAAGGGGGTGTTGTTGAGAAGAACCACACGCATACTCACTATGCATATTTCATTTGGGAAACCCAGCCATTGACAATGAATGGAGAATTTATGTCATATGTGGACGAGCAAATCGGGTATTTTGTCACTTTTTATTTTACATCATGAAGATGTATGATGATAAGAGCGCCCCTCACTTCACACAGGTGTGATTTTTTTTACACAAATACTCAAAACTATATAGTCATATGTGGTGGTAGCAAAACAATGCGTTTACACAAACCCTCAAAGCTCATCCTCAAAAACAGTACGCAGATTGGTGATGCTCTATATTGTCTGAATCAACATTTGTTGACGTTTGTTTACGTAATAAAATTGACTTGCAATGTAAGTCAATGAGGAGCATATTTAGAATTATCATTTTCTAATCACTGGAGAAATTATTTCTTTATTTTTTGTCCACATTTGGAGTTACATCATGGCAAGGTAACCCAAACCTCTACTAAAGTGTTCTTGCACTTTAAAAGTGTAGATTTTCTTATAGGCCAGCCTATTTCTTGAGATAGACCTATACGAATACCACTGTATAAAAACAGGCTACTACTGCTCCACATAACTGGCCATGAAAAAAAGGAAACGAAAAAATATATATAGGCATATATATATATATATATATATATATATATATATATATATATAGAGAGAGATATATATATATATATATATATATATATATATATATAGAGAGAGAGAGAGAGAGAGAGAGAGAGAGAGAGATATATATATATATATATATATAGAGAGAGATATATATATATATATATATATATATATATATATATATATAGAGAGAGAGAGAGAGAGAGAGAGAGAGAGAGAGAGAGAGAGAGAGAGGGAGAGAGAGAGAGAGAGAGAGAGAGAGAGAGAGTCTATCTATGTTAACAAGAGAACAACAAAGAGACTAAAACTCAACTGGACACCAGGATTTTATGAACATTTGACATTTAATCTGAAAATGATTGTAACCTGTGTTGCCTGAGTATTATTCTGTGTAGGCCTATAGGCCTCCGGCTGCCTTGCATGGAGGACTGGGTTTGGTTAAAACAACCCAGTAGGCTATTACCTTTTTGCTCGTGACACTTAAATGTTTGACATATTGTGCCCACTATATAGCTTATTAAATTAGATCCAGAATTCACTGTAAATTGTGTGAAGAAATCAATGTATTATCCCTATTAGAAACTATACCGGTCATCAAAAGCCCAAACTGAGACAACAACTCAATTGTTACCACATGGTCATGTATTTTTTGAATTTCACATTATGGAAGTGATGGGCTGCATATATTGAAATTGATATACTGATTTTTAATCCAATGTTTGATGTATTTGTAAAATTACAAGTTGTTTAATGTTTGTTAACAAAATGTGACCAATATAGATGACTGATATAAACTGTGCCCATTTATGTATATGATTATTCTCTGTTAATGACCAATGGGATTATCATATTATTAAACCAAATAAATCAAGCACATGCATGCAGGGAAGTGAATGAAACCGTGATTCCAAAATAGAAAGTCCAATGAATACAAATATACGTGGTCTTTGTTTTATACCATTGATCTTGAGTCCCTATAACTTTTTATATAAAGCGAACAACGCATGTACATAAACTTCAAAGCGCTGGTATATCTGTTTAGTCTTAATCGTTATACTAGAAAAATGAACTAATGGTCAAGCTGAACTTTTCAATGTGTACAGTATTATTTAATGGAAATTCATAAAAATGTCGGTAAAACAAACAAAAATTACCCGTAGGATATACAACTATGTCTGTTTGTGTCCCATGCAATCATTTGCGTATATCTTCCCCTGCAATGCATGCTTATTAAAATGCATTGCTTGCTAGTACCATTACATTTTCCTTTGAAAGGAGCACAACCAAATTTGTTCCTCGGAGGGGAAAAATACTCCACTCAGTGAGCCCTGAATGTATTTCATTGCTGCAACGATTATGAGGAAAGGTCAAGTATTAACACTACCAGCATCTTGTGTTCCGCTTTGCATGCTAAGTATATTTCAGATTCCAAATGACCCTCGGGGGCGCTCTTCGCACAATGGATTGAAGAACCGGATAAATACAGGACAATTAAATATTTTTGGTGCGTGATTGCATGTTACTGTGTAATTGTCCTATTTGTAATGCACGTTAAGACATGCTGATGTTCTGCTGGATTAAAATATCTGAACTTTGTATAGGTGGACAAAAAAGTGGATATGTGCAAATCTCTCTTGCTTCTGTTGCACAGTTCTATACTTTGCCTGCAATCTAATGCATTAGAGAAACAGTATTCGTGAAAAACATATAGCCAACATAATTGGCCTACAAGCTACAATATTAGACATGAAGTATCCAATAAATAAATTCATACTTGCAGATACTCGTGCATGCCACCTCCTATACTGTATTTATATAATAAACAACATCGGCAAGCCGCCTCATCCTATTTCAATTAAATTCAAAGGAGCTATATTATTTCAGCACCATGGACAGCGCACATGCCTATATATCTATTCTGCCCCTTTAAAACAAACAATTTCTAAATGATGAAGACACATTGCTCATGTCATTTGTGGTTATTTGCTCAAGAAATTTCCAATACAAAATAGCCTATGTTTCAGAAGACTGCAACCTGCTGTGAGCTATACGGGTCCAGACTCCAGACGGGAGAAAACTTAACGGATGAGGTGGAACTATTATTACACCTGATCAACACCTCGGTCCATCGGTTCAGGCTATATGCTATTTTGAAATTCCATCTAATTTAACCCAAGCCCATTGGAAAGAAATGTCCTGCAACTCCTGGGGTCTGGATACACAAGTTTAGACCTACATCCAAAATATAATTTAAAAGGGAAATAAACCTCAGTATAGCCCTAACTCAAATATGATTACTTTAAGATTACGGACTAATTGCTTGCAGGGGTTCAGGGAGACCTTATACTGGGGACGCCTACAAAAGAGAACGACGAGAGCACACACGCTTCCAACAAGTCATTCTCAACAGTTACAAGCTGCACACAAAGACCACACACCGTGCCAAAGACATGTTAATGTAATCCCGAAGTTCTCAGTTCTCCCCCGAACAAAACAACCCCAGCAAATACCTAATTGAACATAGTTTGTGATGCCGGTAAGATTTCATTTAAAAGAAAAGTCCAATAGGCTTCAAGGTAACCTAAATGGTGGCCTGCAGGGGATATTCTCTTATAGCTCAAATGAAATCACTCACTCTCGCGCACGTATAGTGAGGGTATTTGAATATACTGCTGAGGGAAATGAAAATGCCTGTATTTTCGAGGCAGCAACACTGAATACAATGTCACGACTGCTGTGAAATGAGATCGAATCCAAACAGCCCATGTTGAGAATACAGCCTAATGGCTTGTACTATATCACTCGGCAGCCCTTCTGGGATTTAGACACGGTGTGACGCGCATGCATGTCTGCATGAAGTCATTCAATTTGCAACATTTTGTGTCGAAATGAGGGGCGAGCGTGATAAACATGCATATAGGTCAAAGTAAATCAGCAGATTTAGTCTATATCATAGAGGGAAGGAAAAAAAGTGTATTCGAGACTCAAACTGTCAATTTGATAGGGTGCCATACCGCAGCAGGTGGCGACATGGGTGGAGGGTACGAAGAAGAAAGCATGCCTTGTCAAAACCAACCAAGTGGGCCCGTGCCGTGATGGTATATGACGTGATGTAAGACATAATAGACAGTGATTGATGGGTTGGGTCTTAAACCAACCTCTGGCCGCAATGTTCACCATAGTTATTTTTTCTCTTCTTTTACGTTTTTATTAAACAAATAAACAAATAGCGTCGGTGTTAATGGTTGGGGAAATTGACAAGAAATTCACGATAATTATATAGACTTTAAGATAATCAGCCTATCAGCAATTTAACAAACAATATTTTCGTCAAAGATTTAAAATAAATATGTTACACCCACGATCAAGTATTCAATTATTATTATTATCCTTACCCCCCAGTGAAATGGGTCTCCGAATTATTGCCATCACTTGTCAGGTAGCTGCATGGACGCAAACGTATTGAATTATTATGCTACATGAATTATTATTATTATTTTAACAAAAGGCATTTTAAATCTCACTGCAGGCTTGTTTACAATTTGACATGCAGGCGAAGGGAAATTATAGTATTACACAAGCAAGTGTGTGTGTGTGTGTGGGGGGGGGGGGGGGTGTAAAGAGCAACTAATTTCAGTCGTAACCTTCTCCAATCAATTAGAATTGTGCAACGGTAATGCTTTCAAAACATTTGGCAATAGTCCATATATATAATTTATACACAATATACATTAACATTAACAGCCGCATAGGTAGGCCTATTCAAGGCCACTGCAACACGCCATTGTGCTTTGGGGACAAGACGCACTTTCGAAAGAGTGCTTTTGAAAATAAATAATAATAATCCTTGAAATAAACTAAAACTATATGTCATGAGTGGAAAAATAAAGGAGTGGGGTTTTATTTTAAGACATTCGGTGGTTTGGTTTCTTATCAATGTGCATGCAAAACAAAGAACCTCAGTCCTTTTCTTTTCAATTCACTGACTGATTGATTATTGATAAACCAACTCCTGATAGCGCCAATATAGCGCAGAGAACTTGTCTTGCAAGCTATTTGAAAAGAATACCGTGATGTTTGGCCAGGGATTTCATCGATAAGCTTTCCTTTGAGGAGCGTTTGTTTGATGTTGGGAGCCGAGACCTCACCTTTCTGACTCACATTCAGCATACCCGCGCAAAAGAGAAAGTAAAGCCGCGGCACTGGCATGCAATTGATATTGTGTATAGCTTAAATGATAAATCTGTAGGCTATATAATATGATCAAATTCTTAAATCGGAATCGGTGATACCTTTATGGTAGGCTATTTGCCCGTCGTTTATTATGTATGGTTCATGCAGGGACGAGCAGATTTAAAATTAAGAATTTGGAGCACAATTTCCTATATAGAAATAAGTCATAGACCAATCCATGCTCTGAAAAGCATAATGAAAACATGTCGTTTCCTCAACCGTTTCCTTGTTTCCAATATAGAATAGGCGACAGGCTGCATAATATAAAAACCTATAACAAAGTAGCCTAATTTGTAGGCCTAATGATAACTAATACTGATAATAATAATAATAATAATAATAATAATAATAATAATATAGGCTTTGTTTGGGTGGGTACATTTCAGCCGATTGAAACCCAATATAATCTATCTAAACAAAAAAAAAGTTCAGAATTGTGTTTCCATAATTTATTAATAGGACTGCTTTGTATTAAGTCAAATATCTATATAAGTTACAAAGAAATTAAAACGTACAAATACCAGTGGAACGACAACAAACCGCCAATAGCGTCAAAACTGTATACAACAGATACAGTACCTATCCAGTTGAAACCTTTTACAGAAATATACAATCTATAGGTCTACGTTTTACAGTAAATTCAATTATAAACCAGAGCCATCTGTGGGTGGAAAAAGGTTTAAAGGCCCCGGCCCATACAGTATAGGCAATGTCTATACAGGCTATTGTCGAAGTGTTTAGGTTCTTTCTTTCTGGACCAAAAGCAGATGGCCTACAACTGCTCATGCAGCTTCCTTTTTTTCCTCAGTATAATTTACATAAATAATCCCCAAGAAACTGCACTTGCACGTTGGCAGCGTTATAGTTCAAAAGTTTCTCTTCTTTTTACCTTCCCCATTTTCCCAGCAGTCTTTTCAAAAGTCTTTCCAGCCACTTTTACATTTTAAGAACGAGAAGATCAGCGGTCTTAATGCGCACAGTTAACTTATGCAGTCTGTAGCGAAAATGTCAATTGTCAACGGTGTTATAGGCTAGGTAACAAGTTTCTTTTTTTATACGAGTTGGCGCTCTTGTCACCACGTTCTTCCGTATAACAAGGCGGAACATTGGAGGGCAGTGCCATAGTCGGCACTGGAGGAGTTCAGGTGAGAAAGGCCGGTCACTTGGGTTTGGAGTGATGGCGGACTGGTTGAGTGTTGCGCTAAATCTGGCGAGTGTCCCGTGCTGCCCACCTGCTGGGTTTGATGTGGACCGAGGCCCGAAGTGTTGTTGGACATGATCATAACGTTACCACCCTGCTGGTGGTGGGTATGACCGGCGGAGGTCGGCGTATGGCCGCTGCCTTGCAGGCAGGGCTTTCCGTCTTTTACCAGCACTGGCACGGCCACCCGCCTTGGCGACTGCTGCTGCTGCTGACACGAACCGCTCTCCTGTTGCATCTGTTGCTGGGATACCTTGTCCTTAGCCTGCCTCTTCATTTTGTACCGGTGATTTTGAAACCAGATTTTGACCTGCGTCGGGGTGAGGTGGATCATACTCGCCAGGTGCTCTCGTTCCGGCGCCGAGAGGTATTTCTGCTGCTTGAAGCGTCGCTCCAGCTCATAGACCTGAGCCTGGGAGAACAACACTCGTCTCTTTCTCCTCGGGGTGCTTGATAATGGACCCATGCCTTTGCCCACATCTGCCAAGGAGCTGAGACTACCCATGCTGCCCATATTCATGCCCGAAGAAGAGCCCATAAAGCGAGAGACTGAGGGGGGGGAAAAAAGAAGAGAATTAATTAATTCGTAATTTTATAAAACAAACAAACAGATACATTACAAATAAATAGTCTAAAGCGGTGACATATATAACTGTCTAGGTAACTGATGGGGAAAACAGGGCGATTATAGGCCCTCTGAATCACTAACCCTGCAATTGTTATTCTGTTTACACAGGCTATAACTTATAGGAGGGTCAAAAGCACCGCTGTCAATTAAAATGCATTCAGTCAAACAAAATGCAATTCAATAGGCTAGACTGCATTATGACACGAGCGTCGGCTGAACAACTATAGGTCTATAAGATAACCTAAACAGGTGTCAGACCCGCAGACACAAAGGTATACATGTAGCCTATAGGCTACATGTATACCTTTGAAAGTCTTATTTGAAAGTCATTACAAAGACCAGGATAAAAATCCCTCGTCTTTCCCTGATTCAAAGTATAAGTTATAGGAACTGCATGGGTATTACTCACTGGTTGAAAAGCGCGGATCTGGATTGGCTCCGTACCAGCCGGTCGCTGCGGCGCTGCTCCTCATGCCGTCCTGGTACGGCGGAAGATCTCCCATGTTTCCCAGGTTGCCGTTACAGTAGCCCCCCATGGCACTGTGTGACAACTGAGATACACCTGCCGCGGTCATGTGGTAAGCCGCAGAAACAGTCCCATTATGGCCCATGTGGTGCTGCTGCATCGCCGCCTGAGAGACCTGCGGCTGTCGGTAACAAGTGAGGTGTGCCCCCAAGTTGTTATTCTCCATACTTACTTTTTTATAGCTCTCCTCGAGGGGACTCAAAATATCGGAAACAGAAAACGGAGTCGTATGCTTGGGGCTCATCGACATTGTTCTGGGGCTGGAGAGGGAGAAATTAGAAGGCAAGGCAATCTCTCCTCTGTGTTTTTTCTTCGCCCAAAGCCCCTCTGCTGGTTCCTGTTGTCTCAACGTCGATCCCACTGAACACGTATGAGAGCGCCCGAAGTCCGCCTTAATTGGATTGAGTGGGAGCTCGGTGCTGGCTTTCGTTTGTTTTAGCTGGCTGCCAGGTTTAAGGCTACCATCAGAGGCGGGGCATCGGCAACAAAACAAAGCAGCTCTATAGCCTTCTTTCGCCCAGCACTGCCCAGCGTAATTTCACGTTGGCTCCCTACCCCTCCCACTAACAATAAACAGAATTGTACATGATCGATCATACTGTTCAACCTGTCATTACAGTATGTAGCACGTATAGTGATGTGCTTCTACAGATGCATTTGGAGTTACTGACATGTTGCTGGCTGTATGCTCTGATAAGGCAGTATTTTAGGGCTGCGGGAGTGACCACAACAATACACTTTATTAACTGTAGTGATGTTTACGACGAGGGCCTCTTCATGAAAGGAGGCCTATATGGACTTGAGAGTTGGAGAACCACTCCGCCTCTGAACAAGCCTCAGTTGAACTACTGACTTTTAATGGCCATGAGAGGGCCTCCAGTGATTGCAGGATTGTTTGTGTTATGCCTTATCAGACATGCAAAAGTGCACTTGCGGGGAGGGAAATTGACTGATAAGTAAATAAATACACATCCGCGTGTTAAGTGGCTGCGTAAATGATTAACCCCCTTTTTATACCATTGGGTGCAAGCAGCGTGCTACCCAAATTCAGATGCACTGTGCACACTTCTGAGATCGAGTCAAAAGAAAATCTAGCCTGGAGTAGGAGAGCCACTCAGGTGAAGTTAACGGCGTTCAAGCACTCTCCTCCTGTAGCACCAGGTAGCCGTCAGTTGCATCTCGTATAAGGAGCCATAGTTGAACTCAATAATATCTATATTGCAATATGTCTGCATAGCCAGGGTTTGGCGCCATTATTGACTTTTGACATTATTGACTGTTCACATAGCAAAATATAAATATATATAATGTAATAATAATAATAATAATAATACATATTATTATTACATTTATAATAATAATAATTATAATAATAATAATTATTATTATAATAATTATTATTATTATTATAACAACGATGATAATAATAATGAATGTGATCGTTTAAATTAAATATAGGCCTATACAGGCTATACAAAATATTGTATAATTGCGAATAAATCAAACTAGGCTTGGCAAAAGCCGTTCTGAGCTGTGGCCTGCAGTGATGACAATGTTGCAGTGTTGTGTTTAAATATATAAACGACACGTTCCATTGCATTTGCAGTTTGCATTGCACCCATGATGATTTAAAGACAGTTATCTAGCCTGATATCTTTATTTCAAGGAGAGGCACCGTCGTCTGCGTTAAGCTAATTACAGATAGGCCTAACAGGCTAATGATCATTTTACCACTTAAGTCTTCGTCATATTCCGCATATAGCGAAAATAGCTTTATAACCACTTGAACCCCAGCATGCGGCATGCCTATTCTGTGGGGATGGCGGATCCAGCTATTTTTGGCAACGAGATTATAAGCGGGTTATAGCAGTCCAAGACTCTCAAGTAGGCCTACAGTTTATAACTGATCAGGTCCGCTGCACTTATAATAAGTCATAGGGTTCAGGTGGTTTAGTCTATACTGCCCCATGTTAGACCCAGAAATGTTGGTTAGTATAAATCTTTGTTGCTAAAATTTGAGTATAGCAGTAGTAAATGGTATGTGATCATACCATTAACAACCTATACAAGGCTAAATAAAACAAAATGTCATCATTCTTTATAGCATGTGATGTGTCAAACTATAGGGGGTTTTCATGATTCTGAATGCATTCCAAGCGTTTTGTACACAAAACACTCCTTGGGCTAAAAACGGCCATAGCTGTCATCGTGATGAGGTCAGCACATTTGGGCAACTAATGCTTGGAATGGATTCAGAATCATGGAAACCCATGTCACATGCTTTTTTGAATCTTTTGACTTATATTTATATATTGTTAATGGTATGGTCACATTATGCTATATACTCAAATTGCTCAACGTGCAACTTTTAGCAAACAATAAACTGAATTTCATCCAATAGGCTTATAGATAACATTTCAATCATAAATGTTTATACTAATCATGCACCATTTCTGGGTTCATGAATTCCAGTATAAGGAAACACAACACGGCCACACGGGGTCTTGCTGGCTGTCACAATTTGTGTTTTTAGCCTCATTGGAAGGCTGAATTCCTGTATCAGCAGACAGCAGCCACGATAAGGTGGGACAACTCGAGTGTCGCGCTAATATGGTAATTTTGCCTCGACTTCTGCTTGACTCTGCTTAAGTCGAATTTCACAGACAATTGCACGTGTGGATGATGTGCACATAAAATAAAGACCAATAACCAATTTCAACCGCAAATGCAAATTGAAACCAGGGCAACGATGCCACTTGGGGTAGTGCTCGCAACTATAGTGGGGTGTTAGATCCTACATGCAGATCCTTAAATGGGGATTACAATTAGTGCGTCTCTGCGAGTTTAAACCAGCTGGCAGCACCACCAAGCAGCATATTTCATCGACATCGAGCAGTGGAATAAAATATAGGCCTATATTCTAAAAATCCTGGACAGAATAATAAGTAAGTAAAAATACAAAAGTATTAGCCACATTATCACAAATAGGCTACCCTATATAGCCTATACAGAACGTCCCATTACATAAAAATACACATTCCATTATTGGATTATAATTATTGATGCATTCATCTGTATACCTGCAGCTGGTTTATTTCAGAGCCTTATTTGACCCCTAGATCTCTTAATGCAATATCCCTCCAGTCCACTCCTAGCGTTTGTGTCTCATATTTGCCATTGACAATGAAAGGAGGAATTAGGTCATATGTCCGTGTAAATTCATGGCAACAAAAAACATTAAATGCCATTGACAATGAAAGGAAAATGTACGTCATATATATAGACGAGCAAATCGGCTAACCAATCACATATACAGATTTTGTCCCCACACGTCTTATATTTGCCATTAACAATGAAAGGAGAAATTAGGTAAAATGTCCGCCAAATATGACGTAAATTTGTGGCAACAGGCATTCTGATTGGCCAGTATGAGATGATGCATGATGATGTAAGAGCCTCACTTCACACGGGTGTGATTTTTAACTAAAGGAATCAGTGGATTAAAAGTAGCAGAACATCTGCTTGGGGTATATCTGCAAGAGGCACGTATAAGGTAAATATCATATATATGCTAACCATCGTCATTTCTTACGGCAGATTAGACAAGTTTATATTATGTGACTGCATGCATGCGGTGAGTCATAATTGCGGCCAATTAGAATTACAGCCTGTGTCTGCATGCAAAGTAAACCTAGCCTATATGGCTTCCTTAATTGCGGCATTTCAGGAGGCAATCTTAATCATCTGAATCAGTAGGCCTACATTTTTTGTACTTGAACATGGCTATTACGGTCAATTAGCGTTAATTAGTCCAAATGCTTGCACTAATTCATCCGAATAATGACGATATTTTGAAGTGGCGCGTGCAGAGCCTTTGTTCTATGAACGCTCAAGTTGTTTATGAGCTGAATTATCATGGTGATGATGCTTATAACAACTTTCACCTGGCAAAGGAGAGAACCTTATTATACAGAGTAGCTGGTAGAAATTGTATTTAAATTCAATCTCACTGCATTTGTATTCTACATTCTACAAATCATAGCATATATCAATCCATAATATTGGGACACATTCAAAATTAGAGAGCTATGAGAGATATGGTAGGCTATATATGCTAACGCCACAATGTTCTGTCTGTCTGTCTGTCTGTCTGTCTGTCTGTCTGTCTGTCTGTCTGTCTGTCTGTCTCCTTTTGGAATTAATGTCCTAATCTCTCTCTCTCTCTCTCTCTCTCTCTCTCTCTCTCTCTCTCTCTCTCTCTCTCTCTCTCTCTCTCTCTCTCTCTCTCTCTCTCTCTCACCCACACAATGTCTTCTCTTCTGACAAAGATAATAACAGCTTCCATGGTTGAGTGATGGTGACCTTGAGTCAAATGATATATCCTATGAAAGGACATTTACCATTGTGTGCTAAACTGTGTTGATACACATTACTGTTGATTATCTGTACATAATATGGTTACAGATGCGGTAAATTACATATTGGTTTATTCACATTATACAGTTATCCATATGCAGTTATGCACATATACAACTGTGGTAGCCTATATTACCTGTAGTCATATGTATTTACAGTATATCTAATTAACTATACGGTATTCTACGTGCATGTGTATATACATTTGAGTCAGATTTGACTGTTGATGCCTGTATACTGTATGCCCATTTGACTGTGATATATTGTACATTATATTTAGGCTATTTATGTCCAGTCAAAAGTGCAGGCGGGTCAGGTCAGTCTGTTTCTACTGGTGATAGAATTCATTCATGATACCTATACCTCTATTCCCACCTACTGGTGGATCATACACTATGCACACGGTGCAGAGGGCCAGGTTGGATTTTGTCATTTTACATTTGTCTTTTACATTATTATTACCCTATTGATACTATACTTATTCTGTAGTTGTTATCACAGCCTTACCTTACTTTGTTTCATACTGCAGTGCTGTGACAATGAATTTCCCTTGCAATCAATAAAAGTCGATGTACCCTGTTTGACTGCATGCTAACTAAATAAACTAAATTTCACTTACTGTTGTCGTCATTTATATATACATTCATAACATTTACATTGATATTGGTGATCTGTCAATTTGTATTGAACTAGAGAACTTCCATCAAGGGTCGTAAGAATCTGTTTAGTTTTCATTTGTGCTAAAAGTGCATAGACACTATTATGCAGAATGGAAATCTTACTTCAGCTTTCTCCCACACAGAAGCTATAGTTAAATAAGATTGGCAATATGTGGCCACATATATATATATATATATATATATATATATATATATATATATATATATATGAACCTGGCCATACAGTATGGCTGTTAAGGCTCATAGGCCAGTTATCTTTCAGGGCCCCCTAGTGTTATACCCCGAATGAGCAGTCGGTGCAGGGCACCACCACCTATACCTATATTTAAGCCCTGCATGCATGCAGGGAAGCCGTTTTCCCATGACTACTATACGATCAGGAGGGGTAAAATGTCCCATGGCCATATAAGAGAGGTCTATTAGCATTAACCTATTGTATAAATATTAATAAATTGTCAAAGGGCCTCACAGCCCCTGGTAGTCAATGACCCCTGGGCCTAATTCGTTCATGACCCTTTGGCCCAATTAAGTTCTACCAACGTTCAGCATTGTTTTAAGCATATTCTTGAATCTATCGCTTAAATTGTATTCAGAGCAAAAAACATTTGGACACAAAGTGTGGATGCTTTTTATGTGTAGAGCATATATACACCACTCTCATCTCAGACCCTCAACTTCCATGTTTTGTCACAATTAAGAGCTTAGCTTCCTCCAAAATATATAAAGCAGGTACTGATGTCACACCAATTTTATACCCCTAATAATTATATTGCTAAGCTGCTGCTGAGGTCAACTTAAAATGCAAACAATGCAATTAATTGGTAAAGCACGAGTTCAGTCCTATAGGGATCCATCAGAGGCAATAGCATGTACTATTCTGCCATCTAGTGTAGGCATATGAAACACCAACAAAATCTCCCATGCATAAAGAGACCTGCATTTAGGTTAGAGATTCTCCAAAACAGATCTGAAGAAGGTGGCAATCCAATAATCAGCAAAACTGCGAATAAAACTCACCAATCTTTCTTTGTCCTTGTTTAAGGATTTAGTTTAAAAACACAATGAGAAGCATTTTGCATGCCTTAATGGTCGCCATGGGAAATTTGATTAGCTGATTCATGAATGCCATTTTTCTGGGAGGATTTCTAGGGGGAAATAGAGATGACCCACCGTCAGGTGCTATACCTGACGAACCTAATAAATAAGTTAATGCAGTAAGTTGTCCGTCTCTGTTCACTGGAGTGTGCAGTCCCTTCCTTGGAAGGTTTATATATATATATATATAATATATATATATATATATATATATATATATATATATATATATATATATATATATATATATATATATATATTACATTATAGTGTTCCTTTGGTACAACTCCCCCCCCCCCCTCATATTTAACTTTCACTGTTGACCCTATATAGGGGACAGTTTGAGCCCACTCAAACACATAGATGCACAGCTCTATAATGGTTTGAAGATACCTGAAGAAAAATATGTTTGATTCACTATTATGTTTAAACACCTGTTGCTAGTAAGAGGTTCTCAGGAGGTTCTCATTCAGAAAGTATACTGAGTGTATCATTCTTCCAGCCACAAAGATTTAATTGTAAATCACAGATTAATATTTAGGTGTTTTAGCGTTTTACATGACAATAAAATATAAATCAATTATTGAGCACATTTGGCTGAAAGTTTTTCTAATATAGAAAAGTGTATTAAGAGCTGCTGTCTGTAGACAATTTAATCCATTTGTCTTTCAGTTCCTCACTAGCTGAAGCCTAAACTTTGACATACTATACACATACAAGTCAGACAAATATAAATAGCATAGGGTATTTGTAGTTTTGTATCAAGTGCCAAGTGGTTTAATGCCAGGAGATTACTTCATGCAGCTCATCTTTACTAAACTCTTAAGATATTATATTCACCATGAAATGTTTTTCCTTCAGAAACAAAAGAAACAGAAAATTATTACTGTCCCTACATTTCTCTTGATTCAATCAAACACCAATTCAGAGCATGGGTGAAAGTTTCACAATTGGTTTAAGGGGAATAGCTAAGTATCTGTCGTGTTCTCTCTCCAGCCATGCATGCCAAGCATTCTCAAGTTAACTGTGGCATGGCAGCTCTTCATTCACTGGGTTCAGGAGAGGCACCAAAGCCAACTCGTGTTTACACAGGCCTGGTTATATGGTGGGATTCTTATTTCTGATTCATGGAGCATTCGGAAAACAGCCTGGCAATAAACTTGATAGAGAAATGCTTGACACAATAACAAGTTGCAAAGAAAATTTGTCAAACGGCTGTCATTGAGAAACATTTAACATATACATTAGAAAAATGAATCTATTTTTATTATATTCACAATATTGAGAATTTATATAATAAGCCTAAATAGGACTGTGTCAATGACGCAGGTAAGATACGACTTGATACTATAGCATAACAAGTTCTTTACACTTTCACAACACGCTATATCGTGGTGGAATTTTCAACAAGCTGCAGTCCGGCCCTATAACTATCATCACTACAGTCCGTGACCGTGATAATGCTATAGGTCTAATAATGTTCCACCAATTTGGTATTTTGCTACATTTTGTGTTCTAATCGTATAGGCTATATACCGAGTCTTTAAGTCAACGCATAACTTTCCGAAAGGGGCCCAATAGGCCGAATAAAACTATCAGATGGGTAGCCTATATAGCTATACTACCAAAACCCTTTTCAGAGTTCTTCTGACCAACTTTAAAAACCAATGGCAACCTCTAAAAGCCTGTCTTTGTCACCCTTAAAACCCACGATGCTCTAAAACACCATTGTGCTGTTAAACCTCATAAATTTGTCGCGGGGACTGATTAAACATTTCGGGAATTGAAACACTAAAGATTTTGTCTAGGTCCCTTTTGGATGACGGACAATGGTCCATTCACAGGGAGACACGCAGACAAAAAGAGTGTTTAAGGGGAGATGCAGCGAGTTGAGGGGCTCGGGCAGTCCCCTCCATATGTGATACAAGGTGGCCCTAGCGAGCAGCACAAAGGACCAGGTGACAGGGACGATGCGCTGCAGGGTCACAGGACGAGCAAACAACATCACAGGGGTCGTGAAAGCACGAAGCTCCATGTTTTCAACATATCAAGCCCCCCCTGTCTCGCTACACATTTAAATTGCCTATCCAGCCTGTTGCCTATTTAATAGCTTGTCTTGTCCAACTGAAATATTGTAGGTCTATTATTACAAGACTAAAGACAGAAAGAAATGCGCCACCATGCAACAGGCAACAGATATAGCCCCAATTAATTCCAAATAACAAATCTATCTTCTTCTATAGTTTACAATGGGCTCACAATTTTTCCCCCCACATAACAGACGTCAGTTCGGAAAATATCTGAGGATGCAGTTAGGCCATAGGCCTACTGATAGCAGACCCTAAGCCTATCAAGCTAATATTCATATTACGAACTGATGTGGCAACTAACCATTTTCAAAGTCTTTGAAATATAGGCTGAAATTCCTCCTCAAACCTTAATAGATTTCTTGTCAAATCCTCGGAGGCTATAGGCCTATACTCTTTTTCTTTACTGTGACTTTTACGCCTAATTGTGTTAAAGTGAAAAGCAGTGCATGCCCAAACGACAAAAGGCTTTATAGTGTGTATGGCTGTAATGTTTACCATGTATTCTTATGCTGAGCCAAATCAGTCTTTTTACAGTCATGTTTGCTCAGCTTTTGGCTCTTGGTAGTTTTTATCATTATAAAAGCCTCCTGGGCCCATGTCTTGACCTGCTGCATATTTTAACGTCAAGCGTCTAGACTGCCATAGCATGCAAATTAAACACATTTAGTCTATATAGGCCTATGCAGTATGCAAGACATTCTTATATTTTACTCGTTTATCTTTTCCTAATAAAGTTGTCCTTTTCTCTGTTCTCTCCCTGGCCCCCACACATAATGCCTCTTTGAGTATAAGCTACTATAGAAAAGCGCTATATGCCTATATAAATCCCAGATATCATTATCAAGCACACACTGACTAAAATATCTTATACAACTTAAAAGTCAATAAAGAAAAATAGGTCTATACGTTAAACTGATGGAGCAATTAAAAGGAATATGTGAAATTATTTATTCATAATGTTGTTCAGGGAAAAAGCAACAATTAAAACATGTGGCCGTGGTATATTTCAAGTAACAAATAATTTTACATTGTTATGTCTATACATTTAAGCTAATAGCTACTGCTAACTGCTGCTATCATACGGACTAGTGCAGCCTACAACAATTATGGCAAACATTATTTATAAATACACAAGTTGTGCATGTGTGTGTAGACATAAAACGGCCACAACCCAATACAAATACATTATATTACAGAATAAACAATTGACCTATTCACAGGTATAGGCTCACGCTTCAGAAAATATTACGAACAATATTCATATGAAAATAGTCACAAAATACTCAAAATATCAAAATAAAATGTGCAAAATATATCCTAGTAGAAAATCTATTTTTTAAGATGCTCGAAAATTCGCAAGAGTATAACATTCAGAATACATTTGATGCATTTCTAAATGAACTTGCACATATAGCGCAGTATAGAAGAAACCGCAAAACGGAACTTCATTTGAACGCGTTATATTGAGCAGAATCGTTCATAAAGTCTCTCCAGGCGAAGGTGTGTTTGGAGGCGGGCGGCCCGTGGTGAAAGTGCTGGTGGTATCTGGGAGCCAAGGCAAACGGATGCTGCTGAAAAGACTGGTGGTAGGCCAAACTGAAGGGCGTCTGACAGGTAGCCGGCGCGATGCAACCTCCCTTTTCCGTGTCAATTAAGCAGGTCTGATGATATGGCTTCCCGTCCCGGACCAAGATCGGCACCACGACTCTGCGCAGGAACGGAGGCTGCGGTATCTCGTGATGCATCGCTCCCACTTCTGTCCGCCCTCGCTTCATCTTGTAGCGGTGGT
Organism: Protomyctophum parallelum; assembly: GCF_964188405.1. NCBI lineage: Eukaryota > Metazoa > Chordata > Actinopteri > Myctophiformes > Myctophidae > Protomyctophum > Protomyctophum parallelum. The sequence goes on along the minus strand of NC_139718.1, from coordinate 26,737,944 downwards.
TCTGGAACCAGATCTTCACCTGCGTCGGCGTCAGGCCCAGGAGGTGAGCGAGCTGCTCGCGCTCCGGGGCGGACAGGTAGCGCTGCTGTCGGAAGCGCCTCTCCAGCTCGAAGGTCTGGGCCTTGGAGAACAGAACCCGACGCTTCTTCTTCTTGCTGCTGCTGCTGTTGTTCCTCTCGCAATCCGAGTCAGTGGCAGCCAGATCGTCTGGTTTGGTCGAATCTGAGGAGGCCTCGAGACTGCCTTCGTCTGAAGCTGTAAGTAGAAGTACATAATGTTAATAACAAGTCGGGTTGCATGAAATGCCATATAATAGCCAAATTAGATAATGTCGGGTGAGGGCGGATGCCAGCGTTATTAACCTATACGAAATAAATCCCACGCGTTAATCAATATGGCACTTACATAGACAGGGGCTCCGGTCGCACTCAATCCATGAGGAATAGGGGGAGCTGGTGCAGGAGCGGACCGGCGATGGCTGCGAGGCCGTCTCTGTGTCATGCTCAGGCAAATCCAGAATGCTCCTGACGGAAAAACTGAACTTTGTTGGCACAGCCATTGCGTCCGCGCACTGCACTGTCGAATCCGTTTGCGTAAAAGCTGTCCAAATAAGGAAACACCAACTATCCAGTAGAAAGCACCGTGGGAATAAAGGCAATGTGTATCCTCTCCACTTAGCGCAGGCTTCCAAAACAATAGCTAGTGTAACCGTGTGTGCATGAGGCTTACTGTTTATATAAACAGCACTTTGCGTCGTTTATAAGGCTCCTCTTCTCTTCGGGGGACGCTAAGTACCTGAATGGCTGGAGTGCTGTCATCCAATGACGGTAGGTGTGGACGGTCAGAAGAATAAGACAGAGGCTCAACAATGACCGAAGGAAACACTCGTCATCATTACACATTCGTCCCGTATCGTCCAACTGGGAAACAGATAATGGTAATTGTTGGAGGCTTGGAGCTGAATCACGTCTTGGGTGGCAAGTGACAACGGAGCCCATCCCACCACCCCCTCCTCACCAAAATAACATGTCTAATATTTGCATACAAAGTGAGCAATTAGCGTAATGCCCCAAGTTGATTTAACTATACATTTAGCGTGGGCGTGCGTATATTTGCTTGCTCGAATATCTTGATATAAGACTATATGTCACATTTTCGTGCATGTGATGTAGCCTATACTATTTGCCTTCCAACAGTTAGCAATTAGCATTCATTAAAAAAGCACATTTTGAGATAGGCTCTATAGTCTAGACCTAAATAAATAAACAAATGAATAAATACTATAAACAAATCGTACTATAATCGAGCCTATATGAGACGTCTCTGTGATGGTCTCTAAACACTTCACTGTGGCGCACGAGGCATGCAGGTCATTGTCACAGTTCTCACAACCTGCTGGAGGCGGAGGGATGTGCAGCGCGGTGACAGCGCCGGTCCTGTCCGAGAGGAGAGGAGGAGAGGAGAGGAGAGCGGTGCATGGACGTGCCTCCCAGTCGTCCTGGGTGGTCGGACGAGAGGGAACACAAATACATGCCAACCAGAGGAGGGGAACAAAGGGCAAAATGTAGCCCCGCGTCCGAGACCCGTTGGAAGCATTTGTTCCAGTCAAGATTTTGCATTTGTTCAGTCTCGCAATAATGGCTGATTGACGCCCCGGCACAATGTGCTTTAACTTTCTAGGATAAATCCGAGCTTGTTCCGTGTTGTCATGGTTTTGAATGGGACTGAATAGGATCCGGGGTACTATATATACTGCTTTAAGTCTACTGCTAACGCATCTATAGTGCAAACCAATATTACGATAGCTATTATAGGCCTACATTCCTTTTCGTTTTTCCACAGTTCTAGACAAACTATAACGACAACTTCATATAATATAGGATATACGCAAATCAAATGGTGAATAAATTGCTTCTAATTCAGCCGATATTTGTGTAGCCTTTTCTATAGGTTAATCACAGAGGGGATTTTTTGCAGAATGAATGGTGCAAATAATTATATTTAAAAACGGTGAACATCTAGGGCTAAGTATCATTAACCACTTTAAATAATCCCTAACAGCAGCAACAACAAACAGCAGCAACAACAACTAATCTCTCTGGTATGGTTAGTCTTGAATCTCAAGTGATAGCTTTTCTGCATGTGTACACATGGGCTACCAGTGGTTGACAAACAATTTAGGATTACAGTATAGGGCTATAGGCTATGCTGGAGTGGCTGGTTTGCAGAGGGCTCTCTATTTGAGAGCACAACACTGAAAAGCAAATAAAAGTCATGTCCAGAGAGCGGGAATTTTCTGTCCACAATGACACTGCCAGCCCTTAATCTATTTAACACCCGCAGGCTTCAGTGAGAGTGGGTCCTCTGCAGCTCCCAAGAGCTCTTCACAGCCAAATATTTACTCTGTTGTTAAACTCCCCATTTCCATCCTCTTTCTCAACCAAATGGATGTTTTCACACTGGGCTGGGCATTTAGCAGATATAATCTAAACACTAAGCAAGAGCTTGGCTAGCTGCCGGACTTAATGGAAATACGCTAAATATAAATATAACATGAAAGATTGTACACGCCACATGCGGGAACATGCATGTTGACCTGTTCTTAATTATTTCTATATGATTTGCCACAACGTCTTCTCATGAATGTCACTCATCAAAATATCTCCCCTGATTTCTTGTCTGCCATTCATATGCTGTCAGGTTTTCAAACAATGTGTTGGTCACTCACTGTTGCATGATGGAGGCTGCACCTGCCTCTGGAATCCTCCTCTCCCCAGGCCTGCCCCGTAAATTCAATTAGCATTTTGGTGGGGGGCATCTAATGACTTGGCAGTCAGTCACATCCCTCTTTGCTGTAACTGGGGCCTTGTGTGGGTGAAGCTGTGGACCAGCTGTGGGTTCACTTGTTGCTCTGAACAACATTTTAATATGTCACCAAGATTTGGGTTAGTTTAGAAACAAGTGGGTTGCGCACATCCAGTCCCTCGCTGGTGCTGGACAAAAGGTCAGAGAAGAAAGAGAAGTGCGCACACAGCTTCAGCTCCAGTGTTTTATTGTTTTAAAACACCAACATACAATGACACTCAATGAACAAGGAATCCTGACAAATTATACACTGGGGAAATGCCCAGGTTAATAAAAAAACTGAAATGTAAAAATGTTGGGGTAATGCAATTCAGATGACATATTGTATACAGCAGCTGTGTCCAAAGTGCAGCTATACCTGAATTGTATTATGAACGGCCCGCCCAACAGTATGGGACATTTTTACATGAAAGTGTTTTAACCTGGGAATTTCCCAGAGTATAATTTGTCAGTGTTCCTTGTTTTTTTTTTGTTTTTTTTATCTTGATTGCATGGTTACATTTGGTGATGTGACATAAGGCTGGAGATACACTTTTTGTTCACAGCACACACCTGACAAAAGACCATTGATATTAAATATTGATGATGATAGTTAAATAGAATAATTTAAATCTGAAGGTACATTATGTAGTTGGCCCTTAGGTGTTTTAATATTTTCTAATATGGCCCCTTTGAAAAATGTTTGGACACCCCTGGTATACAGTATGTCTCCCCTTTGTTTAAAGCAGATTAAAATGAAAACATTGAAATGTACTGACTTATATTTATTGTTTGCTCAAGAAAAAACAAGACAAACTAACTTTAAGTTAAGTTACACAGTATTCACAATTACAATAAGGAATATATAATTAGAATATAGGTCCCAGGTTCGCCTCCCGGCTGAGGATACAATACACAGAGTCACACAAAAATAGGAAAATTTTAAACTATCTAAAAGCTCATAACATGAAGCAAACCACTGTGAGCTTGTACTGTATAGATATGCAGATATTTAACTGAATGTTAAAATGAAAATGGCTAGGTCTGTCTGTGGGTTTTATAAATATTGAAACAAGAGGGCTTGAGACTAAATAACTACATTGGATCCATTACTGCAATGCACTTTTTTCTGGCCTGCCAAAGAAAACAACTGACAGATTACAACTTGTTCAAAATCCGGCAGCCAGAGCCAAACTAAGATGAGATAACATATTACTCAAGTTTTAGATTCACTACATTGGCTCCCGGTTGTTTTAAGGATTGATTTAAAATGTATTTTAATTGTTTAAAAAGCTCTCAATGGTCTGGCACCTTGCTACCTCATGACTGCCTGCCTAGATATGTTCCAAACCGCACCTCGGGTCTTCTAGTGCTGACCTGCTCGACGTGCCCACAATGGCATAAAAAAAATCACGGTGAAGCAGCATTCTGCTTCTACGGCCAGACGGCTTGCAATAAACTCATTATACCCAAGACAGGCAGCCTCTGTAGACGTCTTTAAAGCACAGCCCAAGACCTATTTCTTCACTCTTGCTTTTACTGTAGTTGTGAGAGTGTACAAATGGAACCAAATGGGCCTGTTAACTCAGAGAGTTACGTTTTGTTCCATTTGTACTTTGTACACTCTCAGAGTTAAATGAACACAGAGGATTGTACTGTGTAATTTTTCGCACACAGAATAAGCACTGGTACAATGAAAAGGTGGCTGGCATGATGAGCAGTAACAAAGGAATGCCACCACTTTTCCAATTCGTTAGAAGGTATGGCAATGTCAGCAAAAGGTGGCATCATGAGTTGCGAAATAGCATTTTCTTGTAATCCTCATTAGTCACCACCCTAACTCACTTACTTCACTTATTCCTGTAGGCTCCTAGGTGGAGCATAGGGCTGCAATCACACCCTGCCATCGGACTCTGTTTTGAGCGGTTTTCTTCAGCTGGGCCCACGATAATCCGGTCGTCTTTGCCTCACTCTCCACTGATCTTCTCCAGGTCTGTTTTGGCCTCCCCACTTTTCTTTTGCCCTGTGGGTTCCAGTCCAGTGCTTGCCTAGTGATGTTGTCAGTAGGTTTTCGGAGGGTATGTCCAATCCACCCCCACTTTCTCTTCTTCACATCCTGGCTGATGGAGTTTTGGTTGGTTTTCTCCAACAGGCTGGCATTTGAGATTTTATCGGGCCACCTGATGTTCAGAATGCGCCTTAGGCATCTGTTGACAAATGTCTGGAGTTTGTTGGTGGTAGTATTTGTCACTCTCCATGTCTCTGATCCATAGAGGAGAACTGACTTGACGTTGGTGTTCTGATCTTATTACGGAGGGACTTGTAGTTCCAGATGGGTCGTAGCGTGGTGAAAACGTGGTCACCACCCTAAAGCCCTGAAGAATTGCAGCAGGGACAAACTAGCATTTAAATACAATATGATAATAGATATTTACATCTTCACTGGAAAGGATTAAACTAAATTATCTGCCGTCTTTACCACTTTACTCTAGTGGTTTATACATTCCTAAACCAAGGTATGTTGAATCTTTGCACTGTACCCTTACAGTACATAGTCAGGAGAAGATTACAATTGAACTGTTATTTCTGCCTATTATATGTCCATCTGAACAGTCAAATCCTAGGTATAAATTTAAAAATATATAGATTGTACATTTATTATTTCGTCAAATTGCACTATTAAACATATTCTACGGTATCTATATATCTCTTTATAATTTTGATTTGATCCTGCCACCATGCTTTATGTTGCTCTGTCAAGCATCAAGAATACCTGCAAATGAAAAGGATTTTCTTCAGTAGGACAAGATGATATACAGTATTGACTGTACACTGGCCATTTAGGGTTTTCTTCCATTTGGACTATAGCCTAAGACTGGACAAAGGAGTATTACGGCATGGATCCATCACCATCATTATAATCTGCAAGACAGCAACAATATAGGCACAACATTCTTGCTTGGAACTACTCACTGAAAACTGAAGCCACCTAAGCTCACTTTAGACCCCTATGTGTTGAACTGTGCTTGTTGAACAACAAAACACTACTGTATACTGCAAAGTAGTCTGTGATGCTCTACTGCCCCCTTGAGGCTACTGATTTTTACTTGGTTGCATGCTGGTTGGTGTTGCACCGAAAATAACAAATCACTGAAATCAGAGATTCTCAGCACTTCAAAACTACTGTATGTTGTGTGTAGACTGGCTATTTTCCAGCCCAATATGATGTAAAAATCAACCCATAGGCTGATTTTGTAGTTTGTTTTCCAATTCAAGTTAAAAAGCTGATTGGCTAACTTTCATGTTCTACCCCAGATTTTAACACAGGTCTCCTGCGCAAAATAAAATGCTGGATTATTTACCACTGAGCTAATAGAACCTGCCTGCTTACTCTTGGGATAAATTCATTATGTCAAAGTCACGTCCAACATAAACACAGGATCTAAATGTCTCAATAGAAGAGCAGGGAGAGGGAGACCATGGGACCAATGGGACTATGATCTGTAGTCGTGGTAGAGGACCATTCTCTAGAAAGACACGCAAATTGGCTTCGTCCCTCTCATTGTGCCAATGGTCCATGCCCAAGTTCATATCGATTGGTTAACCCTAAAGATAAAAATCACACCTGTGTGAAGCGAGGGGCGCTCTTATCACCGTACATCATCCATTCATTGTCAATGGGAATTAAATCTTTGTGTAGGACAAAAATAGCGGATTTGATCATCTACATATATATGACGTATATTCTCCATTCATTGTCAAATGGGAATTTAATGTTTGTGTAAGACAAAAATCTACACTGTAGCTGCTAGCGCCCCTCAAAAATGGATGAGGACAGAATGACAGTCATCAGACAGGTTTCATCTTCTTCTTTTTTTTATAGTAAGTAGGCTAAGGATACTAGTCAATTACATCTATCTTAAATTCAGCCAGCCAGCCAGGAAATGGACCTGGATATATGCATTTTATTTGTAATGTAAACTGGGGTTAAGGGTGACCTTGACTTGGAAAGAAGCTTCGGGGAAAGAAGCTTTTGCATACTGGAAACAGACTGCAAAAAAACTTCTTTCCCCGATCAATCAGATACATGAACTGATTAGAACCAGAGTGACACACACACACACACACACACACACACACACACACACACACACACACACACACACACACACACACACACACACACACACACACACACACACACACAATTATGCTCGAACTGCACCTTTCTAATTCTAAACTAAATGTGTTGTATGGAAGATAGCCTCGAATTGCACCTTTCTAAACGTTGTTTTGCTGTATACACTATACTATACAGTATATGGAACATAAGCTTTACCTAACTTTGCTACTACAGGGAAAACATGCACATCGATACACCACCAAGATACCCATGTACCTGTCTAAATACGTCCTTAATGTCAACGAAGTCCACACCCACAACACCAGAGGGAGCTCAACAAACCATGTGCAACCCAGATTTGGCACAAACAAGGGACTAAATTAATTTAGCTCCTATGCCACCAAAATGTGGAAGCGCACCTATACACAATTCGAAACTGGCCCCCGGTAAAATCTGATTCCCCCACAAACCCTTTTTCCCCTCACTGTATATGTTTTCTTTTCCCTTTTTACCTCCTTTATGATGATTTCCAGTTTTTGGCTATATAGAAGTGTATATTTGTATGTCTCTATATGTTATGATGAATTGAACAAGGTGGACCCTCTTGTAAACAAGTGTAGTGCTTTATTGGGTCGTCCACTCACAGTTAACAGTTTTTGTATTGAGTTGGGCTTGAAATGTACTGTAATTCTGCAAACTGTTAATAAAAACTTTCTTGCACTCTTTAATCTATCCCTTTGTTTGCTGTGATCGTTGTTTGATGTTACGTTATGTTATCTATGCTGCTGCATTGTCTGAAGGACGCCAAACAAAAAACTCTTATGTACCTGTACACAAGATGTAACAATAAAGTACAACCTTGAACCTTGCAAAGATCATGGGATTTGTATCGAAATGACCAGGAGATGGCGCCACAACATTATGGGATATAGTATTAGCAAAGTCTGATCAAGGATTGTCAGCACTGAATCATGGACACAGCACTGTATAGTTCCAAATAAGGGACTGGTTCTTTAAGACAATGACAAAACATTTTGTGGATAATTTGATACAAACAATGATGTATAACTGCTTCACTGTTTACTTATTCACATAGGAACATTTTGTTTCCTAAAAACATTTTAATGGAGTTTTGGAAACTTTGCCTCAGTTGCTTGCTGCCTGTTGGGAGTATTAATGTATAAAATGTTGACGGTATCACCATGATTACACTACCACTGGAAAATGTGTTGTTGGGTTGTCATAAAAATTGACTCAACCTCAGTTTACCTGTTTATCATTCTTCTGAAGCGGCTGCTTGACACAAGGACCAGTCCACCCTCAAACTCACCTGTAAAGAAATCAAACATGATTCAATTGGGAATTGCCAGTTACCCAATTTCTATACATAGTATTGGCTACATACTGTGTACACCCTGCAAATGCAAACAATTTGCCTCAATTTCTGTTGACAGTATAGGCAGGGTATTTTAGCATTCCAAGCATAGTGTTGTCTATTACCCATTGTTGTTTATATTCACACACATTAAAACATTTACAAATACTGTACTTTATTAAGTGTATGTGCATGTGAGATATTGAATCCCATCTATCCCATCCATCTAGGTATTTGAAAATAACAAAATATAGAGTATAATATAAGCCATGCAATAAATGTATACCCAATCAAAAAAGTCAAAAGAAAATAAAGGCTTGAGGCTACACTTTCCCCCATTTGGGTGATTATCAATGTCTCTTTTATTTTAAGGTTACAGGTGAGGGTGGGGTGTCAGGTGTAGAATGGTTATACACCTCTATATTTTATTGAATACTGCCCCCTGTGGGTGTGTTAGAAACGGAGGTGTATGGTGATATAAATTGTCTCTTGGATATAAAGCCACTTTAAGAAAGTAAGACATTATTATTTGGAAATAAAATTGGAAACACTGATTCAAATCTATAATCGTTTGTTTTATAAAATAGAGATAAAGATGGTTTATTTTGAAAATGTAGTTAGCAACAAATCTTTTCTGCATTACGGAGATATGTGGTTATACTGCAGGCCCATGAACATTATATAATGTTATAAGCTGTATAAGGTTAGAAGGCAAGCATTTGGACAAACCTTCCTAATAAGTCATTTTTTCATTCATTATCACTGAAAAAATCTAATGGATTATGTCCCCAATGTCTTTTCCTTGCATAAAAGCCAAAGGCATAACTTAATAATGAAATAAGATACTCTTGAGTTATAATGAATACTGAGGATTTCACTGGTGTCTTCTGTGAGTGCAAAAAAGGTGCGTGCCCAACACTGACCCAAAATTAGTCACATGCAGAAATGTGTGTGTTTGAGCATGCATCATATAATGAATGAAAATGAAAAATATTAATATTGACATTCCTATATTGTGAGTAAATGCTTCCTCAACTTTCCACTACAGCTATTTACATTGTATATGCTTTGCATTTTCATTAAAATATCATGACATCATGCACACTATATAGATTCCTCAGTTTTTCCAGTGTCCTTGGTCAGACAGGACAAAGAAGGTTCCAAATTAGAGTGGAATGTAATATTTAATACTAATGAAGTCCAGGTGCCAGACGAACAGATGTCAAGAGTGATGGATGCTTAAAAGTGTCGTAAATATTGTTTCTTTTGTCCCTCTCACGTGAAACCCGGCCCTGGCCTCTGAAACACGACTACATACGTCGTTAACCTGCGTTCGTCCTCATTAAGGGTGCACTAAAGTTACAGGGCCACTCAACCTTTGAGAAGTGTTAACCTGTAAAGGCCTTTTAATGGCGTCACCACCATTTGAACGATAAAGGTTAGAGTCATCAATGGTTATTATTTCAACAAGGGTTGGTTGAAGCGATGGCATTTTCCAAAGCAACGCAAATACAATAGTTCAATATGTTCTATGTACTGTAATTCGTTCTTATAGGCATGATGATGGGAGCCCAAGCCGTTGTATGAGATATTAGCCTTCCCTAACCTTTGCTGTAATAAGAATTACTGCACCTCCTTAAAGCCCATTAGTGGTTATTTGAACTTCCCACAGGCTAATGCAGCAAACATGCATGGTATACTACAACATTTATTCATCACTGCTTTAACCTGCATGTGTCATTGGAGATCTGTGAGAATCCAAAGGACAAGGGAACATTGGTCCATGTAACAGTCGCGCCACAGCGGCAGGAGACCAAATTATGTTTTTGGGAATCCCAGAAAAGGGGATCACAGAGAGCATTAGAGCCAGTAGCCTACTGTATATTTCTCAAGCTAATTCCATTCGCTTTTTATGCATTGTTGATGTTTAGCCCCACAAATCCTGCATGTATACTATCATGTTACAATGAATTTCAAGCAGATTTGATTATGGTCAAGTCAATAAACATGTGAAATGCAAGCTCAATGGAAACTACTGAAGGAGACATAATATTAAATAAATAAATAATAATAAATACATTTAAGGGGGAAGATATAGCACCTATAGGCTGGTAATCCGACACCTGCGACAGCGTGTCACGGGTTCGAGCCCCAATCCCAACGACCTTTGCTGCGTGTCTTCCACCCCATCTCTCTCCCCGTTTCCTGTCAACCTATATAATATATCAATAAAGGCAAAAAGCCCTCAAAAATACATCTTTCAAAAATCTAATAAAGGGGGAATTTATAATCCATAACCAACATCACTCCATTATAATAAAGGGGGAATTTATAATCCATAACCAACATCACTCCATTATAAAGCCTTGCAAATTATCCTAACTGATCCCAAATGATGAAATATTCAGTCAGTTATGTTGAAATATATGTAATTGTCTACCAAATGTTAGGCTATATACAGATATGGCAACAACTGACAGAAATATGACGCCTTATTAGACCTATATTGAAATGTTAAGTTGCGTAAAATTCATGAGACTGCAGACATTTGAGCCGTGACCTGCTACTTAGCGTCATCAATGTCTTACCATGACAAATCGTGTTTTCTCTGGAGTCTGGACCGATAGCATAATGTCCTCGTAAGAGACACTTCAACATGCATCACGCATATATAACTGTATATGTAATACATGTCTTTAAATGTTCTGATGAATTGAAAACGGAGGACCCTGATGTAAACAAGTCTTAGTGCTTTTTCTGGTTTCTGATTTTGTATTGACATGTAGGCTATATACTATCGTTTGAACTGTACCCATATATACAAACTGAATACAAATTTCAATCAATCAATCAATCAATCAATCGATCGTCCTTATTCTGCTCTGCGGCCATGCACAGCTTGGCCTATATTTTATTTACGATATTTGAATATGCTGTGCCACAGCATATTCAAATATGCAAATTGATGGCGACCATAGATGTTAATTGAGCTATAGTTTTATCTCCAGTATTTATTTAAGGCCTGATCCATTCACTCTATAAGTCACGTGCTGTTTCCCCGCCATCAAGGACATTAATTTTGTTCAGTAGAATATTCGGTTTTTTGACTATGCCTCATTTTCAGGGAGGTATGCCTAATAATACTATATGACAACAAGCAATAACTAATATAAGGCTACCATCACCAAGATCAACGTCGACATGTAACCAACCAATTGAAATTATTTCAACGATAAACGTTGGCCATTAAAACGTATAGCCATATCCCAATATATCACCGTCATCCTCATCGTTTAAAAAAAGATGAGCTTGACCATTTCCAATCAAGGGACAATAATAACGAATATAATGCCGATTCTTAATTTAAATGTGAATTAGGCCTATGACTTCTTCATTCAAGCATCCATATGAGCGCGTCAGCATAATATGCTTTGACAGGTGGAATATTAACAACAATAACCAAAATGCATATTGATATAAAATAATGTACCATATGGTGATCAAATATTTAAAGCACAACATTTCGATCTAGTATAGAATCTTTTTTAAGTTCTAAGTTTGGCGATGCAACGAAATTATATGAACTGGCGTCATTTAGCAATTGGTTGGACTCTGATTAGATTGATTGTTCACGCTAACCCCTAAAGCAATTGTCGATATCTGGATATTTGTGGGAAGGTTGTTAATTTACTGTGTAGCCTAATTTGTAGACTTCCTACACTTTTTTTAAACAGACTTAAACGAATTCCTGAGGCAAGCGAATTCCCCGACTCCGGATTTGTTTTACTTGCTGTAAAGCAGGCCTATGGGCACACAGGCCCACTGCTACAATTAAAGAGATTCTCACGGCTTGGTGCGCTGTAGGCTGTCACTCACATTATAGGCTATATGTTCTTAACTGCAGTAAAACAACCAATTTCACCTGCTGAAAAGGATGAACATTTGGTCACAATAAAACCAGAAACAAGTCTGACACTTATCTATAGACAGAAAGAGAAGATCATGGAGGTAAGAGTATATCGCAGCCTGTATAGGCCTATATCTCAGAATAGCAGATCTGGGCTTTGTGCAATTTGCTGCCATCATTCATCGTCGTCTTTGGGCTGTCCCAAACGAGACTTCGTGGCGTCTTGAATCCAACAGCAAAACAAAGGAAAGGGGAAACCCGTGCAGTCATTTATCATTATATTATTAAAACGTTGCATTAACACACAGATCCCTGCACTCTCGCATCGTCAGTGGAATGGAATTTAAATTAACAAATTAATTCTAAACTTAAGTCGAGAGTCGTAGTCACAGTCAGACTTACTAACATAACATTATGTTGCGTTCACTGTCACATGCACGGACAGATGAAACGATGCAGTCTATACCATTCATTATCAATGGAAGCCAGCGACATGACGTTGCAAAGACGGAATGATGCGCGTCTTTGCATCGTTTCATCTGCCCGTCTGAACGCACCATCGGTTATCATATAATCACGTCACCATCCTCACTATCATCATCGCCATCATTAACCAATTTGGAGCCGCATCTGGCCTTATAGCTAATATAGAGACCCAACGATCTAACGACATTCAACACACCAACTGAGAACAAAGAACTGCAACTTAATTCATCCCAAGTCAGCATAAGGATCTCAGCCATGGCATGCAAACATGCAACACCATGTATGCAGCTCCAAGCAGTGAGGCACGTTTACGTTGTTTTACTGAAAAGGTAAACATCGAGGCTATAAAGCACATGTAGACAAGCATGCAAGCACGATCCTGTTGGGATAGCTTAGATATGTAATGTTTATTAAATAGATTTGTTTTCCTTTGAAAAGAGAGAGAAAGATGAGATAAAACTGGAAACAGAAAGGATAATGCATGCTTATCCTATGCATCACAACATCACGTGAAAAGGCTGAGGCAATGTACAGAGGCCTATATGCCGTTATATTATTGAGTGTCGATTGACTGACATTGAACTTGATTGGTTAATCAACGATAGCTGATTTTATATAAATTGCATTTCCCAATAGTTTAATTATAGATAGATACTGAACGGTCACTAAGTTCATGTTAGTCATTTTAGTTCAGCTTGACATTTATGCGATAGAAGCGACTTCATGCAATAAATGCATGGTGCGCTCCTGGATAAACTTGACATATAGGCTACCAAATCGACACTGGTGGAAGGGGGGTGGGTGCTGGATGCTGCTGTAACAGTTCTGAATTGACTGCTGAGAGAAAAATATCACAGTAATATTTCTTAAACATTTTGAAGTTAGACAAACATATGACGTGGATTAGTAATGTGCACTGGAGCTGTGATGGCATCTCATTTCAAATGTCATGCGCATGCCGTTTCCAAAAATCATACAGATCTTGGCGTCTCATGGGAACACATTTGTGTGTTTACAGAGGGGGGTCTGGCCCCCTTGGCTGCCTGCTCGACAGGACATATATCTTATAAAATCAGTTAAAATATAAATATTGCAGGGGTTTGAACACAATAAAGCAGTGTGCCCAAACCGTTCTGTTCGATTAAATATTTTTAATATCCTGCAATCAATTGATATATAGGCCTATATCTTCTCGGAGTATGATTTTGCTAATTCAATATTATCACACTTAAAGGCGCTTTTATTTCAAAATAGCCTTAAACATCCAAATGGCATTATAAATCTTCATATGTGACTGCAGAAAATATGCGACAGACCTGCTGGCATATAGGCTACTGCAGTATAGGCTACTTTAAAATATTCAAGTTTTTTGTTTATGTCTCTCCCATATATCTTTTTGTAAATAAAATAAAAGAAACCCAACTAAATGTAAGAAACCAAATAAGCCAATTCACTATAACACAATAATCCCGTCTAAGGAAATAACGCGTGGTGAGGACTTAAACCTGCTCACCGCTCCTTGTTACACAATCAATAGATCACAAGTGATGCGTTGCCTTCACGGGCATGTATGAACAATTCAATTCGACATGGACAGTTTTGGCTGAGTGGACTCAGTGTGAGCAGCATAACAACCATACGATCCATCCATAGCTTTTAACTGATGGCCTTTCTGCTGAGGAACTGAACCATTAGACAACACATAATTCAACTGAATTATTCAATCCCATAAATTGTCATTTACCAAAAGGATATGATTCCATTGTAAATATTAAGCATCTAATGTAAATCTATAAGCACACATCATGCATGCACATAATCTGTTGGACATAATGTGTCGCGTGGCATTTCCATGCTTGGTTAAACTCGCGTGCATGCCTGACTTGCTCGATCGATGCCCCATGATCAGCAATAGTTATCCAATATCCTAATTAATTTATACAATTATGAAATTGCCTTTTTTTAAGTATAAAAAATAATGTATAACAATAATAATTTAGACCCAAGTCTGAATTATTATGTTGAGGCATAAAAAGGTTAATTTGCAAAAAATATTCTAAAAGTAATAATTTGTGATTCCAAGCAGTTTTGTACAATGCACAAGGCTTTTAATTGTGCCAATTTACCAAACAGTTTTCCAATTTCTTTATTATGACATGTTTCATTGGCAGAGAAACGTGTATGGACAAAATGTGTAGCCTACATAAGTTATAACCGAGTTGTAATGGCATGTACGTCCTATATTGCTGCCCCGTATTGTCTCAGGTGTGCAATAACAGATCAATGCGCACAAGTTCACTTAGACCTGTTGCCCCTGCAATTGTCGTACTTTCTTATTATCCCGCATAGGTTATTTCGAACCTGGAAGATCGGGACCTCTGATCCCTAGAGTTGACCTTTTGTTATTTCAGCCACCGGAAGCACCTCAATGGAAACAAGTTGAGCACGTTTCCCAATGGTAAACATTATGCTTGACGCATTAGTGGCATGGGAGCGTGGGGCCAGGGGATCGACCCCTCAAACGCCCATATAGCGTCAGGGAACGGCAACAAAGTCTACGAGGCCTATAGCCTACTTGTTCTCCATTGCTCTCTTGCCACTTAAAGCCTATATCGATTATCCAAATATGCCATTAATATTTACAACATACTGCAGTAGGCTATATGGCTGCGAGTGATTTGGTGTTTATGTAGTGTTGAGCCCCTGAAATCTATGGCATGGGCGAAGCTTACTGCTGTTACGTGGCCCCTTTCTTGTAGTGGCAAGGGAAAACAGCGCATGGATGAAATGGAGAGAAAGAAGCAGCTCACATATGGCTATACCTATAGTGAATGTTTATTTCTCTTGTAGACAAAGACACGTGCCTTAATTCTTGGGCACGGAATGTCAATAGAACGACTACATTAATGCAAAGGTATAGGCCAAGAGTCGAACAGTTTAATCAATTAACTAAATATATTCCCCGTGGCAATACTTTCACAATGACCACAATGACCACAAAACATTAGCCATGTTACTGTGCTCTCAACACACACAACAATGTAACTGTTTCATAATTGCATTCGATCATTGTGATTTTAGCGCGACGATGACACGGTGATAATATGCGCGTAATTATTAAAATGAAGAGAGAGAATGCAGGCTGACAGTTGATTCTTTCTCGACAGCTCTTTCAAACCGACATTTTGACATACCGGTAAGCAACAGCACGTGATTTTAGGCCTATATATGTGTAACAAAATTCGAGAATAAATGTTAGCTGTTAGGCCTACACGCACAAATTAATATAAACTGAAAGTCTATATAATGTATTTTCTGGGTATAGAAACTTTGCGCGTAATATACAACTTCGTCCTATATGTCTAATCTAATTTATATACACATTTTCCAGTCATTCCCAGCTTCATATAGTCCAGACGGGTTCATGATATTTACCGTTTGATGGCTTTGTTTAGAACAAGAAATAGCATCATGGGAATGACTGGATATGTAATAAAGTCTGTCATTCGCTCGTTGATGATTAACGGATACCCAATCCACCTGGGGAATACTTGGTCATGTCTTGAAATACAATGGCCCTCAAACGCATGGACATAATTTGTAAACCTTCTAAAAGTATGTTGTACTCAAAACTAACCATTTACCCTTTTGCCCGCTCTTCTCTGCAAAGGCTCGACTGTGTTATAATGAGGATCTGATTCATATTCAGAATCACAGTCTGGATATTGTATGAAACTTACCATATCTGTGTGAATAACAGATGCAATGCATCGTGGTATCCCCGCTCAGGTTCTGATGGAAGAGGGGGGAAGCCCGTGCACGGCACATGTCATGTCAAAGTTTTGCGCCAATAGAATAGCAGCTATGCGCGATCTAGACATCCTATTGGCGGACTGACGCTACCAGACGGGGAAAGTGTTGGAAGTCCAGCCCATGATTTGTGCAGATTGAAATGTAAGCCTGTCTCCCAGACCATCAGGAAACAGATCGCGAATTTGTTCCTCTCGCTCTTTATCGTACCCGTGGCGCACGAGGGGATTTCCTTGACAGCATTCTGGACACTCGCAAAACTGGACACAGGACCGTACCCACACGGGAGGCGTGATTGCGACACCGCGTTCATCATTTGTGGATATAACGCAATGGGTAAGTTGATGTTTGAACGTTTTGGTGTCAGGGGATGGAGCGATCGGTCGAACTCGCAACGGTATGTGGAAACGCGCGGCATATTGTTTTTGCACCGCGTTGCGATTTCCTCACGATGTAATCTAACTGAGGAGGAAGGCTGTTACGCATTGTTGAACGAATCAATTATGCTTGAACGTTGGCAATGGCCGCTGTCTATTCAAGCACGCAGTAAAATATAGGTTATCCAAACATCAAACTCAAAATTAAACATTGTGAGAAATATAACTAGTTAGATCACCAATACGTCGATGAAGACCGTGGTATGTAGAGGGTGTTTTATTATTATTATTATTATTAACCAAAGACACTTGGCTTTGCTCCTGGTCGACTTGATGCATGCATGATGCTCAGAAATATATTGGTTCTCGAAAAACCGTGCCAAAATAATAGACCTAACATGCAGTCAATATAGTAACTCACTTTATTAAATTCAGTTTAGCCTAACATAGCCCACACTGAAATGCATAAACTGGTCACCGCATTAAATGATCAGCAGACGTATATACAGTGTAATCACTTTAGACTATAGGCCTACAGTACTAGCAAATTGGGGCCTTGCTGCTGGCGTGATGGGTTACATTTTCTTCTCTTTTGTGTGTTTTTGATTATACTATAGAACCAGCCTTCGGGGAGGTGAACCAGCTGGGTGGTGTTTTCGTCAACGGTAGACCACTACCCAATGCCATCCGGCTCAGGATTGTAGAGCTGGCCCAGCTGGGAATAAGGCCGTGTGACATAAGCAGGCAGCTCCGGGTCTCCCATGGCTGCGTCAGCAAGATCTTAGCTCGGTACAACGAGACTGGCTCTATTCTCCCGGGGGCTATCGGAGGCAGCAAGCCGCGGGTCACCACGCCCACGGTGGTCAAACACATACGGACATACAAGCAGAGAGACCCGGGGATTTTTGCCTGGGAGATTCGGGACAGACTACTCGCTGACGGGGTTTGCGACAAGTTCAACCTGCCGTCTGTCAGCTCGATCAGTCGGATCCTTCGCAACAAGATTGGGAATCTGTCCCAGCAGAATCAGTACGAGTCGAGCAAGCAGGGTCACCCACCACCACAGGCCGCTATACCGTACAATCACATATACTCGTATCCAACTCCCATCGGTGCCACGGGGACCAAAGTACCCACTCCCCCCGGAATGCACACCCTTCCCGGACACATGGCTATGCACAGGATATGGCCTTCCTCGCACTCGGTAACAGATATTCTTGGGATACGGTCGATAACAGAGCAACAAAGTAAGCATGTTGTAGCCTATATACCTTTGGAAACTAATTGTGTTTTTGAGGTTCTATACGAAAAGGGCACAATGTAATTTCTAAGGTTTTTGTGCGCTGCTGCATGCATGCATGCATGCATGTTTGCTTGCTTGATGTTGCTGTGTGTGTGTGTGTGTGTGTGTGTGTGTGTGTGTGTGTGTGTGTGTGTGTGTGTGTGTGTGTGAGAGTGAGTGTGTTAACAGTTCTTCAGTACTCTCAGTACTTCAGTACTCTCGTTTTGTAGAAGTTACAACAACTTTGGTTAAAGTGACGCTCGAAAGCTGATCTGATTTGTAGGCCTCTCTGCAGGGAGTGAGAGCAAATCATATCCTACTCCTCGGCTCCGGTTTGTTATTGATGTGAAAGTATATAGGCTATAGGACTGTATAGCACTGTAGTTCAAACGTCTTGCATAGAAACAGATGGTTCAGCTTGCAGTAATAATTAAGAAGCGGATGTGGAATAGCCTATTGGGTGGACAAACCAAAGCAAGGCGCAGTGGCGAGGTGAACGGAATCAGAATTAGGTGTGCACAACGTTTGCCAGGAACCAGACATTTTGTATTAGCGCTGTTATTACCAAACACCACACACACACACACACACACACACACACACACACACACACACACACACACACACACACACACACACACACACACACACACACACACACACACACACACACACACACACATTCAAAAGTATGGCTAGAGTATATACGCTCTTCGATTTTAAGGGATTTCATTTTAGTCGAGTCTGGACTGCGATAAGCTACTGTTTACTATAGTGCTAAAGATTAACGTTTTATGATGGTAATTTTGATTGCATATAGATAGACTATATACGCATATTTGTAGGGCCAACATGCAGGTAGCCATAAAACTTCTTCTTGCACTCAATAGCACCGCAACTGTTTTGGAAACAGTGAAACAGGATCCTCCATAAATCACTGTTAATGGTAGACAAGTTGTTGTGAAACTTTTTTTTTCTTTTTTCCCTGAGACAATGTTTCTTGTGGCAGCAAGGGAAGTGTTGTCAGCCGAGGGCCCGAGCTAGTACTACTGTCAGGACAGAGTATATACCTATAGACCTATATAGCACGACAGTGCCTTGCAGAAACATGCCCAGCCCCGCAGACAGACAGTGCTTTGATTTGGGAGGCCTCGGCAATTCTATGCAAACTTAACTCGGTCAGTCTAAACAACACATTGTCTCTCAAATGCGAGGCAGATATTTCATGCCGAACAAGAAATTACTAGGGGAGGAATGTGTTCTCAAAGGCTGCCTTTCTAAACAATTTATGCATTTCCAAATTATTAACAGATGTTTGCGGCAGGTTTGGAAAGCCGAAATAAGTAGCCTATACCATACACGTGACGTGAGGCCTCCTTTAGTGTCACAATCATTTCACCAGCCATATGATTTCATTAAAAAAATGAATCTTATTACAAAGGACAGGTATAAGCGTGCATATTACCCTGTAATTGTAAAATCAAAATAGGGACTTAAATATCAGGCTGCTATATAGGTCTAACACACACAACACACACACACACACACACACACACACACACACACACACACACACACACACACACACACACACACACACACACACACACACACACACACAGTGACACACACAGTGACATACACAGTGACTGCACACACACACGCACACGCACACGCACACGCACACGCACACACGCACACACACACACACACACACACACACACACACACACACACACACACACACACACACACACATTAAATTGCTTATGATGAATTCAGTATAGGCCACTATTAGGCCTATCGAAAAATATATTTTCGAAAAGTATAGGAACAATTATAGGCCTATAAGCTATCTTAAATAAGACACTCTTTGTCTTGAGTCGCATCAAGTTACAACACCGGTGGGCTTGCTTTCCCCATCTCTATTCTTTAAACGTTGGGAGCCGTGTATAATATAATATCCATCACGCACAAAGGGGAAGCGGTTAAAGTAAATCTAATTTGTCCCCCCACAGGAAGGCGTTTGGTGGGCTAAATGCTCCTGCCTATTACACGAAAGGGTCGTCTTACTGCATTGCGTTCATGAATTGGCCTTCAGTTTGATCAGCGGCTATGGGGGCGCGCACGTTCGCGCACGCTGATTTCAGCAGGGATGGAATGGAAGCTGTTTTGTACGGCGACGATGCTTACTATAGTCACAAACGTGAACTATATTCAGTCTATTGTTCGTGCGGGAAAATACTGAATGAGTCAAGCAAAATGCTTATATAGGGCCGGTATGTATGGTCTATAGTCTGGCAATGGGGTGCATATCTGCAAAGATAAATGCATGCATGAGAACTAGAAAGTGTTCAGGTATTTTCGTTATCTTCTCTGACGTCCCTTATCTCCTCTGTCTGTCTCTCTTTTGCCCCCAGTTAGTGACAGTCCGTCCTTTCGCATGCAGTGCCAAACTAGAAGAATGAAACGCTATAAAACAGGACACTTTTTCCTCCAGCGAGCTCTATACCCTATAGTCAATGGCGTGGATAAACCGCATTTAGAACCTGAAGCAAAATACACATGCAGGTAAAACAAAAATAAGGATCTCTCTCATATACTTAGGGTTCCACTTTCGAGGACTAAATGCTAGCATATAGAGACCTGCCTGGTGTTAAACACGGTCAGCAAGAGTCTGGTTATTAAGGCTACGATCCTAATGCCAAGCGTAATGATCTAATAATAAGTATATGGCCTGGAAAATTGTCTCACGATATTAATACATTCCTTCTGTAGTGGGCGCACTCATGGGCGTTGTCATTTGTTCCAGTGTCGTGTTGGATTTGGTCTCTGCACGACTGCATTTAAGTGAACATATAAGAAATTATAAATACTTTTTCCATTCTTTATTTTCATATATTTTTTGCAGAACCATGCACGTCTAAGCTATATAAAATGAATTGCAGCCCATAGGCAGAAGGAATGACAAATAATTCCTAAAGTGAAATATAAGACATAAGACAACTTGTTTATTTTCGGATTCCAGCTGCAGTAGTTGAGGATATGTTTCAGTGGCCTTAACAATTCATTTGTCCACAAGATTTGTCAAATAAACAAATAAACAAATAAAAATAGTATATAGCCTATATGAGTATGACCTATAGTCCTAGAAGACGAGTCATGTGGAATGGGCTAAATATTTCGAGCGTTGTAAATAGGCCTATATTTGCTTGACTAATTCAAATAGCCTATATGGGAAATTAACAACAATTCTATTGTATAGCGGCTATAGCCCATTACCAGTCATTGTATAAAAACTGGAAACTGCATATAGCCTATTAATATAGCTTGCGCATTATTATTATTGTTATAGGCTCTAATGTTATTAAATACAACTGACACAATTGTTTCAGTTTCTAAATAAAATAACGAAAACTGAAAAATAAATGCATCTCAGCCTGTCAGGGGAGGACTATTTGCTTAATCCAGAGGCTTTTTGATTAGATTTTCAAGTGATTCATGGTGGCTACAATTATGTCAGCGGCACATGCCTGATGCCTGTATTTAATTATAAAATAATAATAATAATAATCTCATTATAAGGCTATTTTGATTTTCTGAAAACGACAATGGCGGGATATGATGCCAGCTGTACCTGTGTGCACGCGTGCGTGTTGGCGTGACAGTATATGCGTATAGGCCTATACGGTAGCTCCTTCAACTAATGCGCGCGTGGTCGAGCATGTGTTGGCACATTATTTTTCGTGTAGGCCTACATGGCACGCGATTCCTGGTGGAGACAAAACCATTTAAACAATTTCAAGCCGCATAGTTTGGTTTCTACGCTCATTTTTTTTTAAACAGCATAAAGCAAGATGCAGTCAGACATTGAGGGCGTGTGAAGTCTTCTTCAAAGTAATGGCATGCAAAACTCTGTTAGCCTACAAACTATACAGAACGAGTTATAGTGCAAAGCAGAAAATGCAGAAAATAACAACTATAAATAACAGACTGCATTTCACGGCAAAACAAGAATGTTACAACAACTATTTCTCAAAAGGGCATATAGCCTATAAAAGCTTGCTCTTTTGCATCAGCCATTTTATCTGCTGCACTGTTGCCTACCTAGGCGTGCAACATTTGAGACCGTGCGTGAAAAGGCGTGAGTGAGACTGAAAGAAAATGACAGACATAAATCCCAACCGATGTTGTATGATATTCACGCTGTGCTTGTTGCGGCTGTATGGCAACCATGCATGATAGCAATTCTTTGGCGCAAATTCCACAAGACATCTCGATATCCACACTGCACCCAAATAAGCATATAAGCTAAGCTTATTTTCCTCTATTGCCCTAAACGAGAACGTATAGGGTGACGAAAGATGTTCTGGGTCATTTGTGTCTTTTGGCGTTATTTCGGCCCAATGAGAAGTCGCAAATAGCCCCTGCAGTCTAAACGCCGAATGGCTGTTTGGCCATTGGCCGTAAGCTATTTCTAGAGGCACTGCAATCAGATGCGCCCATGGGACTATCAGACGATCCTCATTTGAAAGAAGAATTGGATCATTAAATTTCGATTCAGGGTTAATGTATGCGCACAAGTCTATGTAAACAGAGCCTGCGGCTCGGAAGTCATTCATAATGCCCACTTTCCGTCCCCGTGTCTCCAAAGGACTGAAACGATATATATCAATCAGACACAGTTTATGAATTGAGTTTCCAAATAAACTAAAAATTTAGCAAACAAATTTAGGTTGCCATTTCAGATAAACATGCGTTAACGCCACAATAGCTGATCAAAATAATAATAATAATTATTATTATTAGTAGTAGTAATATGGCCACATTTGACAAACATTTATCAGGTTTGGTTTGAGTTTTTCTATAGGGCTAATTATTGTCAATCATGCAAGCGTTTTTGTCTTGACATTCAGTCGAGCTTTTAAAGTCAGGCTTGGATGGATACTATACAAATTGACAATTAACGGAGATGGAAATAACTCAATTAACAAATAATTTCGAAACTGAAGAAATGACCTATAACTAGTCTAATGGCAATAGGCTATAAGATGGTGATCTTGATGGGGGGGGGGGGGGGGGGGAGAAATTAAGAATACAAAGATCCAACTATGGAACTATGAATCAATCTACATTCTATACATTTATACATTTTAATTTCTATCATGACAGTTTATGGGGTTATTTATTTGAAAATCTATGACTTTGATAATGATGTAACACTTTTAAAGTCAATTTGGCATTTTGTGGAATAAACTAGCATAATCAGATCAATTTGCACAAACTTCCAAACACACTGACACGCATAAACACCCCCAGACATGATGCATGAATGTACACACACACACACACACACACACACACACACTCACACACACACACACACACACACACACACACACACACACACACACACACACACACACACACACACACACACACACACACACACACACACACACACACACACACAGCTATCTTAGCAGCAAATCCTAGTCAAACAGGACAGAGGAACAGACTCCACCAGTGATTGTCAGTAGTCATAGACCACCCAGGAATAGAAATTCTGCCCCAATGTTGAAATGCTTTGTTGAATTCCTCCAGTTAAGTTTTGTCGCTCCGCCAGCAACGCTAGACCATTCATGGTGAAAGCCTTATGCTTGCCTCATTCTCTATCATATTTCAACTCTTCCTGTGTTTTCACTCCCAATCTCTTGTGACATTTGTATTGCGGTGAGCCGGTGCCCCCCACCCCAACCCAGACCCCATGTCTCCCATCATCTGGCATGGCACTTTGCCACTTATGTAGAAAGAACCCTGCATCTCGAGTCAACTTTTGAGACATTACGATCATAACAATAATATAGGAAATTGAAGAGTTAGCTATATATGTTCCAAAACGGCATGCATCAATTTCAGAAGAAGTAGTCATTTGAAAAAGTGACTCTCTCACTTTCAACTGCCTTAATATATTTATTATATAATTATTATTACTTATTTATTTTTGATAGGGGCCTTAAGAGAGACCGTAATTTAAGTATTACTCCAATAAGCTTTACTTTCATTTAGCAAGTGCAGATTTGACTGTTTTCAAATTGTGGCATTTTGTAACCAACTCTTACTGCACAGCAAAACCCTCAGTGTTACGATTTAAGTCAGTCAACTGAATCAGATTTAGCTGCATGGTCCTGAATTGGGTCCGTGTTAGAGCTGCTCAGTAAATTAATGGGTTTCAGGAAAATGTTACATGAATCAAATTGACCAAGATTTGAGTAATCTAGGAGACAGCAGTGAGCTATTCAAGTTCTGTTATTTTTCACTGGCTCTTATACCCTCTCTCCTGCATTCCACTCAGCCTTGCAGGTAGCCTCAATGTTAAATTTACACTGAGGATTTTACAGTGCACAAAATGCAGCTACAAAGAAATTGTGTGTGTGTGTGTGTGTGTGTGTGTGTGTGTGTGTGTGTGTGTGTGTGTGTGTGTGTGTGTGTGTGTGTGTGTGTGTGTGTGTGTGCATGTGTGTGTGTGTGTGTGTACACATAGTTTCATTGTATTCTACTGTTAGGTTCTTATAGCTTAGTTATGATTCAATATGTTATGTATTTGATGTATTTCCATGCATGTGTTGTTAACTTGTTCTTGCTTACTGTAGTCGCTCTGGATTAAGAGCATCTCCTAAATGCCTAAATTGTAAACATACGTCTACCAAAATTGGGATTACTCATTTTCAATTCACTCTGTCCAAAGTGTAAACCGCAACTGACACATGAATAATGGGACCTTCAGTCTGAATTCATTAACAGAGTGGAAGTGAGGACTTTTCTGTGTGTAATTAATTTCCTAATTTCTGAACTAGGAAGACAATTCACATTGCGATACCTTATATTCATATAATTAGTCCTGCATCTCGGACAGTTCGGAAACCTATCTACCAGTGACGTCATCATGGGGAATTCAAGCATGCTTACCGATGATGTCACTGGTTGGCAGGTCTGTCCACACCCTGGTCCCCAAACTATAAGTATATCTTCTCAAAGCAGAAGCGTCTGACACAAAGTATAAGCCCTTAACACAATTTCTTTAGAGATTCATAGTAGAGATATACCCTTAATAACAACTCTCTTTTCCTTCGGTAGATGCCGAGTGGATTGCCCACAGTGAACAGCTATGTCACAGCTCCCAGCATCCCTCCTTACCACCGTCCCACCCAAGTGTCGCCCTACATGGGGTACAGCGGCACCACGTCGGCCTATGTGACCGGGGCCACATGGCAGCCAGCCAGTGGCAGTGCTCTATCTCCCCACAGCTGTGACCTCACCACCCCACTGGCCTTCAAGAGCAGGACAGCCAAACCGTGACGCTGTCCACCCCGTCACAGCTTCAACACTGTAAAGTCTCCACTAGACAGAGACAGGACACAGGGGAGAAAGGAATAGGCTCTATGCACACAGTATAAATCTTCCTATACTTCTGAGCCCCTTCCCTACTTCCTTCAATCACAGGTGTTACCGATACAAATGTAGGCCGTTACATTTTGGTAAAACAGAAACACTAGGCAGTGGGACTCAAAGTGTCCTTGAGTGGGTTACAAATGGCCCCGTATAGGTGTGTTCCATTTGTACACTCTTGAGTTATGGGGGTCCTTGAAATGAAAGGGTTTGAGAACCACTGTATGGAACAGAGCCTTAATTAATTTCATCGGTAACACAGGGAGTAGGGAAGGGGCACAGAAAGTAGGACGTTATTCTGTGTGCATAGAGAAAGGGGTGGAGAAAGGCCAGGGGGCAGATGGCTCAGGTCTGTCCGCTTCTGGCCTGCGTCACCTCATCATCACCACAATCATCTCCTCGGTATGCCCATGAAGGACCTACAGTACCAAGTTACCCATGTTTGTGCTGGTCTCAAACACTCCATAGGCCCTATGTGAGAAAATGACACCAGATAAACATGGCCCAAAATGGGGGCGGACTGGTCCTTTCGTATAAAGAATGACTCTGTTGTGTTGAAAGAGCTGATGAGGGACAGGTGTATTGAAGGACTGGCATGACAGCTACTACACGAGGACATTTTGACATCCATCTTCTTAAATTTCTCTCAATTTCATGACTGCATGCATATGCAAATGTCTTTGGGGAAAACAGTGGTAATGACTTCATGAATAAGCCATTTGCATTTAAGTGTTTCAGGGTGCTTATCAATTGTTAGGTTTTATGTTTATGCTTTTTGGTTTATGTTTTTGATAAAAGTATCTGTCTTATGGACCATTGTTTTTCCCCCACTTCTCAAAAAATGTAGCCAGTTCAAGAGCTCCCAAGAGAAGTTCATGTTTATTTATTAGACTAAGGTACGTTGAATGAAGTGCAATTAGCCTCACAGACAGCATGGGATTCTCCACGCACATTTAGACAAAATTGGCATTTGGTCTTATGTTTGAGTCGATAGCGTTAACAGATGAGCTGCACAGTTCCAAATGTTGCACAATGAAATTGAATGTATCTTATTAAATTGTTTTGATGTTACTGAGCTTTCTGAACCACTGACAGTTTTCTGCTGGAAAATCATTAGCATCTTTAACAATTTTAAAGCGTGACGGTGGCAAGATGAAAGACGTATATATTTGCTTCCTCTACGCAACTGAAGCCGGGGTCAAATTCAACGCAGACTACACGCCAGCTGCCCCATGGGCAGGAAATAGCATCGCGTGTAATATCTGCAAACAAACCACACAGAGTTGACTTACCAGCGAAAGCGTGGCCGCCTAATTCCTTTCTTCAAAAAATATGATGTGCATGTGCTTAGGCTACTGCTTGCTCGTAGAATACACGACGACCAGCCGAATTCATTGCTAACACTTCTGGAAAGAAGGACATAGCCATTAGCCTGTTTGACATGGTGGCTGCAGCCGCTGCACCTTGTGGTGGTAGGCTATAGGCCCAATATGAGAAAGGGAAAAAAATAAAGGAAAAACAGTACCCTCTTTTCCTTTCAATTTGACGGAGTCAACAGTCTGTATCAAGAGACTACAGGCCTAATTGACACCAGATAGAATAATTCCTGCTGGGGAAGAAAGTAAAAAAAAAAAGATAATCAGAAAAAGAATCATAGACAAATAGTTTCGTTTTATTAAAACGTCAAGGCATTCGTGCCCGCCCTTAATTCTGATTCGGGCCAAAATTGGTGAGAATTCTCACCCATTTATAAAACGAATGAATAGCCTATTAGCATGCAAGGGAAATAATAGAGGCTAATAAGCTAATCTTCATTGTTAATGAAATCCTGAATTTAACAATGGCATGATTTGTAATGTGGGCAGCCCACTTTACAAAATCATGGCAATAATAAAATAGGCATATACAATAAATTCATATTTTAAATCAGGCTTTTTTGTGTCTTCTAAAACGCACAAATGCACCCACATGGGGCCCATGCATTTGCATTTATAATTTAACAAAACTAACCTGCAGTTGATGATTTACATAGTAGACCTATTATTATCCACCGGGGTACGGGTGAGGGGATGGATATTTTGGTTATGCCTTCCCCACCACCACCACCAGCCGCACCACCCCCTCAATTCCTGCTGTGTTACAGCATAAACAGTCCCTCCGTGTGACAGTGTAAACAGTCCACCCTCTGCAGGGGCTGATTTGACTTGGAAAGCACTCTCCCCCGCATCCAGTGGTCACGGACCGTTGCTCAGGGATCGTAGTGTTTCTTTGACCGTACATGAACCACATCACAGGGACGTGCTGATCATATGCTCGCTGTACCAGCCAACCCTCCCTGCTAACACCACCCGTCACGTTCAAGTAAATGATAGTTGCCAACAACTCTCAATCGTGGCATGCAGTTCTTATGGCCAAATGTCCAAGGTGTCTATTATAAATTTCTAGTAGCCTACTATCTCTGGATAGGCCTGTCGTCAGTGGTGGACAAAGTAGCCTACTCAACCATGAGTAAAAGTAGATAGTCCTGGTCAAATATTAGCCTACTCAACTACAAGTGAATGTTGCTCTGTTTGTACTTGAGTTAAATACTTTTTTTAAGTATTCAAAAGTAGCCTACACATTAAAGTGCATTTTCATTTTAATATCAATGCATTGCTGTAATTTAGACAAAACAATTGAAGGTTTTCATGCAGACTTTAGAAAAAATATATCGATAATAATGAAAATACCAGATCTACAAGCACACAATAATGCCTTGTAGATCTTCTATTTTCAGATACATTAATGGTCAATTAATTAATAATAAGTTTTTCCCTTGTAGAAATGTAGTGTTGTCAAAAGCACAATATTTGTCTTTGAGATGCAGTGGAGGGAAAGCCATATAGGCTACGTATCCAAAAATACAAATCAGGCCTATACTCAAGTAAAGTAAGATACTAAAAATGTTTTACTTAAGCGCAGTACTATAAAGTAAATGTATAGGCTACCTCATTACTGTTCAGTCCACCACTGTCTGCAAGTGGCCAAGGTATCGCCTATCTGTCGTGTTGTTTGCAAGCAACTTACAAGGGCTACAAAAGTATATACTTGAGTAGGCTGAGGCTTAATTTAAGTCACACAATGAAATTAAAGTGTATGATTTTCTGGAGCCCAGCGCTTTAAAGGAACTTGGACCATGTGTTGCAGTGTGAGAAAGTCTCTCTAAAGCATATAGTGTATTTCGTTGCTGTCCAGAAGAACCACCTAACTCAATTTTTGAGGTTTTAGATTTTTAGACATAAATCAATGCTATTGAACACCCTATGTCTGTGTTTTTTAGACAAATATTGAACCAATGAAAAGTATGAAGCGCTTCGACAAAAAACGTTTCATTTCCTGAAAAATGAACATTTTGGAGTGGTTGTTTCTTCCAGACAGTAAGATATACTGTACCTAATCTGTGTTCTTGTACTGTAGTCTAATGTAAGTGAACCTTAAGGAAGCGAGGTCTACAGGCATCCTTTTAAAAAATAGGGGCAAACACGTGTTTATAATTAATGATGTTGAGTCTGACTTCAATGTCATATGGTTATCTTTACTTCTCGACATGCAATCAGAAGCGAGACAGTGCTTTTTCAGAGTAACACTGAACAGGGTACATAACACTACTGCAATACACTATGCTTTATGTATGTTCTTGCTCACTGGAGGAGTTTAAGGAGAAGCTGACAACAGCCAGATTGTTTTCCCAATGCCTTAAAACAGCAAGTTTAAACACAGGTGAGAAAACCTTTTTCTTGTTTTAAGAAAAAAGAAATCAAATGTGCTCACAGCTTGTCTGGCTCGTGGCTCCTTCTGTGCTACTGTGGTGTGTGTGTGTGTGTGCCTTCAATATTTAATCATGCCAATATGAACCTATACAGACAGTACTGCAAGTCTCAGGGCTTATTAATGAATATTAATCATTAAGTTTCACCCTGGCTCCATAGGAAGACAGGTCCAGCCACGTCCTGATTGCATGCCTGTCAGAGTAGAGCCAACTCAGCCAAGGAATGGAAATGTTGAAGTAGACCTATAAGGGTGAGGATGAGGAATATGTGGGATAGGGGTGCAAAAAATAATAAGAAAGGGGGTGACAGAGAACAAGGTTGTCGAAGATTTATGGTCATCATGGTGTGCAAAGAATTCAGGTGAAGGGTGGTCACTGTTACTACGCAATACATGTTACACACACTACAAGTTGTCAAGACCCAAACAAACATATGCATTCAGCACTCCCGTACAGAGAGTGCAGGTTAAAACGTTTACAATTCCTTCAATCAGCAAGTCACAGTTGTTCGTCTATCAGCACCGGGCCTCCGGGCAAAAAATAAAACAGGAGTCTTTTCCATTTTGGCAGAGGGCAACTCCGCTCACGTTAATGACAAGTGTTAAATGAAAACCTGACTCAGTATGAACCATGACTGCCAGAGAAGCTTAAGATGGGTTCGCAAACAGTTTAGATTGTAATGGCCATATTCCATTGACCTGTTCACCCATGCCAAACATATTGGAAGTACACTATATAAATCTCTAATGCAGAATATATTTATTATCAGCATGGGACAACACAATATAAGCACAACTTCAGATTGTACAATTGCATAATTATTGGGTAGTTCCAAAACTATATCATAGAATTAACACACACATTAATTAATCAAAATAAGTCAGTGAAGTCAGGTGTTTATTTGGAGCATCATACACACACACACCTGAGGTTGAGCAACTGGTGTGCGTGTGTGTGTGTGCGTGCATGGCTGCGTGTGTGTCTAGGGGGTGTATGTGTTGGTGTAAGAGACAGATCAGTTCAGGGAGTGTATGCGTGTGCAGTAACCTCCATTCCTCAAACCTATTTGAATTTCTTGGGGCTTGTTGTTTTAGCTTGCAGTCAGCTATGCTGAAGCACTGACTCATCTCTACAGGGAGAGCAAGAAGACTGACACGCCGTTTGGCTAACGCAGCCACAATGGCTGACAGGTTCTCAAACAACAGTGGGCTCTAATGGCGTGGGGTAAGGTGGAGTGGGGTGGGTTGAAGAAGAGGTAAACTAGAGGGAAGTGGCGTGCCTCTATTGTAGCACTGCTGCAATCTAGAAATACTTCTCCCATTCAGTGCATGGTACGTGTAACACAAATGCACGGGAACAGGACACCTGTGTGGCGTATTTAGGCCTATACTCATGCATGCACATAAACGCATGTGTGACACGCACGCACGCACGCGCACGCACGCACACGCACGCACGCACGCACGCACGCACGCACGCACGCACACACACACACACACACACACACACACACACACACACACACACACGCGCACACACACACACACACACACACACACACACACACACACACTGCTGACACAAAACAGACTCCACAAAACTGGGGCAAACAGACTGCACAAATTAAAACAGCTTTTAATTTGGTTACCAATACAGTGAAAAATACAGTATTGATTTTCTTTTCTTCTAAATAAAGCAATTTTTGCTTTGTTAACATAAAGTTACACAATTTGAACATGGTGACGTAACACGTAAGAATAACACACTTTCTTCCTATTTGTACTGACAAATATAAAAATTTAAAGCATGTATTAAATTACAAATTACTTATGCATGTATTAAATTACAAATTATATCAGGATATACAAGGAAATAGATGATGATCCATTGTGTTCAACTGGACAAAATACAGAATTCAGCAACATTTAAGCTAAATGTGCATGTTTATTTCATTCTAAAACACTTATTTCGTTTGTCAAGTGAATCCTAACCAAACCCCCACAGAATGCAATCAAAAACACATTGCACATTTAAAAAAGTTCTGTAAATGAAATCTAAAAATAATAAAATATACATGTTTTCTTTCTCTGAAGTCCTGAGAAATTGAGTTTATTATGCTTTTTTAGATTAAGTTTCCCCAACAGCAATTTTGGTTAAACTTCGGAATCCCTTTAACCTTATACAGGTCCATTTTCTACACACTCGAAGTTAAATGAACACTCCAGAGTTTGTAGGCCTATGATTGGCACAATCAAATTGTGTGCGTGCGTGCGTGCGTGCGTGCGTGCGTGCGTGCGTGCGTGCATTGTCCATAATGGCATTGTGCATACTAGATGAAAATGCTTTGGATGGCACAGGTCCAAAGTCCGTATAACACTTCATAGAGTGGGTGGAGCTACCAATTCCGCTGCAGCCATCCAGACATATATTCATAAACCAGCAGCATCACAGCTCCACCTGTGACCAAAGAAACAGGAGAGATAGATTAAATAGGAGGGTCACTGCACTACGACTGGTTTCCCATCACACTCTTCTTTGCAGAGAGTCTACAATCAAGCAAAGTTCTGGGAGGGTCAAATAGTATTTACAGTGAAGAACGCTCAGAGTTTTGTTTCAAACCACCGGATGTTTTTTGTGATATCAACTGTCTTATTATATATCATATCCTATTATTATACGAGACTAAGCCCCACCTATTTGGCTCCAGTGTGGCTTAAAACAAACCACAGAAATGATCTGCAAATATTATTTGGCCCAGGACTTCTTTAGTAGTGAAGGGATTTTGGGAAACCCAGCCCAGACTAATTAATGGAGATTTTCTGTTTGCCAAAATAATGATTTAAAATTGCCCTCCAATTACAAAACAATTATTCAGACAATATCAAGACCAATCTCAGCCACCTGTGTCATGCCACTCAATATGACTCTTTTAATATCAGCAGCCATGAGGGCCAAAATAAATGTTGTTTACCTGGTCCAAGCCTCATTATCTTTGGAACTAATCCCTTGTACAACGCCAAGTATCTGCAGAAGGGAGAAACATGATGTTAAATGATGTAACTGTACTACAAACTGGAATTCAGTATGGCAGTATATCGGAAGACAGAGGAATATGGTTACGTGTGTGTGTGTGTGTGTGTGTGTGTGTGTGTGTGTGTGTGTGTGTGTGTGTGTGTGTGTGCGTGCATGTACAATACTGTCTATATAAATGTATGTATGTGTATGGTGGCACAACTGGGTATGTGTGGAGGCGACTGCCTGCCTGCCTGTCTCTCACCCCAGCCAGGTACAGAGCGAGGCCTAATGGCCAGTGGCGGAGGGTACCTGCCCCTTAATGTGTTCAAGGTGATCAGTGGCTGGCTGCCTCCGCCTCGCGCTCCCCGTCCCACTGCCTGCCCCCGCCACTGGTGGCGTTAATAAGGCTCGACCCACTTCCTCCCTGGCTCTCTGTCTGATTAGATTGACCCGCGGAGCGCCGCGCGGCTCGTTAGGGCCTGCTTAACGACGTCTCCCATAGGGACCACTAATTAGCTGCGACTGTGTTGTGTTAGAGCAGAGGGACTGGATGTGGCGGAGGGGGCACCCCCTCTCTGCACCCCTGGAAAGACGGGGCTTCGGTGCCATTTCTGTGGAGCAAGGCCCCTAGGCTCTTGTGTCCTGCACTAACGACAAACATCTCATTGGCCCACATCTAGTGTGTGCACTCCAAGCTCTTATTTCCTTGTCTAGAAATTCTTTATCATGCATGACTATTCTAGGGTCAAAGGAGTCTTTTGTTTCATATCTGATGCTCACTCACACCATTTACTACTGGAGGTATGGCTATAAGTTTATATACATACATACCGGTACATACAAACCGATGCGACAGATGGCAGATTCCCATATTGTATGAAGTCATAGAAGAGAATGAGAATAATATTCCAATAATGCCATTTTGTGATGATAAATATATTAACTAATCTACTCCTTTTCAATGGAGGCTTGGCGGCCAGCTTCTGTCCACAAGCACTTCTGCTGTAGGCAGGGGAAGTAAACACTTTCCATGCCAAGTGATGGTAAACACTGGTTGTGGCTGGTATTTGTGTACTTATGGAAAAGCACAATATTAGAATAATTAATCTGATTGTCTGCTGAAGTGGTGGATTCTTGGTTACAGAGAATATATGTCCAAGATTTTGGACCAAGACCTATGTAGGAATTGGTCTTCATTCTTCCAAAAAAGAAAAACAACAGCAACACAAACAGGCTAATTGTATATAACTTCTGAAGAAGATGGTGAAGCTTATTTAAATTGCAGTACCACTTATGAAAGTACCAGTAGCAATAATTTTGGAAGTAGTGGTGAAAATTGTATAGACCTCTCCTATACCAACTTGCTATACCCAAAATTCTACTGAGGGTGCACAAAGTTTCTCCATCAATCAGCACAGTAAGTGGCGCCAGGCATGACAAACCACACTTCCCTTTAAATAGAACACTGAGCAAACCCTGACTTTTCTGGGCATTGATCCACTTATGAATACAATTATATCTCTGAAATAATAAATGTAGCTATATTGTTGAGGAAGTTATGGCAAAAATATATAATTTGTAATTTGTGACCCACAAGATTTCAACTTTGAGTTGGTAAATAGTAATACTAGTAAGTTTGATGTCAGTTGGACCATTCCTATTAATGTTATGGAGAAAATCTATTTAGCCAATTGTCATGGCCTTTGACTTGATCCACCTTTCATGAAAGTTTCAGTTGTCATTCCAAACATGTCCATTTCCCTGTGCTAACTAACAAACAAACATACATACATACATTCACTACAGATAAAGGGACAGAGTAATGTCATTAACTGTTACGATATACTGTATTTGTATACAGTAATCATCCAATAGCACTCCACCTCCTCATAATTTAAAATGAAGTAGGAGATGATCATACCCTTCCTCACGGTATACCAGGGCCATGGACTGGAAACAGGTGTGGTACTTGATCTCTCCTGGTACAGGCTGAGGACCTTGGATACGGCTCTTGGCCACATCGAAGGGAATATTCACACAAGAGGAAATAGTGCCGGATGCCAGGCCAATGACAAATTTCCTCATAAACTCCAAGGTGGGATCCTATAAGATGAGAGGAAAGACGGGTTGAAAAGTGAAACCTGAATTATACAGTACTTGCCAAAATAGATTATGTGTTGTGAGCTTGTAGAGCTGCAATGTTTGGTGCATGACACTGCGCGATGTATACATCAAGCCTTACACTTGCATGAACACATATCTTTTCTTCAACTGTTTATGTGGATATATAAATTTATCAAGCTGTATGTGCAAAACCGTTACCTTTCAGGAAAGGGAAAAAATAACCTGTGTTCGAATGGATCCAATGTAGTTGTATAGACAGTAGACACACACTCTTGTTAAAACCTTTCATTGGTTAAATACTCATAAAACCAAGCTTGTGACTTTTAATTTATGAAAAAACATAAAAAGTTGAAATTGAAGATACAAGGCTTCTGATTTGTGTCTTGCATGTCTGTATTCCACATGCATGATTTTATTGGAATGGATGTTTCAGGCGAGGAGGTCTGGTGATAAATCTGGCTGCATAGTATCAAAACGAAAATAGCACGTCATACCTGAGGCAGTGAAATATAGGGTATAGCGAGCACATGGGGTTGATAAAAGGAAAATCAGAGATAGTAGGAGTTTGTGGCAGGGGGAGAGAGGGAGCGAGTGAGGGTTGGGGGGAGGGAGGGGGAGAGCATGACGGGGTCTTGAGCATATGATTGCAAAGCTGGCATGAAAGCCCTGATCATTTTATGGTAGCGGGGGGCAGATTAGTGCTTCCTGACTGCATTGCGGGTTTCTGATTGGCTGAGCAGAAGCACATGTTCTCTGGTTGAGGCTGAGGGAGAGGATTTATAAACAGGGTTCATGCAGGCAGACTGGGGAAGGCATATGGGGACAATTTGGGTAATTGGGCTGTGACTCGACACAGGGGTATTACTGTACCAAAGAAGTCCAGACTTGGAGAGCTCTGACAGCTAATTGGCCAGGATATTTTTACAAATGACAGCAGCCTCTCTGGTCCAGGCCTTTCTCAAGACGGCTGGACACCCTGAGAGCTGCGCTAAATCAACAGCTAATCCCACTTCTTCTAGTTATTTTTTCTTCTCTGTGAGATGTACACAGGAAAAATCCTCAGTGTTCATTTATCCATTTGTAACTCAGAGAGTGTAGATACAGTATGTAACCAAATGGACCCTTACGTATCCATCTGTGCAATCATGGAGTTAAATGAACACCCAGGATTCCGCTGTGTACATGGGGAAGAGAGGCAGTATGAGTGCATCCATCAAGTGACATGCTAGCAGCCTTGAGCAAACATCTCCTCGCACATATTCACTTCTGAATGACGCTAGTATGCCACAACTCACTCGCATATTCAAATGTCGATATGCGAGAGGCCTAGACTTTGAATTTGACTACGGACACGTTTGAGTTGCGAGCTCATTGCTCACGTTGCTGACAAAAGTATGTGGAGGGAGCCCATCATCGGCTTGATCCTTGGAGCTGCCAAAGGCCACAGCATTAATTCTATCCAGTGTACAGTGGTCATAGTCACAATGTAAGTCACATGTATGTCATCTCTCCTGTATACTAGTCTCGTGTAGCCTGGCCAACGGAAATCCCCGCCTACAAATACATCTGCTGACATCTAAATTCAATGTAGTTGCTAGAACTGTTTAGAACCGATTTGGATATTGAAATAAAATATTCCATTGCAGAATCAAGGAAAAGACATTGGGGCTGTCGTTCATATTGGGATGGTGATGTGATTTGTTTTCAAAGCAGTGGGCATAGGTTCGTTAGCGGCCATGTCGGCACATGTAGTTCTTGCAAATACATAACTAGATGAGTAAGATGACAGCAGACATACCGCTGTACGGTCGTCTGGTTACGTAGACTATATACCTGTCACTGTCAAAAACCAGGTTGGCCTGGGCCGTGGCTCAGCGGTCCAGGCACCTTGGAGTGGATGGTAATCCAGTCTAGCAGTGTGCCACGTGTTCGACTCCCAATCCTGACGGCCTTTACTGCATGTCACCCCCCATCTCTCTCCCCATTTCGTGTCAGCCTACTGTCTATCCCTCCATAAAGAATATAAAATAACATGGCGAAAGCCACAAAAAAACATAAAAAAAAGACCAGGTTTACAGCATAAATGGACCCACATTTGTATACTCCGTTATAAATGGATAAATGAACACTGAGGAATGTACTGTGTAAAAGCAATTATATCAGTGCCAGTGGGCTATACTGTACATCATTACAATTCATGTATGAGGATGACTTCTCTGTGTCAGCATCATACTTTACTGGAAAAACGTTGAGTTCTGCAGCGATCAGGATACCGCAGCAAATCCCACTGTGAAAAAACGGTACTATTGTCTGCTTCCAATTAGTTCATTGGAGTTAATCTAATGCTCCAGTTTGTACATGTGGAACTGGCGTATGGTAACGTTTCCATTAAACAAAATTAACTTTTGTTTGGGCCATCAGGCCCTCCCGGATGTGTAATCTGAGACTTTGAGGATGTTATGGAGCGCAAACAGACGAGGTATTAGTGGGATTGATCTTACAAGCTCCTCTCTGATTTCCTTCCCCTCCCTCACCACGGTAACTCGGGCCAACCAATCATGCTGTCAAAAACTCGCTATTCCCCACAGGCTAAGTGGTTAGGACACGTGGATATCATATACACAGGAGGTTAGTTCAAAGTTGCTTAAGTCCTGTGTGTAGCACAAAGTGTAGAAGATTGCCAGTAACACTTGTGGCGTTATAGGGGCTCCATTGACTGAAATACTCAATGCATAGTTGGAGTAAGGAAATGGCACCAAAAGGGATGGCTGAACCATGCAGAGTTTGAGGGGTCTCAGTGGGCTAAATGTATGTGCTCATGTTACTGTAAGACGCAAGAAGTAAGATGCCGTGATGGTTTTAAAAGTCAAAATCAATCACATCAGAATTCTATTGAACGTCATTCATGTTGTTTGTTTTATCATGCTTACTTCCAAAAAGGTTCCTGCTCGCCCCGTCAGACATACAGTTAGTATGGTTCAGTGATTTACCACTTAAGCCTGATAAGTACAGTCGTACTTCGAGGCCAATCAACTAGCTCACAACTCGCTGCGTCACAATGCATTGTGAGCTCGTATATCTGCATAGATTCTGATGTTTTACCGGGCTGGCAGGAATGGCGTCCTTGACATTGAAGTAGAACCCAAAGTAGATCATGTTGAAGACACCATGGCGACCTAGCGTTGACGTTAACCCTTTATTGAGTCCTCGTAGTCCAAAGCCGCCAGAGTTGATGATGTGGCGAGCTTGCCTAAATGCGGAGGGTTGCTGTGTTGGGAGTGAGAGTATATGTCAGAAACAAAACTTTGTCTTCAGTTGTTACCTTGATGCCATGTTATCACTTATGGACCAAATGTTGATACAGTATACAATATGACTCAATATTGACATTTCTTCTACATAGAATAAAGTTTGATTTATATTAAGTATAAGGACTTGTTCCGTAAACAATGTGCCAACATTCTGACAAAAGTAATAATTAAAATATACAATGAAAATGTACAATAATGATAAAATACTGTTCAACAGTGTATCTCCATGTTTTACACTTTTTTCCGAAAGCAGATCTTTGATTTAAAAGCAAGAGATCAGGCCATTCCTTGAAATGGAAATGCAAAAACAACTTCAGAAATTGGGCGTTTAAACAAATCAATACATTGAGGTTACTTACAAGGCAGAAAAAGGTACAACATTGCTACCTACCTCCTTGAAAGAATCTCTGTTAGCCTGCAGACTGACTTTTACCACTTCAAATGGGTTGACGACCACTGCCTCCGTCAAACCGCTCCCTAGTCCAGCCAACGCCAGCACCTAATGGGGGGAGACGGAGGGGGTTCATGGGTACAATTGAAAAGTTGAAACACTGTCTGCGGTCATCATGTTTTTAAGTGAGAGAAAAAATAAAAACAGTATTGTTATTCATAACATTACTGTATGTGTGTATGTTAAATAAATATTTATTGAACATGGAGGGCGAAGGAGGAGGCGTCTCCAGTCCTCACTGAGTGAAAGTGTCACGAAAGCACTGAAAAAACGGCAGCAAGGTAACAATGTGAACAACAAAGAAGGGAGAATTAACAGTCAACAGTAACACACTCAAGTAACAAGGACTTGATTCTGAATTGCGGTTTTGTTCGCAGAAACTTGTTCGCCAAGTCTCTGTGTCTCCTCTAGGGTGGTCATCCGTCTCTGTCATGGCTGCCATTGTGAGCGCTTGACAAATGTCAGGACCATAGGTAAGAGGAAGAGAAAAGGTGAATGAGAGGAGACAGAAGGAATGAGGAGGAAGTAGGAAATCAATCAAGTTGCAGATCTATTATATAATGGTCTATTCATCACGTAAACCCTATAAACGTCGTTGTACGGCGATAGCTAAAGTAGCTGATATCTACAAGCTCACACTGGTTTTCAACCCAGACATATTCTGGGACCCGGTTTTGTCCCAGAATATGGACTGTTTCAACCTACATATTTGCAGGTTTGCTCAGTGGGAAGCAATATATAACTTTCCCTGACGGCAAGAGCACTGCAATCCATTTCAAGTGACAGTCACAAGTGGTGATAAATAAAGACGAACTGTATATAAATGTCTGGTATGCAGTCAAGTGTATGTTGCAACACTGCCTACTGTATATGGGTAGTAGTGTTGTGCATGCCATGTGCATGTGTGCTATAATGTGGGTTCACAGGTTGCAATGTAACAGCACGTAGGTGTGCGTGCGCTCTGCTGGTCTGAGGAAGTGTACAGGCACATGTGTGTGTGTGTGTGTGTGTGTGTGTGTGTGTATGTGTGTCGGGGGGAGGTGTATTATGGGTAGCTGTGTAAATGAACTGTGGATGTGAGAGTGCCCATCCACATTTGTGTGCATGCCCACACGTGTGATGGCTGCGTCAGTTTATGTGTGTGCGCGCGAGGCTGCAAGCGACCGTGTGGCCGTGTGCATGCATGCACGCACGAAACAACATGTTTGCCATTAGTGTGTGTGTAGTATATGCGTGCAAGCAAGCATGTCTGTGTGCGTCTGTGCTTGCACATATGTGCTCAGGGTGTGTGTGTGTGTGACGTGTGTGTGTGTGTGGGGGGGGGGTAAAGCGTCAGGAACGTGTCCGTACCTCATTACTCATCCTGCTGTCAGAGCCCCGGGACTGGACCCATCCTCTTAGACGTGCCCCAGTGCTGTTTATACAGTCAGCAGGCCCACTGGCCACCTTCTAATTCCTTATTTGTATTATTACTGTGCGCGTCCTCATTAATCAGAGTGAAGCTATTCAGCTGCACTGGTCGCAGAATGGAGGGGAGGCCCGGGAGGGAGAGAGAGAGAGAGACAGAGACAGAGACAGAGACAGAGACAGAGACAGAGACAGAGAGAGAGAGAGAGAGAGAGAGAGAGAGAGAGAGAGAGAGAGAGAGAGAGAGAGAGAGACAGAGAGACAGACAGACAGACAGACAGACAGACAGACAGACAGACAGACAGACAGACAGAGAGAGAGAGAGAGAGAGAGAGAGAGAGAGAGAGAGAGAGAGAGAGAGAGAGAGAGAGAGAGAGACAGAGAGACAGACAGACAGACAGACAGACAGACAGACAGAGAGAGAGAGAGAGAGAGAGAGAGAGAGAGAGAGAGAGAGAGAGAGAGAGAGAGAGAGAGAGAGAGAGAGAGAGAGAGAGACACAGACAGACAGACAGACAGACAGACAGACAGACAGACAGACAGACAGACAGACAGACAGACAGACAGACAGACAGACAGACAGACAGACAGACAGACAGACAGACAGACAGACAGACAGACAGACAGACAGACAGACAGACAGACAGACAGACAGACAGACAGACAGACAGACAGACAGACAGACAGACAGACAGACAGACAGACAGACAGACAGACAGACAGACAGACAGACAGACAGACAGACAGACAGACAGACAGACAGACAGACAGACAGACAGACAGACAGACAGACAGACAGACAGACAGACAGACAGACAGACAGACAGACAGACAGACAGACAGACAGACAGACAGACAGACAGACAGACAGACAGACAGACAGACAGACAGACAGACAGACAGACAGACAGACAGACAGACAGACAGACAGACAGACAGACAGACAGACAGACAGACAGACAGACAGACAGACAGACAGACAGACAGACAGACAGACAGACAGACAGACAGACAGACAGACAGACAGACAGACAGACAGACAGACAGACAGACAGACAGACAGACAGGGTAGAGAGAGACAGTGACAGAGAGACAGGAGAACTAGAGAGAGAGGGAGACAGACACAGAAATAAACATGGTGAGGTAGATAAACAGAGACGGAGAGAAAGATACAGAGAGAGAGAGAGAGAGAGAGAGAGAGAGAGAGAGAGAGAGAGAGACAGAGCAGGATTGGGGGGGGGGCGGTTGGTGCCATTCAGGCCAAAATCTGTAATTTTTGATTACTGTACTTGATACTGCTTGAAGGTGAGCAAAGAAGGGGAGTGGGGGGGTTGGCAGGGGGAGTAGAGCATGATGGATGTGGATGTGGACAGGTAAACATTTCTTCTCCGATGACTGTGCAAACAAAGCCGAGGATGCGCGCCATGCTGGGATGGCCCAGGCATTGTGAGGCCAAAGCCGGGTTGTAGGAAGGCCATCCATCATGGCTGACACTTGGCTGCCACCTGAATAGGTGTGTGCATGCGCGCGTGTGTGTGTGTGTGGGCTTGCGCGTGCGTAACCACACCCCCTCATGAATCGTAATCTGTCTTGCTTACACCTCCTGACTCATTACGCTAGAAATGGAGATCAGCCAAGAAGGATGCGCCACCTGCATCTTCGTGATGCATTGTGCTGGCTCCCTTCCTGGTTTGCACAGATAGTTGCCTGTGTGCGTGCATGTTTAGGTACAAAGATCAGGTGTGAGTGTGTTCAGGTGTTTCTGACTCACCAGGGCAGGAGACAAAGAGGTAAGGTTCAGCAGCTTCTTGTATTGCTCAAAGGTGAAGAACTATGAAGAAGAGATGGGAATAAATGAGCTGTCAAAAGCCACTGGATGTTCACAAACAACAAGCACACACATGCACACTTGCATCCACCTAGGTACACTTAGCAGAATAAAACTTCCTTCAAGAGAACACTTTGGCCCGCAAGGGTCTCAAATCGAGTAAACGAACTGATGAACAACATTACACAGTACTTAACGTTTCGCACCATACCGTCAGCTGAAAGAGGCATGTTTCATGTTCACTGTTTAAGGGGAGACACATTCCCTGATTTGTTTGTCTTAGCAAGAGGGCAAAAAGCCCGCAAAGGCGTTTTAATCGTAGGTTTAATTTGCTTTAAATTCCCTCGCCCCAGACATTGCTCACCACCAGCCGGCTTTGTTTGCCATGCGAGCAATTACCGCCATCCTCTCAGTGTTTACATCCAACATTTCACACACCCTCTGTCTCCAGTATCTCATTATATGGCAGACCCATGCCAGGTAGCCACCCCCAACCCACCCGCATCCCCAATCACCTCCTTAGGCCTGTCACAATTATTACATAATCGTCTAATCACAATAATTTGAGATAATCGCATTATTATCGTCATAATAGTTTCCATGTTGAAAAATGTTCATACATTAAAATAAATCTGAAATATCAGACCTACAAGCTATTTCAGCTATTCTTTTTTGACCTTTTTAAATTATAAACATAATGAATATGCCAGTAATTTCTTTGTATATTTCAGTTACTTGTCATATCTGCGCTGTGCATTATTACCAGGCAAACAGAACTGTATTCTTTATTCATATGTTCCAATGTTCAATGCCAAAAACACAATTAAATCGTTAATCGCAATTATTTGTGAGGCAATTAATCGGCAACTTAAATTTGTAAACGTGACAGCCCTACACATCGTTACACACCGGCGGGGCGAGAGAACAACATACTGTACAGCTTCCATAGAGCAGCCATGCCCCAAATCCCAACAGACAGTGGCTTACATTAAAATGTCTCGCACACTGGTATGGTTTACAGTAATGCTTGTAGATCAATATTTGGCCGTCCTCCAGAGCAAACGCAAGGAACAGGAAAGGCAAACATGGCAACATGGCGTCACATCGTTTGATTGCCATGTGTGCTGCATGTTCACAGGAGCAGAAGCGAAGGAGTAAAGGTTGTGTGTGTGTGGGGTGTGTGTGTGTGTGTGTGTGTGGGGGGGGGGGGGGCATACAGTACTGTAGGTCTACCTGGTTGTGTAAGGTAAATATTATACATATATATATTATATGTTTTGCTTGTATGTTTTGGCTAGATTGTAGGTTAATTTGTCCTACCTTAACTGCTCTCTTTGGAGTCTCTGCCAGGATTGGAGGAAGGATTCCCTTATAGAAGCCATAGATTCTGCATGGAGATAGAAAATAAACAAAGGAATCCAGTTAGGATGTTGGGAAACAAAATAGAGCTTTTGAGGGCTTACAGTATTTTGGACCGAACAGTCCTGGTAGATACGGGTTAGAACAGGTTAGTACTTTACAGTTATACGAGTCTGTCATGATTTAGATTCTTTTGAATCTTTTTCAAAAGAATCTGTCACAAACCGAGCCCTGTTGAATGCTACAACAATCTGAGTGAAATACCACACTAGTAGCCACTAACTAGCCAGTAATCAGAATAAGTATACTTGTAGAGCAGTGGTTTCCAGACGGTGTGCTGAGGCACACTAGTGTGTCCACGTGTGTCTTGGGATTCTGTGACAAGAAACCACACATTATCAATGCAATAACATGTAACTATACAAAAACTTGAATTTACTATGTCGGTACTATGTGTGCACTCATTTCGAAGTACAGAGACTTTAGGTCTGGTGTTCAAATTGGTTTTCTTGCGCTTTGATATGATTTTTAAATCAATACATAATAGACTAGACTTTGGTCTGCCTTGGTCGACAGCACGAAAACTTAAAACCACTGTTCTAGAGACCACCTCTACTGACCCAACCAAATTATAATCATGCGGAAGTGTTTTGAAATCAGCATTAGAATGATGTAACTTGGCCAGAGCAGAAGAAAACGTTATGAAAGGTTAATCATAATGAATTGTTCCTTTTTATTTACAAGACTGTCAACCAAAGTTGATCAAGAGTAGAGACACCTGAATAGAGCCTATTATAGTGAAACCTTTATTGGCACAACTCCACTCTCATGTTTGTTCCCTACGCGGGAACAGCTACTTCTGTATGTTCCCTATTTTGCTAAGAGTGCACAAATTGTGTTGTATACACATTTCAGGAAGTATGCATGTGCATTATTACATTTTTGTATACAAACACAAAATGTGTATATTGAGACAGAATTTTCAAATCCTTCTCAATATTGATTGCAACCTGCGTCGGGGTAGCCAAGCAGTCACTTTTATATAGCTTTGGATACAAAAAGGAAAATTTGCATTAACTTGACTTTCAATTACTTTGCTGACACTCATATCAGTTGCTACGACAATAACAT
This sequence comes from Protomyctophum parallelum, assembly GCF_964188405.1. Lineage (NCBI taxonomy): Eukaryota > Metazoa > Chordata > Actinopteri > Myctophiformes > Myctophidae > Protomyctophum > Protomyctophum parallelum. Next base: position 26,693,857 of record NC_139718.1, on the reverse strand, counting down.
AATTTAAAGTATTTGCAGAATATTATGTAATAAACTGTGACGACAAACGGCAACCCCTCAACTACCACATGCTTTATCTAAAGTAGGGGTTCTCAACGTTTTTGGCCCGGGACCCCGGAAATGCTTTGGCAATGTCTCAGGACCCCCGTCACGCCCCCTCCCAACCCCCAATATAAATTCACTGCTACAATAACCTTAATAACAGAGACAATACAGCATAAATAACTACTGAAACCAGATATAATCATTAGGGAAGGTGTATGCATGTACTATGTACTATATTAAACTCGTCATTTCCATTTTCCAGCCATTCAGTCGCGACCAGGGGGGCAGTCAGACAGATATTTTGTGAAGCCACTAAGGAAATCGGGACTTCCTGACATGCTACCACATGCTTTATCTAAAGTACCTAACAGTAGTTTACCATAAGTAACATTTTCAGCATAGTTAGAACCAGTGGATGAGCGTCTTACTATGCAATCCACGGGCATTAACCACGGGTTTGGTGCCGTGCTCTCCCCATAATGAGGTACATACATGTACAGCAGACACTTTTTTGACTTGCGGGTTACTTTCAAAATGACCAGCTCAAATAGATCTGCCCACCAAAAAAAGTATTATCACATTGCTGAAAATTGTTTAAAAATGTACCTGGAATGGGAAATAGAGGTGAGGAAATGTAAGTGATAGGGGTTTTATATAAGACGCCCTGAGGGTGAGAAGCGACCTCGCCCTTTAGTGCGTGCACGCAGCCGTCTGGGTGACGGCTGACTGCTGGGCGAGCGCTGGTGCTTTGGCATGGGGGGTCAGATCAACATATGGAATGAATTCTGTACTGGCCATATATGGAGAGTGTCTTGAGTGTACAGGGTTTGATGAGGTCAGATCAACATAATTATGGAATCTAAGGCTGGCAGTGGGGGCAGTGTCTTGAGTGTACAAGGTTTAATGAGGGCCCAGGTAGGGCCGGGACTTAATTTTCGGGCCTGTTGAGAACTCTAGTTTTCGCCGGCTGCCGGGCGCGGCTGCACTAATAACATATATAGAGACGGCCATATATGGTCACGAGGCGTGACGGACTGACGACCATATATAGTGGCGTGATGTGTCACGAGGTGTGACGGACTGACGGCCATATATGGTGGCGTGCCGGAGTCACTGACGGAATTACTGTTTTCAGAGTAATCTGCAACCTACGTCGCAATAACTTTATAATGCTACTGAATGGCTGCATGTACGCAACACTCTTGAAAACATTGCATTGTGGGTTTGAGCTGACAGGCCCTTTTTGATCAACCAATCAATCAATTAATCAATCAAGTTACCTTAATTCAAGTGGCAGGTTAAAATACTTTTAAATTATAGGCCTATATATTTTTAGGGGCATGTCATGTGGTCTACCTGCACAGCCTTTGTGACCTAGGTAGATCACAATCTACTTTTTGGGCACCCCTGATGTACAGTATATGGGAATGCAGTCTCCTCTTGTTGTCAAATGTTGTTTTACCAACCATGAACAGGTTGAACGGGTCTAAATCTTCAGGTCTAAAATGACTACAATCAACACAACATCATTCCTTTGTGAGAATTGATAGAGAAGTTCATGGGAACTTTGGTAAACATTTGGAAGTTACTTTCCAAACGTTTGTATCACGTTCAACCGTCAGGAATAGGATACGGCTTCGCCAGATATAAAAACATGAGGTATAATACAAATTGTCGCAAAACACAATTTGTATTAATAAGGTTCTGAATCTGAGAAGGTATATCACTTAAGATTTTTCAAATGTGTGTGCGTGCGTGCATGCGTACGTGCGTGCGTGCGTGCGTGCGTGCGAGAGAGAGAGAGAAAGAGAAAGAAGCAGATGGAGTGCTGGTGTGACATTATCAAACAAGTAGAGAGGGAGATAAAGCTAGTGAGACAGTGTGTGAGCTGACTGTCCAATTGGGGACCCCTCCGCTATGCCCTATCCTGTTTCCTTTCTATCTCTTGTCAAAATACCCCCCCCCCCAAAAAAAGGAAGACAAAATTAGTAGGAAAGTGCATATTGATAGTGAACACAGGTCTGTGGACATGGTGGACAGTGTGGCGTGACCAGGTCTTGTATGTGAACTCAGGCCTCCTCTGTTGTGGCAACACCGCTCCACAGGCCGGTGGAGATGTTCTCGGACGATTGCGTCCAAGCGTAAATATTATTGTTTCTGGAAGTACAGATGTCACGATTACGTGGAGAAGAAACGGACGGGAGGAGCATTTAAACCTCGAAGTGGGATGCCTCCCAGAAAACCCTGCAACGACCCAAAACTAATGACCAAAACACTTCTCATCAAATGACAGCGTCAACCTATTTCGTCAACAAGCTGAAGTCACACGGGCAGACGGGTTTTGAGTGATACAGCCATAATAATGCAGTGATAGCTCCAGGGATATCCCTCCTGGAAGTGGAAATTAATCCCCTGTATTGTCTGTGTACAAGTTATTTCAGTCAGACGGAAGCCCATGCCCTCGGCTCTCTTTGTCCATGCAAATGGCTGGCCACAGGTTTCCCGGGTGTGGTTAGGTCATGGAGCCACCAGGTGACAATGTGAGTACAATTTGTTACAGGCCCAAATATGGCTGTCCATTTGAATCTTGATTTGACTGTCAATGTAAAATACACACTAAGTCCCCCTTTTGGCTTTCCTAAACAAATCCATTTTCGACACAGGACTAGCTACTGCGGGCTACCAGCTGGCTAGAGTGTGTGCGAACGTGTGTGTGTGTGTACTGTGTATAGGCTACAGTATGTTAGTATAGGCATGTATTACTAAATGTGCATGTTTGACCTGTGAATGCACGTGTAGTTGTGCGTGAGTGCATGTGTGCATACGTGCGAATGTGTGTGTGCGTGTGTGTGTGCGTGTGAGCGTGTGTGTGTGTGTGTGTGTGTGTGTGTGTGTGTGCGTGTGTGTGTGTGTGTGTGTGTGTGTGTGTGTGTGTGTGTGCGTGCATGCGTTTGTGATTTGTCTTTCATTTTCATAAACTTTCCCTTCTCATAACCACCTCCATCCATCTGGGGAGAAGCTTAACACACCACAAAGGGGACAGAAATAACCAATTACTTAAATTGGATAATCACAATCATTCACGTCACAAATTATCATTTCTCATAATTAGAAATGAACAGGATAACGATGTGTTAGTGATCGTATGAGGTTAGAAGAAAATAATAAGTGTTGTCGACCACAAGTAATGGTAGCAGAGGTTTGATTAGTGATTCCCAGGCCAGTCATTTTGGGAGAGCTCAGTTTGGCTCACTCAAAAATAGCAGACCTACAAGCTTGTAGCGCGCCACTCGGTGGCGCGTTATGAGCTTGTAGATCTGCTATTTTTCAATAGCTAAATTATAACATAATGTTTAAAACACCAAAAGGGGTTCCCGCGGCTCCCGCCCAGAATGTGTTAATCGGCATCGGTCTGATTATTCAAACGAAATAATCCCAAAGTAACATCTTGAACAGATCTACAAGCTCGCATTATTAAATATACGGTATTAAAGTTAAATCGGACTTGCAGTGCAGATATCCTGTTACATGTATTTTTTCAGAATGGACAATATTTTTATAATTTTTAAATTTCAGAATGAAATCATATCGACATCGGTAATATCGGTTATCGGCCATAACAGCAATTATTTATATATCGGATATCGATATCGGCCAAAATGTCTCATCGGCACATCCCTATTTTACAACATCGGCGTCAACAAGTCGATGGCTTCACACGTCAACGAGTGCACCAATCCGAGTCGGCAAGCCGCAGTACACAGAATATGTGGCGTGCATCTCAGCCACAGTGATTGGAGGGCGGGGTCTTGACGACAAGTGGTTGGAATTGCTAAATTGCAACAGCGTGTTGATTGAAGTCACAACCTTTAACCCATTAAGACCGGGAAAGCATCTGTGTCATTTTAGATTTCAGCTGAAAAGCATCATTTTACTATTTAAAAAATAGCAGATATACAAGCTCGAGCTTGTAGATCCGCTATTTCTGAAACATCGTGAAAAGCTACCCTAGGGGACACGGAGAACATGCAAACTGAGATTAATATAATTAGAAAAAAGAATAAGAATAACAATGATTGATAGTATTACCATTTTTAAATATATTTCAAGGACAGAAAATAGTTGTGATTATATCCAATATTTAGATGGCTGCGTAGTTTTCCTGATTGTAGTATCTTAAAGTCTCACAGTACAGTGGGAATCCTTGAGAAGCGAGAGTAGTTACAATGTACTGTTTATCACCATCTCAAACAACCAAAACAAACGTTTTTGTTTTCCATTTACAAGTCAATCTCTTTGAGGACCCATGTAAACATACACAACATTTAGATGGTCAAACCGATTGCTGCTGACTCCGTCTTGAAGTTTCACACTATACTGTGAGTCATCACAGACAACTCCTTCACCAGCCTGTAAACAACCAGCATGCTTTATCTGCAAATATTGTCATGTTTCCCAGTGATCTAACCTTGACATTGTCACCAACAGCCACAATACAGCCCAAGGGTCACTGATCAGGTTTCATGGTACAAAAACGCACACACACAGGCAGCTCTATCTATACTGTGGACTGGTGTATGTTTAAAAGATCTGTTGTACTCATTCTGTTTAACCAACATCGGTATTAGAATCCGAGTCAGAATCAGGAACACTCGTTCTATGAACTTGATTTCGTGTTTAATCATGTTTAAGAGTCAAGATATGCACGATACAGCTACACGAACGAATCTCATCCTATGAATCCGAACGTGTAGAGGATGTTTATACAGTAAATACACAGAATCACTGCTTGGGTGACTGTCCCCCACATATCTCGAGAACCGTCAAATTGATAGACTTCAAACGTTCCCAATGGGCATCAGTCTATTTATTTATTTATATATATATATAAATAAGGAATCAATGTACTGAGATGGGGTTATGTGATTTTCTCAGGGAATATTCCACACATTGCCGGGGGCGGGAACTGAACCACGGACCTTTGATTTCCCTGGCAGTTTCTCTACCCATTCTGCTATGATTTATGCTAAATCATACCATTGGAGTGCAATGAAAATGGACTATGAATATGGGTGTAGTGAAGTAGGCACAGCTGATATATGCTAGAATAGATTGCTCATGAGCCGATGTGGTATTTGCGTGGCTTTCAAACTTTCTTTCCCCCACCAGGGAAGCACATTTTTTGTAAGGATTTTTTCCCCTTTTTGTCCCAATCCAAACTGTGGGCTATGGTAGAAACCCATGTGACATAGAATTTTAACTTATTCTTTTTAGTGTATAAACACATGTTATTTATTTAAAGTTTGACATATCTTACATTCCAAAGAGCAGGGAATGCTAGAGGGTATGCGCGTGAAATCGTCACTTTAGTAATTATTACGTTATTTATTTATTTATTATTGTGCCTTATCTTTGAGTGCATGCATATTGAACTTCTCATTCTGTATTTTACAGAAAGGGGGATGCGCGTAAAATCTGTAACAAATGCATGTATTTTTATATTGGTGCTGCTGCACGGAACTGACACTTGCCTTTACACCGACATGTGTCTGATATCTGCTATTAAATTATGTTTCTAGGTTTAATTAATGCTACAGTATATTGCTATGGTTTTTATTTTTTTTTATTTTACTCTAATGCTAGGAATATTTGACATGTCATATGATGAAGTATCTGACCTGTTTTCCTTGTTTTAGATTTTTTTCTCTTCCATTATTCTCTAAAACTGCAAACGATGGGTGCTTGTATGTCAAATAACTTCAACATTTACTCCTTTTAACCTTGACGTGACAATGTTGAAGTTCAGTTGAGTTAGAACGTACTCTTGGTTTGGTGATTTCAATATCATGTTTGTTCCTGACTTAGGGGAGTCCAGTGTGGTAGGAAATGTACTATCATGCAGTCTGTGTGTGTCCAGTCTGTAGGGAATGTACTAGCATGCAGTCTGTGTGTGTCCAGTCTGTAGGGAATGTACTAGCATGCAGTCTGTGTGTTCCTGACTTAGGGGAGTTCAGTGTGGTAGGGAATGTACTAGCATGCAGTCTGTGTGTTCCTGACTTAGGGGAGTTCAGTGTGGTAGGGAATGTACTAGCATGCAGTCTGTGTGTTCCTGACTTAGGGGAGTTCAGTGTGGTAGGGAATGTACTAGTCTGTGTGTGTCCAGTCTGAAACACTGAAGCACAAGCTCATGTTGCTGCTGCAGCGCCTACACTCCAGTCATGACCAAACGAGAGGTGCCTGTCAGGCATGTAACAAAGCCTTAACAAATATCGTTTGCATGCATTACATGCCAACAAGCATGAGCTATTCCGTACTGGTACAGTAAGTTATATTTTCCTCAATTCTGCTCCAAAAAACTGTTAAAAAAAGTCATTATTAACATTAAAAATGTGGCCAATGTTTTGACAGGAATAACATACAAATATAGTACAGTAGTGATTTCTCCAGCGTTAATAGTCCTAATTTTATCCAGCTATACAAATCCTACAGACCTGACTACGTTGCCAATACTAAACAGCGCTGGAGAGCCTCTGAGAGACGGAGTCACAGATGTGCGGGCCTGCGTGTCTTTCCTCAGTCTAATCACCGTGCTAGGGCTGGAGGCTCGTGTTTCCTCTCCCTCATTGGGCTTAAGCCCAATGTATACTTTGCCGCGTGACGCTGCTGCATGCCAAAGAATACCGATCTACAAGCTCACAATGCGTCGCATTGGGACGCACTGTGAGCTTGCACACTGGCTGTTTTTGGCACGCAACACCATAAGGATAAGATAAGATATTAGAGAGAGAAAGACTGAGAGAATAGCGAAAGTGAGGGAGAAGGAGAGAGTGAGGCGCGAAGACATCGAGGGCACGAGAAAGAGAGAAAGAGGGAGAGAGACAGGGAGAGAAAAAGAGAGAGGGAGAGAGAGAGAGAAATAACAAGACAAAAAGACACAGATCAGGGTCTAGAGTCAGTGGCTCAGCCCTGCCATGTCCCGGCATGAGTTTATTTTTAATAATAATTCTACAAGAGCTGGGGCCTAAAACTACTATTTGTACAAATTATAACTAAGTGGTTTGGCCTGGGGGCAATCCACTACTCGCCACTAAGGAGTGATTATGGCCTCAGCGAAAATATACTGTCAGTGATAATTGCTCTGTATGCAAGAGGATCTTCTGTCTACCAGGTCTCCCTCACATACTGAGCCATGTTCACTGCATGTGGACACAACAAAACCCTGAGTGTATACACAAAGACAAGTGTCACATATGTATACAGTGTATGGTGGGAGTCGTGGGACGTCTCTGACAATGTTCCTGTGTGTGGCGGTATGGCATGTGAATGGCATGTCTGATGTGTTTGGTCACAGTGTGTGTGCGTGTGTGTGTGTGTGTGTGTGTGTGTGTGTGTGTGTGTGTGTGTGAGTGTGCGTGCGACACTGTGCGTGTCTGCGTGTGTGTGCGTGCGTGTGTGCGTGTGCGCGCGTCTGTGTGTGTGTGTGCACGCGACACTGTGCATGTCTGCGTGTGTGTGTACGTGTGCGTGTGTGCGCGTCTGTGTGTGTGTGTGTGTGTGTGTGTGTGCGCGTGTGTGTGTGTGTGGAGTGGTGGTGGCAGTGGGGGAGAGGCACAGTAGCAGGATAGATGGGTGCTGTTGAGCATCCACTGCTAGCTGGCGGCCTCCCTCCACCTCATCCACTGCTAGCTGGCGGCCTCCCTCCTCCTCATCCACTGCTAGCTGGCGGCCTCCCTCCTCCTCAGACTGTCAAGAGATTGGGCCCTGGGGCCGGCCCTCTCGCTCTCCTGGAGCGCTCACTCACACACCTCGCAGCAGATCCATTTTATATCCACAATAAAGCTGTCGACTCACCATAAACAGAGCAGAGTGGCCAGCACTTTCTCCTGGGGCCTGCACTGTCTCAATGTCCTGTCACAGGGCCAGACACATGCAGGCTTGCATGGGGATTGGGATCACGACTACTGTTTCTTTCAACTTGGTCCTTATCTATGGCATTTTACAAACAAAAGTCTTCTTCTACACAAGGCTATAGGCAAGTGTCTGGGGTGTTGACACAGAGCAGAAGCAAGTTGTGAATCTCATTAATCTGAGCATTGCAAATATTAAAAGGGATTTCATAATGCCCCTGGGTGATACTTAGAGTAACATTAATATAGGCAATGAATGTAAGCATACACATATTTCATCGCACAATATTCCGTCATACTTGTGTTGTTAGTCCTCACAACGTGCCCATGACAGCACAGTGGTTAAAGGGATTTTTCAACAAATGTTCAGGCCACACTGTCCGCACACCTACAGTATACGTTCCACCGCCGATCCGACCGTCATGCCCACATATGGAGATGCCTGTATCTGTCAGTGATTGTCGCGAGTGCCGAATGGCACAAGTGCACTTGTGCAAGGACGCACTGTGATTGGCTAGTCGTACAAATGTGATTTGTGACAGTCCTAACCCTCCACTACACTACTGGTGACAACCCAAAGTTTATTCTCCTTTCATCCTCTTTCTGTTTCCACAGAAGCACGTTGTGTATTGTATGCTATAAGCACACCCTTTATTCCACCATTTTCTACACTGTGTTTTAGACATACTGTACAATTATGGCAATACTATTGACTGATTCAGGACAGAAGGGCTTGCATCAGTTGTATCATCAGCATTATTGTATTGATCAAAACTGTGAGTGAAACAAAGATTATGGCAATTATACTGTGACTATAATATGTGTGTGTTATTTAGTCTTAAGACAAGAACACATAGCACTCATAGTTTCTGTCTAGACTTGTTCTCGTTTGCTCCTAATGTGTACACTGTTCCAATACTCATACAGTAACTCTGGGCCTGTCCTTCAGTAGGAAACCAGGTCACATAGCCAAACGTAAAGTTTGGTCATTGTGACCAAAATTGAGAAATATAAGATTTTACACAAATAAATGTCAAATGGCCAAAATGTGAAGCATTGAAAAACTTGGAATAGAGGTTCTTTCTTGCCTGTAAGTGTGTGCGCAAAGCTTCACGCTGATCATCGCAGTGGTGATAGGGGACAAGTCCTGCATTATAAGCAGCAGCAGTGCACATGTACAGAGCAACACAGATGGATCTGTCGAGCCGGTTTCTGGTTGGAAAGAAACGTCACCTTCACCCTGGGTACAACATCATCCACCACTCTTGTCAACACCGCCATAAACTCGTTGACATTATTTCCAGAGCTGATCTGAAATATTCCTGCTCCCTGCTGAACATGCAGGCGCCCAGACAGCGACAGAGAACACCCACCGCTGCTCGCTTCCCACCCACGGCCATGGCCAATGACCACTCACCATAGCACCCATGAAATATTCTGCGACTGAAGTGCCTTCGACACAAAAAACAATATTTATATAGCTACAGTAAGCAACTGGTATAGTAATAATTCTGATGGCACTTTATTATAGAGTTATATTCGTATGCCCGTCTACACCTAATTTCAGATCCAATCCAATACCATGAAATGTATGTTGTGAAACAACATTTGTTTTATTTGAATGATTCAGTTCATGTTGCACTACTGTTTTACACAATTATTAACAAAATTGTTATTTATTCCTAGTTTGGAATCATTACTCTGTATCGATGCAAGTTGCAGGTATCAGAATCGAAGGAAATATGGGAATATCTGTACTTTACACAATGCAAGGGACAACTACACGAGGGGGATTGATGTAAGAGGAAACCACATGTATCTCTAAAGTGCCTTGTGTTATACTACAACTGTCTGCTGGCAGTGACATCAACATACTGTACCTTTCATTGTGTTATACTTTCATTGTGTTATACTACAACTGTCTGCTGGCAGTGACATCAACATACTGTACCTTTCATTGCGATAGATGGTTCTGAAGCAGTCTCCCAAGCTCTTATAGCTATTGGGGTCACCGGTTCCTCGCTGGATCTGGAACCTGAAACAAAACATACAAAAAATTGATTGATGAGAGGCATTCTATTGAAAATAATCGCAATAATATCTCCCCCCCAACCACTGTGCTGTGTTATACCAGTACCATGTGCGGTGGACAAGCCAGGTTAAGAAAAGCACTATACTCTTGCATTATGGTGCTAAATAATAAACCATGACATTTTACAATGCCGCGCAAATGCGGGGCTTCATCTCCCTTTTTTCATCATAGCAAAACACTTTTTTTGATTAGACAGACAAAACAAAGGGAACCAAAATATGCAGGACAGTGCGTGCACGCGCACGACACAAAGGAGTTCAGCACCACGGACAGCGACCAGGTCATTTTGGAACCCACTTCAAATAATGAGAAATACCGTAAATGATCAATAGATGGAATGTTTTCCAAAAAGCAGTGGCACATCAAGTACAAGAACACATTCTATTGCAGCCAAGTACTACTCACCACTATTTATCAAGTACTACTCACCACTATTTATCAAGTACTACTCACCACTATTTATCAAGTACTACTCACCACTATTTATCAAGTACTACTCACCACTATTTATCAAGTACTACTCACCACTATTTATCAAGTACTACTCACCACTATTTATCAAGTACTACTCACCACTATTTATCAAGTACTACTCACCACTATTTATCAAGTACTACTCACCACTATTTATCAAGTACTACTCACCACTATTTATCAAGTACTACTCACCACTATTTATCAAGTACTACTCACCACTATTTATCAAGTACTACTCACCACTATTTATCAAGTACTACTCACCACTATTTATCAAGTACTACTCACCACTATTTATCAAGTACTACTCACCACTATTTATCAAGTACTACTCACCACTATTTATCAAGTACTACTCACCACTATTTATCAAGTACTACTCACCACTATTTATCAAGTACTACTCACCACTATTTATCAATTACATGTGATGGGCCTGCCCGACATGCTAGGGGGAGGGACCAACACAGGCCTAATATAAAATAAAGTTAAATGTGGCTGGCCTGACGACGTCAGGGGTATATGTCCATATTTGGGCATGATTGGCCAGTCCGGACGTGAATGGGCTAAACATGCAATAATACAACTGGTATAGGCTACTTTATGGTGAAGTTGATTTGAATGCATCATCATAATGAGCTCATTTCCCCCTCACATTCCCTTCTCTTCTGCCTTTCATCCCGTTCCCCTCAGCTGAAACGAGAGGCTCCTCCCACCACCACCACCACCACCACCACCACCACTACCAGCAGCAGCACAGAGGAAAACTCAAACATTTACTTAACCCACCCGATCCAATTAGCTGCCCAACTCCCCGGGACGAGGCCTTTTGCAGCGAGCGTTTCTGCTGCTAACACGCTAGTAAGTCCATTGTAACAGCTCTTCAGTTACGTGTAAATTTTTAATATGATGGAGCCAGTCGAGGGGCTTTTTTTGGGTTGCAGCAAAAAAAAAGCACTGGTACCTCCCCAATAAAGTCTCCTGAAGCTGTGTGTAAAGCTTTTACATGAGAGAACTGTTGGGCGGGGTGGTGTGGTGGTGGAGGATCTGAAAGAATGGTCCAGAAATTAAGGGCTGGCGATATTGATACTTGGAGATGATGAGAGGAAACCATATAGCCAGTAAGAAATAACAGCACAGAACAGTCTGATGTTAAGTTCATTCACCTCCGACTATTTCAGTAACATAGAAGCAGCACAAATGAAAGCATTGGGCCAATACATTTCATATTAACGGCTATGGCACAAGAGAGGCGCAGAAAGAGACATGCTGGGGAAAGATTCTCTCCTCATATGGCTCCTACTGCCAGGGTCACAAGGTCAGCAGTAAGTCGTCCAGGCGGGTGCCTGATGGGGGCATAAAGAAGCCACCAGGTTCCAGCAGAGGGTTTGGAGCGGGGGTGTGGGTTTTAGTGGGGTGAGCAGCCTTTCATATCGCTAACAGATTAACATCTTAGAGGGGTGCTCCCCCTCAGAACCCCCTATTTGGTGGATTCCCAAATAGCTTGTAACCCGTGCCTGAAAACCAGTTAAAACAGCATAATAAATGGATGTGCGACACCGTGTTAAAAGAAGAGAAAAAGAGAAGAAGGAACTTGAGGATAGAAGCATGAAAGAGACGAGGTGATGGGGGTTGGGGTGCACAGACCCGGAAGATTTAAGACCAGTGGGGCTTGTAAACAAATTCAAATCGGGCTTAATTAAAGACATATGTCTCCCAGGGTCAAGGATGGAAGGGGTCCTCTGTCCCCATGCAGGATCCATACTTTGTCTCTCTGCCCTCTGCTCCATCTGACCCAACACAAACCGGCACTGAGAGAGCAAGAGAGAGGACACGAGGGAGAGAGCGGGGTTGGCAGAGACTGTGGTCCAGGTTTCAGCCGCCTGACTCCACTCCTGACCCTGGGGTCACCTCATTTCCTCATGGCCCTCTCCTACCCTGCCATAAAAGCTGGACCAAAACGTCAAAGCCAAGGGAGAGGAAGATAATGGGGTGGACTAGAGGAGCTACTGGGCAGCGGGGAAAGCCTCCGGCCCCCAGGTGGGGAAGTTTCTAATGCCTTTCACAACAGCACAACAGTGGAAACAACACATCGGTGATAGCAGGGAGATGTGTTAATGAAGACTCCATCAGTGCTGGGTGAAACTCCTTCTTTAAAAAGGCAGACAAGCCCATAGTACTGTATGAAGCCACTAAAGGTCACCTTTAGGGATGTCCCGACTCCCGATACCCTTTTTTCATTTCCGACAATATCTGTGTTAGCCGATACCGAATACCGATACCAGTGTTGTGATCTCGTGTTGTGTTTATAGCTATCTACTGTAGCTATATAACTCCAAAGCAAACTCCACTCCAACATTTTATTTACCTGCCATAGTTTACCCCTGTGTCGGATGGGTGGTTAAACTGGCATATTCGCCGATACCGATATGACCCGATATGACAAATAAGGGCCGATACCGATACTTTTGTAGATACCGATACAGTATCGGGACATCTCTAGTCACCTTTCACAACTACTAATGTTGAAGACAACGCATACTAAGCACGGTAAGATGTATAGGGAAGTTGTGTGCAGAATCTGAGTAAATGTCCCGTTTTAAATGGCTTATAGACATGGAGCTACATTAATAAGGCCCAAATGGACAGAGGGATGTATATAGCCTTGGCGGTTTGGCCTTGGGAGCCAGCCCATCCTGATTGTAAACTCAGTAGACAGAGGAACAGAAGAAAGCCCTGGGGCCTCTTTAAAACACGTCGCTCACTAGCAACTCCTTCACTTTGTGGGTCTCAACAACGGAGATATACTCTGAGGTGATGAGATCTGTGAGTTCATTGAAAGCCCTGTACCTCAACCTCAACCCCCCAACCCCAGTCCTGCCGGCCCTGCTTTACAGGTCCCTGAGCTGGCCAGGTGGGGGTGATCGCAAGGGCAGGTTGGTGCTTCTGTGAGTGAGACGAGCACTCTGGGGTAAATGATCCTCAAACCCTCCACCACCTGACCTCCAGGCTCCACTCCCTATAAAAGTGCAATTTTCAGGCATCCGCAAAGGAGGCAAAAAGGTAAATTAGGGCGGAGTGGCAGGCTAGCGCCCCATTCTTTGTATTTTTTTATGGACCGGAGCACGGTGTTCGAGGGCCAGGCAAGGCCACTGGTCTAGGGTCGTGTCCGCTCCTAGACCCTGGTGGTAACAGGGCTTGGGCCGGGTCTGCTCCTAGACCCTGGTGGTAACAGGGCTTGGGCCAGGACCGCTCCTAGACCCTGGTGGTAACAGGGCTTGGGTCAGGACCGCTCCTAGACCCTGGTGGTAACAGGGCTTGGGTCAGGACCACTCCTAGACCCTGGTGGTAACAGGGCTTGGGTCAGGACCACTCCTAGACCCTGGTGGTAACAGGGCTTGGGCCGTGTCCGCTCCTAGACCCTGGTGGTAACAGGGCTTGGGCCGTGTCCGCTCCTAGACCCTGGTGGTAACAGGGCTTGGGTCAGGACCACTCCTAGACCCTGGTGGTAACAGGGCTTGGGTCAGGACCACTCCTAGACCCTGGTGGTAACAGGGCTTGGGTCAGGACCACTCCTAGACCCTGGTGGTAACAGGGCTTGGGCCAGGACCGCTCCTAGACCCTGGTGGTAACAGGGCTTGGGCCGGGTCTGCTCCTAGACCCTGGTGGTAACAGGGCTTGGGCCAGGACCGCTCCTAGACCCTGGTGGTAACAGGGCTTGGGCCGGGTCTGCTCCTAGACCCTGGTGGTAACAGGGCTTGGGTCAGGACCGCTCCTAGACCCTGGTGGTAACAGGGCTTGGGCCGGGTCTGTTACCCAGGAGAGGACGAGCTGTTGAGGTGAAACTCAATAATGATGGTGTTAAAAAGACGCCTATGGGAAGGGGGGTAAGGTTATTGGATTGATCAAAAGACAGAGGCTTGATGGGTCTGCTTTTAAAGGGGCAGGTCGTGCTTTTAAAGGGGGTCTTTTAAAAAATGACCTTGTTAAATGAGAAGGTATTCCCTCCACACCACTCCTATGTCAGGGAGAGAGCTCAATGTCTCATTTCTTTGAGAGCCGGCACTTTGACTACCAGAGGACTAAAAGTATCAAATACAGTCTTATATATTGTAGCTATATTAAGAATAAAAGTTACATATTAAAACAATGATGTCTTCTACAAAATGTTATTATTTTTAGTTATCCATTATGTAAGACTTTAATTGACATGGTAAAAAATAAATGATTTGGTGCCATTAATGTGTTAATTTGTTAATTTTTGGGGCTGCCTCAATCTGCTTACACCTTCCTGTGTGGAACGGCAAGCGGTTTGATGGGACAAAAAAGGAGAGGCAACCCCCCTCCTTTAAAACAAAAACAAAAAAACAATATAGCAATGAAATGAAAAATGAAAGTGAATGAGCCAGAGGGGAGGGGACCAATGTTTGAAACACTTTCTCATAATAGATCTTAGCTGCATAAGACAATCCAGAAGGCAGCATTAAAAGAAAATCTTTTTTTTACAGCCAGACAGTTAATTTTAATGAGCGGGATCATAAAGATGGTAAAAGTCCATTGCATCGGTACATGAGGTTAAAAGCATTTTCCAACCTAAATGATCCAACATGGCAAATGCAGCCATCCAATCCAGTCTCGCCTTCAGCCGACCAATGGCTGTCCGGTTCAAACAAGAGAGAACCAACAAAATGGTTCCCCTTCAGTCCAATGGCTGCTTGCTTCAACATATCGCTGAATAACAGCACTGAGCTATTGGAGTGTGTAAGCAGTACAAGGTACCAATATACAGTATGTATGAGCACAATGAATCTCCTGATACTATGCCAGCCAAAGTATTTACTGCATGATTAAAACTCATTCTGTACCACTGATGAAAAACAGAAAATACGTCACCACCGTATGAATAGGTCTGGGTTGCTATAGGCCAGTGGTTATTAACCTTTTTATACCAAGTACCACCTCAGAAAATATCTGTACCACCATAATAACTGATGTTAAAATACAGGAGAGTAGACCTATTCAGCTATGCACAGTTAACACAGGAGGGAAATGTAATTTATTCTCTCTCTCTCTCTCTCTCTCTCTCTCTCTCTCTATTTTTCCCTAAGCCAATAATGCTGCTGCTCTGACGAAATGTCAGTCTAATCAGCACAACTGATGATATTTGTAACGTGATTCATCCGTTCTCAAATCTTCTATTAACGGCTAGGTGGGCTGTCATGCTCATTTCAGCACGTCTGGAGAGCCTATTTCAACCAATTGCTTGTAGTAATAAAAATATTTCATTCCACTTTTGACTTTTTGACCTCCACCACCATATGAATAGGTCTGAGTTGCTATAGGCGACCGAGCAAACAGAAAATGAACCGGAAGTGAAAAGGTCAGCCTCTGTCCGCCTCGATGTACAGTACATACAGTAGATTTTTTCAAATGCATTTATCTCGGATTCTGTTCCCAGATTGCTTTTTTAATCAAAACTGGCTTTATTAAAGCGTTCGCTGATCGCGGTCACAAATAAAGATCGGGTGAATTAAAATAAGATTGCGGGACACGTAGAATTGGCAGAAGAATTCATTAATTAAAGAATGAACTAGAAAAGTAAAATCAGATGAGAATGTTACCTTCAGCAAACTGTCAGTAAAGAAGGTGCGGAAGGGACTTTGAGTGTGGCAGTCGGAGGCCAGTAAAAACAGACCTTTGGAGGGAGAAATACAAAGATAAAAAAGATGCGGTACAGGTTTGGGGAGGGGAGGGTATAGAGGGGAAGTGATAAACTTTTGGCGCTTGTGACACGGCAGGCTGCTGGGGCTTGGTCTGGGCCAGGGCAGCTTGGGTTTCAGCCAGCACTGCTAGAACCTGCATGGGACAGGCCGTGTTATGAAGCAGGCCGCGCGGACAGGGGGGTACAGCAGTTACATGGCTGTTAAAGGCCTACGACGTCTCTCTGCCATGCCCTCCCGTTCTCTTCTGGTCCTTCTTCTCCTTCTTCTCCTCCTCACACAGATAAAACTGACTGCTCTGGTCCCCTATGGTGATGCTGGGACCAGTTTGCCGGCCCAGATGTCTCCTCATATACTGTGACCTCTCTGACCCAGGATGAGACTGAGCTGCAATACAGCAGCAGAGCAGGAAGAGGTGCGTAAAAATAAAAAAGAAAGGCCAGGGGAGAGCTGGGGCAAGGCAACTTCAAATATGATCAAGTAACAGCAATCATTACTCATTTCTGGAATTGAAATGAAAGAAACTGAAGCACATCACACATGAACAGACGTCATTAAGCATAATGCGAGAGATGGCTTGGTCTGGACCAGCGAAAGCAGGCATCATTGAAAAGATACGTCATTTTTGTTGAGTGACATGTCGCGCGACACTTCTCCGCCAAGGCATAAATTAGGCTTAACTTGTGCCTTTGATGTAAGGAAATGCCGCGAGGATTGTGGAGGCTCCCCCTGACAGCGGGGAGCAGGCAACCCTTGGCCATAACACACACTGGCCGCTCCAGACACGAAGACATCTGCCCTGCGTGTTTCCAACAGAGAAACCTGAGAGTCTATATTACAACACTGAACTGTCTTGTCTTGTCCACCCCCTGCCTCTAGAAGGCCAAGCCCCCTGAGAAAAAGTAATACATTATAGGAGGAGGGGAATGTGCAGGATGTTGGAAGATGTCTCCACAAACCATCTGCACAGAGGCTATAGTGGACACAAATACGTTTTCATCAATCCCCTTATACTGCTTCTTTAAAATGGGCCATTTCAGCTCACTGAGATGTTTTTTTCCCCCTCCTCCATTTAAACACGGGTAACTTGATGCATTCGGGCTATGACACCTACCTGGACCGGACCTATTTAATACCAGGCTGTAACGTGCTGTGGCAGGGAGAACAGCAGGAGTCAGGGAGGCCACTCCTGCACATCCTTGAAAGCTATACTAAAAAGCTCATTTGATATAGGAAGACTCCCGGGTTTAGGATACTGTACACACTGCGGCCTTAGTTTGGCCTAGTACATTATTGAACAAGTGAAACTTAGTTTGGCCTAGTATATTATTGAACAAGTGAAACTTAGTTTGGCCTAGTATATTATTGAACAAGTGAAACTTAGTTTGGCCTAGTATATTACTGAACAAGTGAAACTTAGTTTGGCCTAGTATATTATTGAACAAGTGAAACTTAGTTTGGCCTAGTATATTTTTGAACAAGTGAAACTTAGTTTGGCCTAGTATATTATTGAACAAGTGAAACTTAGTTTGGCCTAGTATATTATTGAACAAGTGAAACTTAGTTTGGCTTAAAACTGTGAAACACAGATTGACAGCATTATTAGTGATGGATATGAATGGGCAAAAGTGTGCTGGAGTGTGTGGGTGTTTGTACATGACACGTGGCAATTTGTGGGAAGCTAATTCAACACTTTCAACTCATTGTGAGCCACACCAGATAAGCGCAGCAACCTACGGTCACAATCATCATCATCATAATTTTCATATTCTCAGGTCTTCAGCTTGTCTCTGCAGATTGAAGATTATGTTATGTACCTATAATCTTTATTATGTGACACCTTTTAATCATAGCCTAGCTATATTTTGTCCATTCAGTGTCTTTAGTAGCTATTATGACATTTATCTCTATTAAGTTATTGTATGACTGGAATCTAGTTGAATAATCCAAGGTATCCTGCTCTGGTCTTGACTCAATTAGACCAAGCCTTGATCTTGGCCCAGACTCAACTCATTTAGTCTTAACTGCTGCTCGCTCACCACACTGTCAGACTCCATTATACAGGCTTCCCCGTCGCTGTCTGGTCAGTGGAAACCTTGTATGTCCAAAACTGCTGGAAATGTCAAAAGGAACCTGTGTTCCGATGGATCTAATGTCGTTATTATTTAGTCACAAGCTCTTGATAATACTTTTCATCGGTAGAATATTTATAAAACCCTCAGATGAACTTAACCACTAGCAGTTTCAAAATGTTCCAAAAAGTAGTGAGTAGTAGGGCATTCATTTAAGGGGGAAACAAAGTATGGTTAAATATGGATTGTTTTTTATGGCTGGCTTTCTGCCCGGCAGTGATGATATTTTCCTGGAGTCCACACTGTGAGCCTCTTGCCTATAGTCTGTGTGTGTGTGTGTGTGTGTGTGTGTGTGTGTGTGTGTTGGGGGAGGGGGGTAGTTGGGGGATTAGGAGCTGACATGACGACCTGACAACCACTGACCTGCCTGCTCCTTTACAAGGCCAGATCAGCTATCAGGCTCTGTAAGCTTTGTGCCCTGCTGTTTGAAAGCTGTGTCAGGGATTCCTCCACAAGTGCACCGGGGTTCACCAAACAGTCGGGGGCGAGAGTTAAAACTGGGGAAGAGGGAGAGAGAGGGGCAGGAGAAGAGCCTTCGGGGGCCATCCTTAAAGCGCTGCCACCCGTCTGCCCCGGCGGGATGGAACAGGATCATCATCTGTCAAAGCCCCAGTCAAAGATCACTTTCCAAGCCTCCCCAAGAAGGACACGCTTTCATGCATGCTGTGGTCATATGGAGGCAGATGGTTGTCATGGCTACCGCTGTGAGAGGAGTGAGGGCCGAATCCCCCAGGTTTTTCCAATCAGCCCCTGAGTCTTGGGACAGGCTGCTGGCAAGGCTTAGTGGTTTACAATGCGTCTGACAGCCATGTCATACAATACAATTCGTGCAATTACACAACGTAACGCAATTGCTCCACTACAAATGTAGAACAGGGATATAAAACTAAACATTACATAAGCGCGTGGCAAATAATAAAGATCGGAAACGGTGATACGAGCTGTAATGACGCATATGTGCGATCGTTATCATTAAATAGTTACGCTTAGAATGCTAAAGGTAGCGTCATTGTTATGAGCAACAAAGTGGCTTCCAAGATGGTGGCTGAATTGCTAATGTTGCCCAGCGCAGAATGCTTAATGGATGAGGAATAAGGAGTAGGTGGAGAAGGAGGCTGTCGGTGCAGAGAGGGAGGGGCTTGAAAGTTGATGAAAGAGTGCATATCTGAGAAGAAAATAGAGAGGGTGAGTGAATTTGCAAGGAATAGAGGGAGAGAGAGCGAGAGAGAGAGTGGGAGAGAGAGAGAGAGAGAAGAAAGTGAGGGTGTGGCCGTATCCAGACAGAGAAGACTAGCCTATGTTGGGTTTGTCTCATTAGAGTGTGAGGGAACATGGTGACACCATATGGAACGATGGTGGCAGCGACTGGCTTGTGGCTTGTGCCTGTGGATGGAGGAAGTGAAATGAACGATGGTAAGGATTTTTAGATGAATCGCGCGGGCACGGGCATGTGTGGCTACATGTCGCCGCGATTGCGTGCGCATTTATTTGGAAAAAAGTTGAGTCGACTATTTGTGTGTCTGCGAAGGGCTTATAGTTTCATGGCGACTGAATGCACGCGCATATAAGGGCGGAGCCCTTTGCGTAACTGGATCTGGACGTGCAGGGGGAAATGCGAGGGCTCTGTGGCTGCACTACTACCTCTCTAATGAGAGAGAGAGGGGAGGGGACATGATCAGAGTCAGATGGAATGCCCCGAGCGCACAGCCCCCCTGCCCAAAGTGCCGCCCCGACACCCTTTGTTACCTCCAAGTGAGCTGAGACCAGCCCATGAACCATGTAACTAGGTGGTTTCCAGGTTAATGAAATGTTGTAACTCCTGGGCCCACTGTCTCTCTCTCTCTCTCTCTCTACTCCCTCTCTGCCAGTCTCAGTAACCACCCCCTGCATCCTCACCCCCGCATTCCTGCCCTATACCCCATGGAGGTAGGTCAGCGGCGAGGGCAATTAACTGTTTACTTTGTGTGAAATATACTACAGTACATTTGGGTTTGAGTTGTTTTGGTTGATGCCCTTATCTGGTGTGGCTCACGTTGAAAGTGTTGAATTTGCTTCCCACGAATTGCCACGTGTCATGTACAAACCTTCTATAGGAAGGAGTCCGAAAGACAAAATTACAGTGGCCGGAGTTGTTACGGAGTTGTTACAATACTAGTGTGTATTTCGTTCCCCATGAAGCAAGTTGAAAACTTTGTGTTTCAATGCGTGATAAATATACCCCAATAACTTAATTCTAATTTCTCATAGAGTCACTTTATGTATACTAATAGCAGTACATACCATTGCTGATATATTCTGCTAAGTGACATCTTCATCTTGTACTCTTGTGACTTGTGTCTGTAATACAGGTAGTCTGCCTTATTCTTTTTATTGAACATGCACATTATGTATATACTGTATATTTGATATTGTTGTCCTGTTATCTGTCTTTTTCCTCAGTTTATTTCTCTATTGTATATATTATTTATCCATTGTATATTATAACTGCAAATCACTGACGCTTGTACGGAAAATAACTTCACCCACTAATTTACCGCCGTAAACTAAAATACCATGATCTCAAAATGTACATGCACAGCATACATTTATGGGAGTTTAGATAGCGATGAAAGAAGTTGTAAGTCATGTTGATGAAAGGTGCGTTGCCCCATAGTCTTTCAGATGGATGTGGTTGTTAATAGAGGTGAGGCACAGAGGTCACGGCTTGGCCGGGGAGTAAACACACTGTACCGCGAGGGACACTGAAAAGGCAAAGGCAGAAGACGCCAAGTTCAGAATCCTCGGCTGAACAATTAGTTTTGGGTCAAATACAATTACAATGTTAGCATTTAGCAGACGCTCTCAAAGCGATTTACAGAAGTACAAGTTCAACGTAAGTGCCATGAATATTTATCAAACAGGCCAAGTACTCAAGGGATCTGAGTGCTAAAAGAAGTAGGAAGTGACTCGAGAAAAAGTAAGCAACACATATAGCATTATTTAAATAGTCGACGAAGGAAGTGCAAAGTGCAGACAGTAAGTAGGCTACTGGACAGGGGAGCAGTGTTCATTTTTACAGCAAATTCTGATTTAGTCTTAGTCTATTGAATAACACACATAAAATAGTTTTAGTCCTATTTAGTAATATGAAATTGTTTAGCCTTAGTCTTTTAGTCTTAAGGCCCAAACCGCACCAATGCAACTCCTTGCAACTGCGATTGTGGATAATAGTTTCATTTCATGCAACTACTCGCAAACGTTTGGTTGCAAAGAGTTGCATGGCAAATCATTGGTTTGAGCATTAAGTCTTAGAGCACAAAAAAAACACTCTTTAAGCAGCTGTATCAGGGTGCAGAAAGCTGTGTAAATGGACAAGACTCTGAGTGGTTCCCCATAAACAGCGGCGTCAGGTAGGGCTGTGTTGCCGCTCCAGTACTCTTTAATTGTGAGACTGCCAATCAGCTCAGTGAGGCCCTCAGCATGTTCGATGAGGAGACCAAAAAGCTCGGCCTGAAGATAAGCTGGTCCAAGATCGAACTGCGATGGACCTGACCCACCTATTTGATCGGCACCCCTGTCCACTTTGTCCCTATACCTTCAAATATCTCAGCTCGACACCGACAGTGTCCAACACCGGTGACCTCAAAACAGAGGTCGTCCAACGTCATGCAGTCCCTATGGAGTCCGTTGTTGTGGCGTTGTTGTGCCTCTGTCATCTCTGTACATACATACATACTGTACATACACACATATATATACAGTATATATATATATATATATATATATATATATACTGCAGGGTTGGCTTCAGGGTCCAGCATTCACTGCCGAATGAAGACTGAATGAGGACTCCACCGTTGGCGTAGAAGAAGCTGAGTTTGATCTGGGGAGATTGGAGTTTCATACACGGTTCATGCCATTCAGGGCTCTCCATGCAACTGCCTTAATTCCTCTTGAGAGATACACACACATAAAAAAGCTACCAATTCAAAATGTCCCTCTATTTACCATTCCAAGTGTGTTCTTCTTGTATGTAATGCCAGCACCGCTAAAGGTTTAAACTAGGGATGTACCGATGAGACATTTTGGGCGATATCGATATCCGATATAATTCATTGCTGTTATGGCCGATAACCGATATTACCGATGTCGATATGATCTCATTCTGTATTAAGAAAATGTATTCATTTTTTTCTGAAAAAGGCTTATAAACTCTGAATTAAAAAATGTTCCAACTTGTTGACTGTTTTGAAAGCTTCCCCAGAAAACATTGATATAATTTGCAGCCTTCATCATAACAAAAGCCTTTTTCTGGCATTTTTTTTCTTTTTCAACTTTCAATTATAAAATAAAATATCTGCTAAAGCCGATATCTGATACTGATTACAGACTATCCTTTTAAGGCCAATATCGGCTGATACCGATGTGTTTGCTGATTAATCTCCCATCACTAGTTTAAACTACTACTACTTTAAAATGCACCATTTACTACTACTGTATGTTGCAACTATTTTCAGCAAAGGGATGATTATATTTTTGGTAGATACTGTAGATCTTGTTGAGCTGGTAATTTTAAAAGTAGCCTAGTTCTCAAGGCCTACACTGTACAATCCTTAGTGTTTTAATCCATTTTAGGGGCGGGAACCCCTTTTGGTGTTTTAAACATTATGTTATAATTTAGCTATTGAAAAATAGCAGATCTACAAGCTCATACTGTAGGTCTGCTTGTAGGTCTGCTATTTTTGAAAAATCGTTAAAATGTGGCGCAAATCATTGAATATATATTTCAGAGTGAACATTTTTAACTAAAATATTGGCTTCTGGGGGGGTACCTGGAACTACATATTTTGAGATGGGGGTCCGTGGCCCAATAGAGATAATTATGGGGGTCCTTGACATGAAAAAGGTTGAGCACCACTGACCTAGAAACATAGGGTTTTTCAGAAAAATGTTTAGAAGCCTTTTTTTAATCGACATCAGTCCGAAATGGGTTAATTTAACAACTTGACCCTTATTGGTCCATTAAGTTCCATTTGCACTGAGGTTTTTCCTGTGTACTGAAGCTTCTAATCCTCATCCAGTCACCACGGCTCCCTCCAGGCTCCACCTCTCTCTGTGCACTCACACGATAGACTCCTCATTTGGAAAATAAGTAAACATCAACTCCCAGGTTCACATTTTGTCAGGGTTACCTTCCGAAAGAGTGGAAAAAAAAGAGAATGCCTTTGATATTGTGCTTGGTGGAAAAAAGTAAATTTACTCCAGTCCCAGTCCAATTTGGACCAGTGGACATTAAAGCAGGAGCCAGGGCTAATAAGAGCCATGCCTAAGAACCGAGAGCTGAGAGCGAGAAGGAGAAAGACAGAGAGAGGGCAAATTAGGGGGAGAGAGAGAGCGCGGTAGAAGAAAGAGAGGGGGTGAGAGAGAGTGAGCCCAGAATGTGTATGTGTGAGAGAGAGAAATATATAGAGAGGAGAGTGGAGGTGTGTCTGGGCCTGATTCTATCAGCCAGTTGACTCCAAGGTTCATGCTAATGGCTTTCAGCTCCCTCTCTCAGTGGCCCAATTAGCTAGCTGCTGTGTATGCTTGGTCTATAAACTCATGTGTGTGGATGTTAAACGAGTAAACTTGTGTGTACGCAGACGACGAGACGAGTGACTGCATGTTTATGTGCACATCTGTGTTATGTGTGTCTGTGTAATGTGTGTCTGTGTGTGTGTGTGTGTGTGTGTGTGTGTGTGTGTGCATACGTATCCTTTAGTCGCCAGCAGCCTACTATGGTTCAACAAAGGCCAGTCCAATAAACGTACCACGCTACTGGCCATGACTATGAGTCCCTGTTCAAAAAGATACAACTGTGAAGACTCTTCTGTTCCTTCCATTTATCAAAAAAGAGAAGAAAATAAAACTTGACAAGCGCCTAAGTCAAGAGCGCAAGGAATCAATTTGTGCCTGCCCATTAACATAAACACGTGGAGACACAAACAGAAAAACAAACAGATAAACCTGTCCAGTTTAAGTGGAGCTTTTACCACTTTTAGGGAAGAGGTTACAAAGAAAATAGTGTGTGCACTTTTAACCCTCACCCTGCATGCAGATGGACAAGCGTGGGGCTCCGGCCATACCTGTAATAAACCCTCATACCTTCTACGCATGACCATCAATCACGCCGTGAGGCCTTCAAAGTATCGAGTATCGACTAATACGGCTCCGCTCGCCCACTTTGGCTTTTATCCCCCGCGTTTCCGCCTGCTCTCTTCTGGTGGTGGCATGGGCCTTCAAAGTGCAGCCATTTTTTAAGGCACCCTAGCCCCTAACCCTAGCGGTTTATTTACCAAGAAACTGCTGCCGTAAATGACAAAAAAGCAGCACAATTTACTGACAAGTAGTGAGAGGGGGGGGGTGGGAGGGGGTGCTAAGAAGTGAGCCAGAGGTCTTGGCTGGGCCTGTGAAAGACTATAAAGCTTTAGTAGTGGCCCACGACCTGTTTATGGCTGACTGAGGAGCTGTGGTGTGATGGTCCTGATCACCCTCTGCATCCCAACAGGCTGCCACAAGAGGAAGGACGGGGAGCGAGGCAGAGGACGAAAATGCCCCCCCCCCAAAAAAAAAACAACAACAAATAAATAAATAAATAAATATATATATATATATATATATATATTACGCAGATCTCAGAGAGCAAGCTCAGTGGCTGCTGATTCATTCTTCATTTTCCCTTTTTTCTTTTTTATAAGAACCACAGGCCATGCAACAAAAGATGAATGGGATTAAATGAAATAATATGAGCGATTTGCTCAACATTAAAATGTGTATTACTTTAACATTGTGCGTGAAATGAATTCAGTAAATGATGCATTTCATTTTCCACAAAATGGTTAAGGCTCTTGGCATTGGTGCCCTCCTTGCCTGGAGAATGCAGAGCTGGTCAGGCCAGGCCCACTGAATCAGGGGGAAAAGAGCTGGTATGCAAAGAACTTCAATATATATGCCCAAGTGCCATTACTGCGCCCACGGAGAGGATTCAAGGCAGATGTGGACTGGAAAAAGATTTTGCTTTTTAGAACACCAGACTTATAAGTTCAAGTCTACGACTGAGGAGTTCATGTATGATTGTGAAATGCAATCAGAACATTGCATTTGCCAAGCATAATCAATGTAGAGTAATCTGTCTTGGTGGCTACAGAGACATATCAACTATGAAGTAAGGCCTGATTTAAACGTAGTCGTACGTCGCAAAAATGTCCCAACAACAGTACATTCTGACATGTATTACATGATGACAGATCACTTGCAGTACAGAGCAAATTAAGACCAATTCATGATAGACAGTTTGGGAAGTAACGGATAATATTGCAATATACGTGTAACTAATTTGTTGTTACAGTTACAAAGACAAATGCTGTAATTCAACTACAGTTTCTAATCGAAGTGTTGAACTTGAATATAGAAAGAAGCATCTCATGGGTAAAGGTCAGGGTTGTGTTGTGTGTATGCAGGCAGCAAAGACTTCAAGACAGGTAGCAGTAATTTAGATAACTATATATTTTAATCAAATACCAAAAAGTACACAAGGTACACCTGTCTTTTTTGGTATTTGGTTTAAAATCAAAACATGATGCTTCTCTGATATTGAAGAACCTTGAGTAAGATATTCTTGACAGTAAACAACTGCATGCTTCCGTCATTGTGTGTTTCACTACACTAAACTAGAACATTGCCTGCTTTTATGTAGTTAAAACTGATTGATGTAGAAAGCAATAAATATGTATCAAAGGTAACTAGGTTACTTTGACCAGTAGCAGATGAATGGGTAATCTGTAATGTATAACATTTAAACAACAATCTTCCCAACCGTGGGGGTATCTGAGGATACATACCTTGTCTTCACCACATCCAGTGGGTGCATTAGGAGGATCTCCACCAGGCCTAGAACAAACAAAAAGCAAAGTTAGTAAAAAGCACTTACTGTTCATGTTTAATCATGCCAAATATGTGGCTACAATTAAAGATTTGAAGTGATTCTTTCTTAAGTTGTGCCAATGCTGTACTGTATGTGATATTAGGAGTAGTTCAGGTCGCATGTGGAGGACAGTGATGGAGATGTGTAGAAAATTAGCCAGAAATCATTCGATCCTCATTATTTCCTCCACCAAAGTGTCAAAACTGGTTTTAACTGCTCTTTTGCACCAGCAAAAAGTGGTTGAAATCGAATTGAGTTTGACTTTTTTTTCTGTAAGTAAAGTTGGGACCTTCTCCCAGGCTGCCAAGGTGGCTGGTGGATGGAGAAAGAAAAAAGTCAATGTACAATACATTTCCCAGGAACAGGTGCATGAGCTACTTGAGAAAAAAAAGCTTTTTTTGTTTGATTACGACTTTATGGCAGTATTTGACGTTATTGATCACACGCTCATTCTTGAAAAGATCTAGTGTTCAGTTGTTCGTATCCAAAAAATACATAATATGTTTTTTTTACATATACAAATACATAATATGTATTTTTTGCTGATAAGTGACCCCATGTCTTTTTAAGTCAAGTCTTTTTGGATATAAGATCTACTTTGGGAGATCTTTGGCATTACCAGTTGGAAACCTATAATCTCAGAATTATCAGGACACATTCCTTTTCAGTTATCTCAGGTAGGTATTATTTAGGCATATGTTTAATTTTGAGGATATGATTAAAATGAATTTAGACTCAGTAAAAGTAATTTAGACTCAGCTTTTTTTTCCCTCCGATATTCTGATATTGTACAACTCTTAATTTCAGATTCCGATATCAACTAATACCGATATACAGGTATGCAGGTGTTTTTTCACCAAAAGTAAATTATATCACATATATAATAAAATATAATCACCTTTATATCACCTTTACAGATGTGCAATAGACAGTAAAACAAACAAGTTGATTATTCTGCTGTAGATATTTTAGTTGGTAAAATAGCATGCACAAAACAGTTTTCGTATTTTCCGAATTCCAATATTAAATTTTTATGCTATTGTCTGCCAATAATATCGGGAGGGCGATAATATCAGACATTCCTATTTCCTACCCAGTAGTAAATGAAATTAGAAGAGGTCTTCAATGATGGAGCCCTTTATTAATATCATTACTTGGATAAGTTGCTATTGTAAAAATTAAAGTCTTACCGAGGCTTTTATATCCAATAAAGATGTTGCCAAATTATGATGCAGCTATGTATTTCAAATCACTGACAACAGTATGATTTGTAGATTTGTATAAGTGCCCTAGGCTTAAATTGGAGAAATTACAGTTACCTGCATGCGATTGAAAATATGTTTTAAAATATGTTGATATGCAGCTAGCTGTATGTTTTAACGTGTTGATTTATAAAAAGCATATACATGGACCCCAATAATTTATTGTCTAACTGTGCTTTAGGGCACAACTTGGTGTTGGATAGTCTGCACTCTCGCATTGCATCTAACAAAGAAACAACTCAATGACTTTATCACACATGTGTTCTCTCCATTTCTTTACATTGAATCAACGGGTGTGGTTTGCATTGAGACAACCTGACCACTGAAAATTTGTATGACTTCTAATTAGGCCCATTTGAATGCTGTTGGTTGTGTTATTTCTTTTCTTTCTTAATTTTTTTTTTCTCCAACGGTTTTGAAAGACCGCCAACGAAAACTAAGAGTCTGAGTGAGAACCCTTGTCATCACTGTAATTATCGCCCCTGGTTAATTCAAATCCCAACCAGCCTAATAAATAATCCAGTGTTTTCTGAGCTCTGTGGTGCGTCTGCATGCAAGCGGATATGAATAAAGGAGGCCCAAAGAGACTTCCTCTCATAACAACTCGACTAATTCTCTGCTTTTCAAAGTGATGAAGGGACCCAGTCCACTCAGCGTATTATCCATGTAAAGCCAGTTCATCACTTATATGCTAACAGCTGGATGGTCAATAGACGTGGTTTAACACACGCACTAACGACGTGCATCTGGGTGAAAAGCCACTGGTTTTGGCTTCGAAAACACTGGAGACTCAATCAGGCTGGCTAACGCAGGATTCTCACTGTATCCTCTCTGCCGTCGCTTTAATGGGGTTTCCCTCACAGATTCCACCATGTGTACACAGCTGCCGCCAAATACGGCCTCTCTCTCTAATTTGCTCAATTAAACATCATGTCTATAAAAAAAGTGTCTCCTCTGTTGGGAAGGGGGGGGGGGGGCGTTTCCAGAGACAATTATCATGTGAAACACCACTGATGAAATTCCATCTATCTACAGTGGCATCTTAATCTCCAATTGGTAGATTTGGATTTGTTTTTGGAATCCTAATCCTAATTCGGTAACTAAATATATTGAAAGTCCTTCTGAAAGGGCTTAAAGATGGACCCAACAAAGGCTTTTAAAACGGCAGTGAGAGAGTAAACACGGGGGTTCTGAGAGAGTGACAGACACGTCTTTTTCAGGTGTTCCTATGAATAGACCTGTCGTGAAACCTGACCACATTAGATCTCTCCTCAGGTAATCTGATTACGTGATGAAGCCAAACCTGCCTGTCTGCCTGCCTGCTTGCTGAGCCTGAACAAACACAAGGATGCTGGGAGAAAAAGAAAACACGCTCCAACAGGTGACCCACAGGAGAGGGAAGGAGCAGAGACCAGAGAAAGACAGAGAGAGAGAGAGAGAGAGAGGGTCTGGGAAAACGGAGAGCTTCTGCAATCGCCATCCCCTCAGAAAATGTGCATCTGGACGATAAGTGGGAAACCAAACACACAGAATGAAGACAAAACAAAACAACGATTGGATTCCTTTTGTCTCTGCAGACTTGACTCTGGCACACAGTAACATTAGGGAACGTTTATCATCAATTAATCACTACTGCCATTGTAGCTAAAAGGGGTACTGAATCTCATGTTCTTATGGCTAGAGTATGCTGTTCCTCTCATCATTTTAGATTGGGAAAAATAAAGTAAAACGGGGTAACACAGGGTGATTAACCACCAAGGGCAATGTTCCTGAAGTCTAGATACACAGAGACGAGTGGCAAAGTATATACTCGTTCCTGCGTTGATAAGCTCTTTCAAGAGCATACTGTACTTACCAGCCGCCTCAGCATGATTGTTTTAACTTTGTGAGTCTGAGGCGACTGAGTGTGTGTGTGTGTGTGTGTGTGTGTGTGTGTGTGTGTTTCAACGTTCATCATGACAAAATGTGGTCCTGTAGACACCTCTTGTAGCAGGAACTACCACAGAAGTGGTTTTCAGTACATTGCCAGATGTTTACATGTCTGACTGTCTGTCTGACACGATAGCGTCATAAATATGCAAGTTGCAGTGAAAGAACTTTGCAGGTGTGTAGTTGAGATCACAATGAAGCCCAGTGTAGTCTGAGCAAGGGTGTTGGAAGTAGGTTGGTACTACAAAAACTAGATCCCATCTCAAGATCCTAAGTCCAGCTTTGAGGGTTTGTGTAACCACAAACACTGAATGCCATTGACAATGAATGGCCAGGTGTTTGTGTAAACACAAACACCAGAATGACATGATGTAGGATGATGTATGATGATAAGAGCGCCTCTCAATTCACAAGGGTGTGATTTTTTTATATCATTGTTCTTGTGTCACACAGAGGTGTACCTCCTTGAGGTCAGGGAGGTTCTGGACCTTTTGTCGGCTCCCAAGCTCAAAGGTTCTGCATAAGACCTTCCACCTGGGGGCGTCTCCTAACGGAGGCTCTGCTCCGTCTGAGCAAGTCCCTGTCCTCTCGCAGTCCTGCAGGGGAAAACAGTATCCGGGCTATGCTCCTCAGAAGGTGTGTAGATATACGACTGTCCTCCTCAGAAGGTGTGTAGATATAAGACTGATGAAGCTTTGCTTTGCTTCACAACGTACTTCCATCTGGGATCTCTGTAGCCCAAAAGCCCTTCACTATCGTGTTGGATGTGTAGGTCGTGTCTTCGCTTGCTTTCAAGAATTGCAACAGGCAATTGGTTCGTCCCGGGCACGGGACTGTTCAACACCAATCCCTGCGCAATCCCAGATGGAGGCTGTATTGTGAACTTGTGAACTCAATACCACCCCATGTGGTGGAGTCAGGTTAGGAGGAAACCATGCAAGGCACCAACCTGCACACACCAGCAGCAATCAGGGGTTCAGAGTCTTGCTTAATGACACTTCGACCCTAACTCTGGGGAGCACGGGATTGAACTCACCTTCCGGTTCACAAGCGGTGACTCTACCCCTGAGCCACTGTTATAGAATAGTTTTGCCCTAAATGCCTGTCAGTCTGTCCGTCCATGTGTCAACCACATCTCTTGAGAACCATCCAACCGATGCTGGATGGGAAGTTAGAGGATTGGTGGTTGTCCAGAACCCACGTGCTGGATGGATCTCCATATATGGACATATCTGATGTCATCAATAAGAAGAACATCTCCAACATATATGGAGATAGATTGCCTTACGTCAGCTCTGGACAGCCGACGATGTGTGCATATTAGAATCATGTATGTCTCGTTGTGTTGCTTGTGTCCTCAGACCAGAGCTCTGCTCTGCCCATATAAGGTGTTGCAGATGTCAAGACAAAGAGACAGAGATACACTCATATAGCAGCTCACATCTCTGTTGATGGTTCACTCATAAGGCAGCTCACATCTCTTTATATCTCTATATATCATCTCTGATGGTACGCTCGCGCTGTTGTGATTTGCTCGAATTAACCTTTAGCAAAGGTGATTGTGAACTTTAGCCTTCCAGCTAAACAAACTACTCTGTCATCTTGCTAAGATGTCACACGGTGCAGGCACATGGTTCGTTAGCTCAGCCGCCTTTGAAGCCATGCACCGAGTCGACGTATCACGGCTTGCTGCTTTAAGCGGCCCAGAGCTGCGCCCGCTCCTGCCCTGTCTGGTCAGAATGGCTCTCTGCGCCCCGGCCGACCTGAGCCAAGCCTGGGCCGAGGACAGGAAGAGAATCCTCTGCATGTTGTCCGGAGTGGAGGCCGTCAATTCAATCGTAGCCTTGTTGTCCGTGGACTTCCGTGCTCTGGAGCAGGATGCACGCAAGGAGCTGCAGCTCAGAGCCAAGGCAGAAGGCCCTAATGGAGAGAGGAACCTCTTAGTGTCTCAGCGCCAACAAGGCTCTAACGCAGAGAGGAGCGTCCAACACAGCCTGGCCTTCGAGTTCGAACACAGCGACCCTCTCCGGCGACTCCGCCTGACACTTCGCGAACTGTTGGCCGTCATGAACATCGAGGCTGCTGCAAACGAAGAGTTTCCCTTCACGTCGTCGGAACTATTCAAAAGCAGCGTTTATGCGGAGGAGGTGGCCCACGTACTCTGCATCCTGCAAGCAGAGCTACCCTCCTTGCTGCCTGTCGTGGACGTGGCGCTGGCGTTGCTTCACGTCCCCAACGGCGACTGGTTCCTGTGCCGGCTGGTCGCCAACGTCCCAGACAGCTTCTCGCAGGTCTGCAGGGCTCTGGTCAGGAGCGGAGGAGAGCGGCCGGACGAGGAGAGCGCCGGGCAGCGGCGCAGAGCCGACGCCCTGAGACGCCTGTGTCGGATGAACCCGTCGCAGGCCCTCGACGTCCGTGCCATGGTGATGGAGAAGTGCCACCTGCCAGGTCTGGGCGTCGCTCTGACTCTGGACTACGCGCAGAGCACTGCAGGTGGCGGTGCGGAGGCTGTCAGTCCTCTGGTCTCCTATGTCAGCAGCCTTCTGCTGGGCACAGACGCCAAGGGGCGTGCCTGCCTCAGCATGCTGGTGCACAAGGGGCAGGAGGCTGGGAGGAGGGGGGAGGTGCTGGGGCAGATGCGCACACAGCTGCTGCTTGAGCTGGTGGAGCTCCTGCCAGGCTCCGCCCATGTGCCCAGCGACAGCGGCATGGAGGAGAGCGTGTCCCCGGGCTCGGCAGACCGACTCGGGGAGGATCAGGCGTTCAAGGCCAGCTCTCTGCTCCGCCTGTACACTGCCCTGATGGGCATCGCCGGGTTCAGGCCCACGGACGAGGAGGCGGGGCAGCTCCTCTGGCTGGCAACCAGCCGACCCCCGGCCACACCCGCTGGCACCCGCCTGGCATGTCTGTCTCTGTGCACGCTGCTGGCGTGCCCCGTGCTGCTCGGCACCGCCGAGCGAGAGCAGCTCGTAGCGACGTGGCTGAGCCGGGTGGTTAAAGAGGAGGAACACTTTGCTGCGTCGGCCTCCTTCAGGGAACACGTTGCTGTGAGCGCTGAGGCCGCGTCGGCTTCATTCAGGGAGATGCTGCTACTTGTCGCCATGTACTTCCACAGCAACCAGCTCGCCTCCATCGTTGAGTTGGTGTGCTCCACCCTGGGGGTGACGATGGCCCTAAAGCCCGGCGCTCTGACCAAGATGAAGAGCATCTTCACCCAGGAGGACATGTTCACTGAGCAGGCTGTGACCGGCCTCGCCGCCACGGTCGCGGTGACGAAACGCCTGAGTGGCGACATGAAGGGCTTCCTGCCCGTGCACTGCGTCTACCAGCTGCTCCGCTGTCAGGCCTTCACCGCGCACAACGTCCCCATCAAGGACTGGCTCTACCGGCAGCTGTGTGAGACCACCACCCCTCTCCACCCACAGCTGCTGCCCCTCATCGACGCCTACATCCACTCCACCCTGACACCGCCCCCCCAGGCCGCAGACCAGCCTATCACGGAGCAGGAATTACTTGACGTCTTCCAGCAGAGGGGCCAGGAGGCCTATAGCCTCACCGCCCAGCTGCTCCTCCTCTACTACGTCCTTGCCTACGAGGAGAACCTGCTGACCGTGGCCTCCACGCAGAGGGAGCCACGGTGCTACTCTGCCGCCCTCATGGATCAGATTCCTATCCAGTACCTGGTGACCCAGGCCCACCGGCTACAGCAGGACCTGGGAGTTCTCCACTCAGCCCTGCTGCACCTCCTGCTCTCCAACTACCCCCACCTGTGTGTGGCTGAGGCCTGGATGTTCCAGGAGGAGGTGACGGGCACCCTGCCCCTGCTCAGGAGCACCATGCTGACTGACGGACACACCCAGAGCCGGCTCCGCCAGGCTTTCCGGGAGCTGCCGTCCGGCGCTCGTAGGCTCCTTGGCATCCTGGACCAGCTGGCGCTGATGTCGCCCAGCGAGCTGACACCCTATGCCAAGGCCATGACCGACGGCATGAGCCTGCTGCTGGAGCCTGCAGTGCCGCGACGCGTCATGCATGCCCTCAGGAAGCTGTGGCTCGCCCTCAGCACCGTCATGCCCTGCAGGCTGTGGGTGATGACGGTCAACGCATTGCAGACGTCCGCCACCGGGCACCGGCAGACGTATGGTCAGAAGGACCTGGTGCTGAACCCTCTGGCGGTGCTGCACGTCGACCAGCGGGTCTACCGGTGTCCTCCCCTCATGGACATCATCCTGCACGTGTTGAACGGCTTCCTGCTGGCCTCCAGGGCGTACCTGCGCTGCCACCTGAAGGAGAAGGCCCAGTTGGAGAGGCAGAGTCAGACCGCGGTCTCCCATCTGGGCCTGAGCGGACAGCCCGACATGTCCGAGGAGACCACCAGTGAGGAGGAGCACCTCAGGAACGCCCTCCTGGCCGTGCAGGACAGTGCGGCGGTGCAGCTGCTGTTGGAGGTGTGTCTCCCCACCTCCCAGGAGCAGGAGCAGCTAGCAGCTGCCGGAAACTCTGAGAACCTTCTCCAGAGCATGACTCCTCTTCCTGGGAAGCCCAACGCACCGGGAGCCAGGCTAACAGGCCAGAGGAGGAGTGAGGAGGAGGTGGAGGTGGGTGGTAAAGGAGTCGGGCAAACGGGCCGGAGGAAGAGTGAGGAGGAGGTGGGTGGTGGTGAAATGGATACAGAAGGAGGTCTGCTCAGTGACCTGCGTGAGGTCCAGTGTCTCGTCTGCCGTCTGCTGCACCAGATGTTCTTGGCCGACCCCAATGTGGCCAAGCTGGTGCACTTCCAGGGCTACCCTCCTGCGCTGCTGCCTCTGACCATCGGGGGCATCCCTTCCGTCCACATCTGCCTGGACTTCATGCCGGAGCTGCTGCTCCAACCCGACTTGGAGAAGCAGGTCTTTGGCATCCAGCTGCTGTCACATCTGTGCAGGCACTATGCCCTCCCCAAGTGCATGAGCCTGGCCCGGGAGGCCATCGGCGTCATGGGCACGCTGCTCACCAGGCTCCCCCGGGCCAAGCGCCTCGCCTTCTTCATGCCAACCCTGCCATGCCTGGTGGCATTCTGCCAGGCCTTCCCGCCGCTCTACAATGATGCCGTGACTCTGCTGGGGCATCTGGCCCAGGTGTGTGCCTCCGTTGTGGCATCCAGAGGGGCCGGGGGCATGGACGCCTGGGGGGCCGGGGGAATGGACCCCATCGTCAAACGACTGCAGCATCTGAAGGACCCTCCCCCTAAGGAGGTTTTGTTTCCAGGGGGAGGAGCCTGTTTAAAGCTACAAAGTGGACCCCAGAGAACAACTAAGGAGCCTGAGAGAGCAGACCCAGACGTCAAGCTTTGCTACTGTGTGGAGAACACCTTCATTCAGCTGCAGTCTGCCTCCATTTAATACAGAACACCTTCATTCAGCTCCAGTCTCCATTTAATACAGAACACCTTCATTCAGCTCCAGTCTCCATTTAATACAGAACACCTTCATTCAGCTCCAGTCTCCATTTAATACAGAACACCTTCATTCAGCCCCAGTCTCCATTTAATACAGAACACCTTCATTCAGCCCCAGTCTCCATTTAATACAACACCTTCATTCAGCCCCAGTCTCCATCAGTAACACATGTAGGCAGGAAAGGTGCATTGGTCAGATTCACAAGGCAGGAAAGGTGCATTGGTCAGATTCACAAGGCAGGAAAGGTGCATTGGTCAGATTCACAAGGCAGGAAAGGTGCATTGGTCAGATTCACAAGGCAGGAAAGGTGCATAGGTCAGATTCATACTCCTGGGAAAGGGTTCAACTCCTATACAGTTCCATTCACGTGTAACCAGCACCAAGTCCATAGCCTTGGCTACAACATGACGTTCCAGGGACATACACAAGGCCATGCCTTGGAGCACCCAATAGTAAATAACTCGTACATACTCAGTGCTTTATAACAATAACTAGAGGTTCCTGCCCTCACATCTCACTGATCCAACTGTGCTCACTCGTCCAGGTGATTTCCCATGAGGCATGCATTGTTATTTGTGCATAGTATAGTGCCGAAGCAACTCCACAACTGGTTTTCTAGATGAAGGCAGACATATAAACGGCATATACTCCTAGTCAATTAGACGATTCAATTAAATTAATCGATGAAGCATTTTATCATGGATTATAAGGTCAAGTATTATAATTAGAGATGTAGCTCGAAACCCGATACCTGAAAAAACCCAATAACAAGCTTATTGAGTACCCGGTATCAATAAGCCCTGGGTTTATCGAGCCTGTTATCGAGCATATCGGCCCCTGACATCATATTTAAACAATCAATCAAGACAAGAAGTGAACAAGAAATAAATCTAATCACCCACGCTGGCACAAACATGTCGGTCTAACAGTGTATTAATAACTAATTAAATAACAGTTTATGAATGATCTATTAACTAGTTATAACAGATAGTTATTCTAAAGTGTTACCAAAGTAGGCTACTGTATTTGAAGGCTGTAGTAAAAGATACTGCATAGTTCTGTTCAGAATGTATTGTCGTCTCCTGTCTTTCCACAAAATAATAGAAACTGCTTGATAGTGGCCTCGATAAAAACACGGCTCGATAAGGTGCTCATTATCAATACAAATTAACGAGCTCCATCCCTAATTATAATACTTTATAATTGCTGGACACACATTTATGAGGGGCGCTAGCCCCTACTATGCCCATCTTTGTGTGTTTGCGTGAATCATAGCGATGATTTGATTGGCTGATCACCCCATAGCGATGATTTGATTGGCTGAGCAAAGTACGTATTGAAGATAAAAAGTGAGGACAGAAAAGTGAAGACGGAAAAGTGAGGACGCAAATTGTGATTGGCCAGACTGAGATGATGTATGATGATATAAGAGTGCCGCTCAATTCACACGGGTGTGATTTTTAATATCTATCTAAAAACTAATATTCCTAGACTAAACACTGTATCTTACCTTATGGTGTTAGCCATGCTGCAGTACGATTGTATTAAGACCTTAACGTCTTAATATTGAACAAATATATTTCAAATATTCAGAGCCTGAAGTATGTTTTAAGCATTTGCCCCTAAAATATATTGTCTCTAATACATGTATTTTCTGTGTCTATGTTCGTATGAGGCTGCCCTCAGCCTTAGGCGCTCGTGTCTTCCCTCCAACAAGGCGGTTCACAGGGCTTAGTGATGATAAGCATGAATGCAAAACCAGGCTGTGTTTATTTGAGCGCCTGTCTGAGTGACGCCCCAAAAGACGAGACACGTTGAGGACAACCGATGGCAGACAAGTAGGGTTCCAAGATATACCACGATGTGAGACTGCATTTGAAAATAATCCACCAGTGGCCTACATATGACCTGTTCTACACCTGTAGCATGATACTGGCCTGACCCAGGTCAACGGCATTTTGTAAACACACTCTTTCTTTTCACAGAGTGAAGAGTAGAATATGCTACCGAGATATATATGATGCAAACCACCAAAGTAGCAAACAGGAGGGCGTACCTTTACTACCTTTAATGGTGGGGTTTAGAATGCACCCTACTTTTAGATGTAATCAATTAAATGAGTCCATTGTGATTCTATTTACCACTTTCAACCTAGAATCCCTATTTTATGTTATTATACACCAGACCAGCACCCCAACACCTAAACTGTGGCCTTTCTCGGGGGCCTGCTCTCCATTGTAAGCTTATGCTATTTGACCTAAATTGACAGTACTACTACTGTCCAAATTCAAAACCCTTTTTATTGAGTCTTATCTATCGATCCGTCTATCCATCTCTCTTTCTTTCTCTCTCTCTGCTTGTCTATCAGTCAACAAATCCAGAGGAACAGGTATCAACAAGATGTGTGGATTGTGTTAGTAATCTGATGTGATGTCAGTAGGTTGGAGCAGATACGCTGATCAACTATATGGAAAGGCTCGGAATATTTCCAGCTTGTCAGAAATAGAAAAAAAAAGAAAAAAAAAGTCAAATAGCATAGGAGAGCATGGCCCAGAGAAGGACCCTTCGGTGGCGACGTATCTATTTGCTGGTCTGTTCTAATGGGTGATCATTTTCAAATTTCAGAATGTCAGAGGTCCTCCTATCATCATACATCACATCAGCTGAGCACATTCCGTGCTCATACAGACACTAGGACATTAACATAATAATCGAATAGTCGACTAGTCGACTAGCAAAACACTAGTCGACACTGTTAATTGACATCCGATTATTCGCTAATATTATTTTTAATTATTTTTAATATTTTTTATGATTTTTTTTTTCTTTTTCTTTTCTACAGCAGACATGCAGGCATGCAGCTGTGAGCTCGGTTGTTTTGTTGGTAGTTCGCCAACTTCAGTACTAATCCATTCCTGGCTGATTGTTTTCATATCATACAAGCCTACTGTACGTGGGTTTTGCCGTCACCCTCACTCGTCTGACTCGTGTAGGTGTGGTGGGCGGCGTATCGGCGGTGGCACTAGCAGCAGTCAAGACAGTTTTTCTTTGGGAAAAGCATATGTGATATGCCTCATAGGCTCATAAGATCAATGGGGACAACTACAGTGTGTAAATACGTTTACTATTGGTGAGTTTATTACTGTAGTTTGTTCAACAAGTTAGATTGGAGACGTGTCGTCGTCCGGTACAGTAAAGTATAGCAGGAGTTCCTCCTCGCTCTGCCCAATAGTATCCAGTTTGGTGACAGTCAAACTACAGTAGCTCTTGCCGTGATTTCATGTTTCTTCATGCTTATCCAACAAAAGTCTGCGTGCCGCGTGTGGCATTATTAAAAACAAACAGCGATGCCGCACGATCATAGTTCTAATAAGTAGCCGCAAAAGACTCGCGATGGAGTTAAGTAGTTGATCATCTGATTCATAGCCTGGCAGCCTGCTAGCTAGCAAACCTCCTCCTTGCTTGTAGCTCCTTCTAAAAACCAAAGGAACTGTGATTGTAACTTGTTGTTGAACATTTAGGGTTGTATGAAAAACATTGCATGGTTCATTGCTCCAGTCTCCACTCTCCAAACATTGTGAACAACGTAACATGCTATGCTGTTCCATAGAACGGTCTTGTGCATAAAAAATAGCAGATCTACAAGCTCACAACGCGTCCATCCGTGAGTCATTGTGGACTTGCAACTTTGACTTGAAACAGCTGAGCTAATTTCGGCCAATCAGAGCGGCATTCAGCGTAATCTAGTAAGACAATTTACAATTTACAATTTAGGCATTTAGCAGACGCTCTTAATCCAGAGCGACTTACATTTAGTAAGAGTGGCAACACTCGCGTTGACTCCCACTGTAACAATGGAATGCGGAAGTGCTCATTCTATCTCAATGGGATAGTTCCAATGTTTGGAACTATAGCCCATAGGAAGTGTGTCGCCACTCTCTTCCACTCGGCCTGCATTGATAGTGCATTCACCGCTCTGTTTTGCTTCGCTCGCTGGCTGTTTCATAACACGATGTTTTAATGCTTGATTGGATGGAATAAATATCATATTTTACCGCCGACTAATCGACTATAAATCGATTTTGATGGTAGTCGAGTCGACTATCAAAAATCACGTTTGGTTAATGCCCTAACAGACACACATACACACAAAGCTGTGCATAGGAGCGGCTAGCACCGCTCAAAAATATCAAAAGTATCTGATCAAAATTTGGGCTTGTGTTTTAAGCATACAAAACTATGGCATCACATTTGTCATAACATACGGCACTTAAAAGATGGTGGGATTTTTCCGCATACTGTACAACGACAGTCAGTGCCAGATTGTAAAGATACCCACTCCAAAGTATTTGAACACAATCAATGCCAGGAAGTAAAGACATCTTCTGGAAAGTATTCCAACATCAGCTTAGTATATTTTCACACTAATCTAAACTGCCCTGAGGTGGCGAGCCCCACCCCGATCTGGTTTTTAACACTGACTAAACAAACAGCAACACTTTTTCCAGCTACTATTAGATCCAGGTTCAATGTTGCATACTTCAACTAGGTATCGTTGACTGATCCAAACAGTAGTCCTCTTCTCTCCCATGCCACATGTTGAATACTCACAGTCCTCACTGGGAAATACCAAGTCATGAGTTATGCTTCATTTATAGTCCGTCGCACAACGGTGTCGCATGCCGAAAATAGCAGATCTACAAGCTCAGTAGATCGGCTATTTTCGATGTAAGACAACTATAAATCAGGCTATAGGTTTACGCCACGAAGCTACTCGAAGTGACAGCAAATACATCACAGTTGCATTAACTTGTGACGGTCTCTGAGTTGTAGTTCTTTAAGAGCATTAATGTGCCAAACGCCCACCTTCCTAAAAGCTGCTGAAAGGCAACTTCTCTTGCTCCATAGGGCCCCAGTGCATCATGGTCTTTTCTTCCCTGCTGTCAGCACATGCTACCGTTTAATCACAGAGCCCAGCAAATGTGAGCCTGCAAACTGTTGGGATCACTTCACACCCCTCCACGGCCTCCGTCTTACACTTACTAAGGGGAACGGACTAACACACTGTAACTCTCATTTCAAAATGAGATATCCCACCTTTGACATCTGCTCGTTCTAAATGTTTGGGAGCAGCTTTTTAATGCATAGGCAACCTCAGTACTAAGTTGCAAAAAACCTTCTCTTACTGAGTGATGTACTCAAAACGTTTACACAAATGTCATACTGTACAATCATGACATACTGTACTAGCATATTAAGGTCTAAAGGGCAAATAAACTATATGAAAATCGCATCAAAACCATTCATAGCCGATGCCTCATCCAGGTTGATGCGCCTTATTTTAGGTGAAAAAACAACATCCTTCCAAATAAAAATGCTGGCATTTTATCATATATATATATATATATATTATATATTATATATATATATTTATAATATAAAATGTGTGTTCTGTGTGGACCTTCTCATGACACAAAAAATATATTTTGGGGGAAATACATTGCAGAAAAAAGCGCCACCAGCGTGTAAGGATCTTTACACTATAGTGTCAACTACATTCTCTCTAGCATGAGACAGGTTGGGCTCAGGCGTTCTGCCCTGACTGCCTCCATTTTTGCCTTGAAGAATGGTGAAAGTGTTCAGCAGCGACCTCCCTCCACAACTGCAGAGAGAGAGAGAGAGAGAGAGAGAGACGGGGACGTAATATACTAATATTACAGTACAATGACCTGCCATCTGTTTGACATTTATAGGTTTGTTCCGCCTCAGTGGGTGACATACTGGGAGATTCCATTATTCTGAGGCCTCCTTTGTTTCTGAAGCCACAATGGTACTGACAGCTTCTGTCATCCGCGGCTCCTGTGCCTGCAGACACACACACGGCTAATCACTGCTGCTAATGGCAACGACAGCATCAGTACCGTCTGGAACGCAGCCATCGACTAACACACGCACAAACTCCTCACATAGTACAGGACCGCCCTATGCCACGAATGCTCTCCGTGCCGGGTCACAGAGTACAGCCTTGTGTTTTGGCTCCATCATCAAAATGAGTGGATATAGGATACAATTAGTTCGGATATTATGCCGATTTTACATTGCAAAGACCACAAAGACAAGTCTTGATTCGGCGCCTGCTGGTTTTTTTTTTGCACTGGCCACAGTTATAGTTCATGTGCAGCATTTTTACAGCCGTGGAATTCTGGCCCTCGTGTTGGATACAGGATAGTATACTAGGGCCCATATGGTGGCATGTCAGAGCGAGCCAGCAGAAACAATGAGACACCAGAAAGTCCTACATCATCCCCCGCCCGTTCAACATCTTGGGTGGTTCGAAGAGTCGGAGATATATGGACGGCGCACGAGGTCTCTGGGTCCGACCCAACAAGTAGTCGCGCTGGAAGCGCCGAGCCCGGCCACCATCCTACCCCGCGAACATTCCGAGAGGTCTGATAACTTGTCGTACAGAGACAGAAGACCATACATCATGCAGATGAGATGATTATCTCAGTTGGTTTTGGCTCGGGTATGCATGCAGTTTTTGCTCCCACGCAAAAGTGAGAAAGAAAAACAATAGTGCGCCAGGGAGTGATTTCTCAACGGGTGCAGGTGTCATCCATCACGGCGAGACACACACTGAATGACTGTAATTCCCAGCAGCCACAGGGAGAAGGTCACTGCCACAGGAAGTGGGACTCCCCCAGTTGAATGGAGTAATACATCAGAGTACACTTACTGGCCGTGCATTTCACACGCTTTACCATATACAGTAATAACAGTTTAGTAACTGTAGGCCTACTTAAATAATACCTTCATTATTCTAATTAATAACTGAGGAGTTTGATTCTAAAATGAAAGCTACCATTTGACAAAAGTAACTCACACTCTTCTAAATTGATTTATAGCACAGAATTAAAACAAATTACAGCACTTTTCAAAGGATTGTAGGTAAATTGGCAGAACGATAACACATTTAGAATCAGAGAATGATGAACTTCAGGTAGTTAGATTTTGCTAAAACGGATATACAGTGTTTGGGAAATTACTGTGAATCTGAACCGATAAATCAAAGTACAGCCGTAATTATTTTTATCCTGCGAGTTTCAATACAACACATTTTCTGCACCACTGACAATTAAAGAAGACCAGTGGTGTGGTTTGAGGGCATGAAAGAAGTGTGATGACAGAAGCCTATAGAGTTCACCCCAGAGGTCTGCCCTGACTCTGGCAGAGCCCCTGGCTGAACCTGCCGTTGATGGCTCCTGCCTCCATGCCTGCTATTAATACTTTTCAAAACACGTCCGATGTGGAATGCTAAACACAACCGCCAGGCCGCTGCCTACCTCAATGTTTCACCTGCGGCAACAAAGCCGATGTGATGTCTATCAGCGAGCCAACCGCCAGGCTCACGTATTACAGGTTCTCTGAGTCAAAGACTCAGGCTGAATGTATGAGGAATGGAAGAATGGTGGTGAGACTGCTCTGAGGGACCGTTGACATAAAAGGTAAATAAAAAAGGGTGGAGTGAACTTCAGTAGAATTTCAGTAGTTTAACGGCACAACGCCAACAACCAACAATAACACACAGCACGCACGCACGCGCAAATGCACGCACAAACACGCGCAAATGACGAGGGTCTTTAAAAGCTTGTATACACAGTAAAGAAAAGGTGGGAAAATAGATAATTTAATGGAACCGTAACAGTCCACTTCCAGAGTCAAATTATTAGTCATTTTCATACACACGGTTCATGACATAGTAAAAGAAGCAGAGAGATTAGCTTATACTAATACTACTGAATGTAATACTGTTTTTTAGCAAGGTTAGCCTACATTTGTGACTGAATGAAAACATCTATACTACAGATTCTATAGAATACAAACAAGTCAAAACAGGGAAAGCTAAATTATGGGTATCCAAAATTCCAAATCACATGAGGCTGCTGTGGGTCAGGCCAATAAACTAAACTTACAACCCAGAAAGGCACACTTTAACACTGAACGATTGCCTGGGAGTCCAACCTGTTTTCACAGCAAACACCGGGCTCAACAATTCAAATCTAATCCCATTAAAATTGCAATTGGTATATAAACCATTCTCAACCCAAGAGAGGGGCAAACACACCAATCCGTCATAAGCACACAGGCTATATACAGTAATTACCTCATTTTTTAAAGCAGGAGAGTACAGTATATGGCAAAAGAAAAGGTATTTCATGGGTAAAGTCCATGAATACACTCATGGATATTAAAGGGCAATTAAAGACTTTAGGAGAGGAAAGAAAGTTCATTAATTCAGGCAGGCGGCCATTAGGAGTAGTGATTTATGCCCCCGTCCGGCGCTCCTCTCGTGTCAGAGGTGGACATGATGAAAAAAATGAGACTAAAACAAATAATGGTGTGAAGGTACTGATTATGAAGGAATTTACATCTAAAAAACAAGACCTTATAATGGCCTGGGAGAGAGGTCTGAGGAGTAAAAAAGAAAATTAACAACCATAATGAGTGGGTAATGAGAAGTGACACACACACACACACACACACACACACACACACACACACACACACACACACACACACACACACACACACACACACACACACACACACACACACACACACACACACACACACACACACACACACACACACACACACACACACACACACACACACACACACACACACACACCATGGGGACAGTTATTAATCACAGATATTCCCGCAATCAGGCTTACAGCCTCAGGAGTGGAGAAGCATCCAATTCAACTCCCCAAACAGTCCCTAATTCTGCACTTGAAAAAGCTGAAAAGAGTGCTTAGAAAAACAAGCGAGGCCATCTCCAATGACAGAAGGTTTTTGTATTTTTTTCTCCTTTTCATTGAGGGCCCCTGTCGAGAGAAGCGCTGCTGCTAACCCGGGCTTTGCAAACAGCCCCGGCATTCCTGGGGCCCGCCTGGCCTGGCCCCGGCTACCGGTGCTGCTGCTTTATCTGTTATCGCCTGGGTGTCGCTTTCCACCCGGCGCGTCTCCTCTTGTTCGCAGGTCAGCAGTCATGAATCAGAGCAGAGAGCAGATGAAAGGAGGGGGGAAAGAAAGAGAGAGGGAAAAGGAGAAGTGGAGATGGGAATGATGGGTAGGGGGGAGGGGGGAGGGGGTGGAGGAGTATAGATAATTAATCTTAGCACTCCCTTTTCTGTTAACATGCCCTATCTCTGTCGAGCTATCGGATTTATTACCTGGAATTATGATTCAAAAGATTGCACACAGTCTGCTCTGGAATTTCCCTATCATTCAAGCATTGTGGTGCTTGAATGATAGGGAAGTTCCAGAGCAGTGACTGATCATCAATATTTGTATCCTACGATACTATACTGTTGACTAGAGTATAGTAGGCATGGAGCTGAAGTGACAAATGTAGGCCTACGTGACGAGCTGTGAATTCTTGACGATGACAGACAGGCAGGCAGAAAGAGAAGAGAAAGAGAGATACAGATTGTGGCGAGGAAAGACTCCTGTCGCTGTCACCCGTCTGCTGCAGTGAAAGCTTGTGTCTTTCATTACTGTCACAGACACCTGTGGTCATATTCTGCACACAGAACCATCGGATGCAAATCGCCCAGGCCAACCGCACGGAAGTGTATGAGAGGAGGAGAAGAAAGGAGGACAAAATGGATGCAAAACCCATGGTGCAACTGATGGAGGAGAGGAAGTGCACCGTGTCGGCCCGTCCCCCATTCATTCTCGAGGAACACTTTTAAACAAATTTCTCCAACTCCGAGCTGGACACCTGTCAGAGCAGCCCTAAGGCCATCAATCAGTATCTGAGCCCTAGTGAGGTCTCTAACATAAAGACAGACAGCAAGCTAAATTATCGCTGAAAGCCTCGCATAGAATGAACGGCAACTTTAAACATTCGAACCCTAGCATCCCTATTCT
Source organism: Protomyctophum parallelum (assembly GCF_964188405.1). NCBI lineage: Eukaryota > Metazoa > Chordata > Actinopteri > Myctophiformes > Myctophidae > Protomyctophum > Protomyctophum parallelum. Next base: position 26,648,977 of record NC_139718.1, on the reverse strand, counting down.
GGGATGAACAGATTCTGTGTTGGCGGAAAAACCTTGCTGACCTAATATAAAGCCCTGGAGTAACACAGTCAACTATACTACAGCACATATATAACTATAAGCATATAGCATTTAAGTGGTTAAAGGAACAAACACAACCCTACGCAGAGCTGCCAACCTGCACACATTTTGTGTACCAACCACGCAATTCTAGGCATATAGACACCTAGAATTGCGTGGTTGGTACACAAAATGTGTGCAGGTTGGCAGCTCTGCCTACGGTGTTATAAGAATGACAACTACCCAATTTAAAACTAGGCTACAAGAGTTTTTTTAAATTACTTCACAAACAGAGCCAACATTTTTTCAACCCACAGGGTTTGTGTAACCCTTACTTCAAATACAAAGAATGAACATTCACAAAACATTACGTTACAAGTGTATCACCTGAGTCTGACAACTGCCATGCTAAAGCATTTCACCTCATTGTGACAGACTCTTACTGTGTACTTTCCCCTCACTAGCTGTCTTCGCCGTTCCATCAAATCTCCACACACACACACACACACACACACACACACACACACACACACACACACACACACACACACACACACACACACACACACACACACACACACACACACACACACACACACACACACACACACACACACACACACACACACACACACACACACACGCCTACTGCTCAAACAAGACCTCAAATCTTCACAAGCAAGCAATCTGCTTGGCAGTTCCACACCAATGCCTTGATTACCAAGCTATAATTATACGTTGCAGTGCATAATTGAGCATGCAACATGATAGTTTAGTAATTACGTTAGAATAATCTGGCTACAATATTGTAACATTTTAAATGATGTGGCCACAAGTTTGGAAAAATGCAAGTTATATTTCCTTTCAAATGTTCGGAATCCCAAGAATTGGAGAGGGTTCCCAGGTTGATACGCCTACGCAGAGATAACTAACTTTGCTGTAGCATATCCAGCATATCTACAAGTTCAAAACGTGTTGCAGTGCGACCCCTCTTTTTGTGTGAGCTTGTAGATCATCTATATTTTTTTGTTGCAAAGAGATTTGGTGTATGCAGGGGTTTTCAACTGAGTATGAACCAGGGACCACCACCCTGACTGAGAATCAACCTGGGGACCACCACCCTGACTGAGAATCAACCTGGGGACGAGTCGGACGACCACCCTGACTGAGAATCAACCTGGGGACCATTGTTGTGTTGGGAGGGGGGATATGGTCGTGGTGTGGGGGAAAGAAATTAACCTTCCATATTAAACTCATGTTGCTGTTCATTGTAACTTATTCTATGACTCAGTAAGCAGACACTTCATTATGGGCACATTTCATTATAATGGTGACTCAACCAGGCAATCCGGTACAGTTTCTTGACATCCGTCTTCCCAGTAACTGACAACATCGATGCGTCATCATTTGTCACCAGATTATTTACTGCATTGTTTCTCAACTTGTGGTCAATACAATAAATTCAAATACGAATCTTCACTTTCCTACATTACTAAATGCATGGTCAGGGACCACATGCAACACCTTCACGGACCACCAGTGGTCCACGGACCACCTGTTGAAAACCCATGGTGTAGAGGGAAAGAACAGCGGACCGAGGGAAAGAACAGCGGACCAAGTACAGAGTGGACACCCTGGCCAAGTTGACTAAGTAGAGATGTGGGGATAACTAAAACACAATGACCTCCTTGTTTCACCAGGATCTTTCACTTTAACTTTGCTAAAACATGTCACAGTGAAACAATGACTTCCCTTTTTATGATTAGCCTGCACTGTGCCAAGCCATGGTGTTCCACCAAAATACCAACGAAGTTGACAAGAGCCTACACCACCAAAAAATAAACAAATACGTTCTCCGCGGAGGCGTCACAATATTTTACTATGGTTGGGCAATGTAATCTGTTCGTGAGAATAGAAGAACACAATTACAGTACATGGTGCTTGTGTGGGCTGGCAACAGTTCTGTTTCATCAGTCATTTGTGTGTGTGAGTGTGAGTGTGAGTGTGAGTGTGAGTGTGAGTGTGAGTGTGTGTGTGTGTGTGTGTGTGTGTGTGTGTGTGTGTGTGTGTGCATGCATGTTATTACAGCCATTAGCCGGCATTTGACACTAATCATCCCACATTGTTCTTGTTTGCACATGTTAAATTATTACACCATTAAATTCTGACTAATGTTCTTTGTGTCACACACACACGCGCGCGCAAACACACACACACACACACACACACACACACACACACACACACACACACACACACACACACACACACACACACACACACACACACACACACACACACACACACACACACACACACACACAGAGCAGGAGGGAGGGGAGGTGATGATTGAGTAATGCTCTTTCTTCAACAACTCAACGACATCCTTTCATCAACTGTTGTCAGGGTGCCCGTGAGCAAGGCACTTCCTCCATTGTGGTGCAGATTATACGTTACAAGCGGGAGAACAGTTGTCGTCTCAAAGTCAAAGTCATTGCATGAATGAGAAAGAAAACTAAACTAAAACTAAATAAAAATGTATCAAGACAAACAAGTTCCCCTGTTCTGTGATACTACTATTTATCATACAGCCAAAACCAAAATCCCTGCAGCTGGCGTAACCACTTAAAACCCATACTGGCGTCCCCCACGGCTCTACTTGGTTCGCTCGTTTTTTCCCCCCGTCGCTGAAAATAGCAACATCTGAAGGCTCACACAGATGCCTTGTGAGCTTATAGATCGGCATTTTTTTTAATGATCATCCCCCCCCCCCCAGAATATGGACGCTAGGGTTCATGTGGTTAACTCGAAGAGAGAAAAAAGGACCAGTAAGGGTGACGGAGGAGGGTTTACACACACAGAGAACAATCCATTATGGTGAACCTTTATGTGCTGCTGAGTGATGGAGAAGACAGGCGGACCAGCCACCAGAGACACCACCACCACCACCACCAATAGCATTAACATTACCACCACATCACATCACATCACATCCAACATCACTGAAGGACCCAACCACCCACCCTGGCCTCACCCTGCGTGGCATTAAGGCTGATCCACCTAGTACAGCCCCGGGTTCCCCCCTTTCAGCTGAACACCCAAATACATTTGCTGTCTCGCCGGGACCCAAACATACAACAATACTTTATGAATGAACCACTTGTTTTATAATAATAACAATTGTTTTATAGGAAACAGGGATATTTACTGCACAACCGATAAAAATAGTTCAGCAACACAAAAATGAGTCCCGACCCATTGTTTGGAAAACACTGAGCCAGTGTAAAGCAAACACAGATTAAAACACCTCTTCTCAACACAGCAGCAACACCCAGAGGGGCAGAGCCTGTGTCATTACTGTCACCTAGTGGACAGAGATTGATGAGCAATACAATACAAACACAGAGAGGCACCTACAGTATATGGAAGGCACCTGTGCTGTGAGATCATGGCATTGAAAAAAAAGAAAGAAACAATGCTGAAGGAATTATGGAATCGAAACTTGAGGGAGAGTGAGTTACTGTATGAGTGAAATGCCATCACTCTTTACACTCTCAGAGTTAAACTGACACACAGTTTCTGCTGTGTTGTCTGACTTATTTTGCTGACTTCGCTGTGCCGAGTAAATCTGCGTCTCTTTTTGTGGGTACTACAAATTAAAAATGGTCAACAAGCATCAGTGAATGAGCAAACCCCCCATATTGACACCTTGGAGCTTAGCATCCAGGAGCTTTTTGCCTACATGCAGTATAATCACCAGTGTGAATTTATCCAATTGTAGCTCAGTGGAGTAAAATGGATGTACACACTAGGGCTGCAATAGGACCGCAATACCGCGGTTGTGTAAGGCATACCGCGCTATCGAGTTCATAACCGTGATAATATTTTTTTTATTAAACTTTTTATCCCACGATTTTGTAACCCATTTTTCACTTGATTCCAATTGCCTAAGCTGTAATCCTGGGCGCTACTCTCCCTCTGCTAACATGGGGAGGCCGAACTGAGCTCGTGCTTCCTTCAATGCATGAGGAGGAGTGAGCAGGCCGCTTACTGCGCCACCGTGCCCCTTATATTATTATAATTATAACAATTATTATTATTATATAAATATATTTTTTCATTCAAATTTAGCTCAATACAGTCTGTAAACATTGATTTATTACTGCTATAACAAAAAATCCATACCACCCCGGCCCTTGATAGTACTGTACTGTACACCTGAGTGTGAACTGGTACAATGTCCGCTTTACAGATAAAAAACCTCTTCTCTTCTAAATCATGGCATGCCTATAGTACTCAAGAGAGAGAGGAAAAATTTGTCCAAATGTGTCTTTTTTTATAAAGATAAATAAATAAATAAGGGAGCTCACAACGCATCATGAAACGACTTTGTTGCATCAAGTACAAAAAGTAGGTAAGGCTGTGGTTAAGAAAGTGCTATTCACCCTGATGTCACACGCCGCCAGGGCTGCTGACCACTCGGCCAAAACAGAAGCCCGGCCCACTTTCTTGCGGAAGCACACCTGAGTCCATAAAATCTGATAATGGAGCCAATAATTGGGAGGGAACAGCAATAATGGAGGTTTAGTGAGGCAGTAAATACTTTAATTAGTTGTTAACACCCTGTGTCTATATGGACAGACTGAGGCCCACTCTGCTCTCTGTGGACTGGGCTGGATGGACACACAGCCAGGGGCCACCGCAAGCTACTCATCCTAGTAGTCACATATGAGACCTGAGAACAGACAGTTTTCTGAACAAATATTATGTTTCTACAGTATATCAGTGGTGCTCAAACCTTTTCATGTCAAAGACCCCCACAATTATTGGCTGCTGACCCCCATCTAAAATGTCTTGTTCCAGGGACCCACAGAAGCAAAGATATGAGTATAAAACATTCGATGTGAAAGAATATATTTTCAATGATTTGTTCATAGCAAAAATAGAAAAATAGCAGTTCTACAAGCTCGTAGCACGGCACTCGGTGCCGCGCCTTTTTTCACCTTAGAAATATTGCACGAATAAGAGCTCATTTGAATTGGACGATGCAAAAACGCTAATACACGCCTTCTTTTCTCGGCTTGATTACTGCAATGCACTTTTTTCTGGACTGCCTAAGAAAACAACTGACAGATTACAACTTGTCCAAAATGCAGCAGCCAGAGTTTTAACTAGAACTAAGATGAGAGAACATATACTCCAGTTTTGGCTTCACTGCACTGGCTTCCGGTTGTTTTTAGGATTGATTTTAAAATTATTTTACTTGTGTATAAAGCTCTCAATGGTCTCGCACCTTCCTACCTACATGACTGCCTGCCTAAATATGTCCCAAACCGCCCCCTAAGGTCTTCCACTGCTGGCCTGCTCACTTTGCCTAAAAAAATGGCAACAAAAAAATACGGGGAAGCAGCTTTTTGCTTCTATGGGCCGACGGCATGGAACAAACTCCCACTGTACCTTCGACAGGCAGCCTCTGTAGACATTTTTAAAGCACAGCTCAAGACCCACTTCTACACCCTTGCTTTTAATTTTATTTTTGTTATTCATGTCCTCACTGTATTGCATTACTGCTTGTTTTTTAATGTTTATGCCTTGCCTCCTGAAGGTCCGCAAGGCCAAGTACCGCACCTGGGGGGACAGGGCCTTCTATGTTTCGGCCCCCAAACTCTGGAATGAACTCCCTAACCATCTCAGAGTTGCTCCCTCTCTCCTCTCCTTCAAAACCTCACTCAAAACCCACCTCTTCAGGATAGCTTTCCCCAGCTGAGGCCTCGTTTATCCTTTTATCTTTTTAACCCTGTATTGTTGTTGTATCTGTTATGTTTTGCTTTGTTTTTTTCTTATTAAAGTCTGTTCCTAGTGTTCCTATGTAAAGCGCTTTGGGTATTTAGAAAAGCGCTATATATAAATTTGAGCTATTATTATTATAGCACCGACATGCGGAAAACGATCAGATTAGGTTGGCGAACATGTGTTAAGGTTGGCGACCGGATTTAGGTTGGCGAACATGTGTTAACGTTGGCGACTTGATTAAGGTTGGCGAACATGCGTTAAGGTTGGCGAACATGCGTTAAGGTTGGTGAACATGCGTTAAGGTTGGCGAACATGCGTTAAGGTTGGCGAACATGCGTTAAGGTTGACGAACATGCGCTGCTCCGTGCTTGCGGTAGGTTGACGTTGTCGGATAAATATGTATGTCGAAACTAAAGCCTGTACCCGCTCTGAGTAACAAATGGATCTTCACTGATATTCTGTGTTACAGCCATTACATCCCGATTTCCGAATGGGGCCTCTTCAGGCCAAACCATCGATACTAGAACTAAACCCTAATATCCATCAACAGACTGCAGAACGTTGCAATGCCGTCCTGGCAGGGATGCTAAGCATAATGTATCCATGTTTATTTTAGGGGTTTAGCTCCTATGAAGAACAGAAAATGAATGCAACTCAGGAACCGGGACACCTGCAGTAGGGTTCAGATTGAACTCAGCCTGGGGAGGAGCTCATTCATAAAGCCCTCCGGGATGCCACATGTAGCCTTTAATGCTTCAACCCTGTTGGCTGACATTTTGGGATGCATCATCATGGGAGAAGGAGTCTTCCCAAAAGCACGGTACGGTTTAAAAGGCTGCAAGGTAGATAAATGCAAATGATGCACAGAGCAAAAAACCAAACGGACATTCCTGAAGGGTGATATGATCTCTCAGTCCAGAATCTATCCACGGTGGGAGTGATACGTCTGGAGGAGAGAGGGTGAGTAAGCTGACAGGGTGGTCCCTCTGGTCTGTGGCGGGTTGGCAGGCGGGCAGGGTGGGAGAGGAGGAAGAGCTCTTCCGAGGCTAAGCTACAGTAGGCGCAGGGGCAGGACCTACAGGGCGCTACTAGCTAAAGGGAACCGCTCCTGGGGCTCCCCTCCCGTCTTTAGCGTGAGAGTTTAGGGGCAGGAAGCCATTACCAAAGTGTAAACGCACTCAGCCATCACTGCCCAAACACAGTTGAAACATGTTTCACCACTCGAAGAAGAAAAAAAAGAAAACGTTTGAGGGAAAGAAATTCCTGTCCTATACAAACACAACAGTGCTCTCTTGTCGCTTTTTGCCCTGAGAGTAAAGACCCAGGGAGAAAAGAAGGTCCTACGCAGGGCTGCCTGGCTTAGGACATACAGCTAGCACTCTCGGCTCTGGTTCCCAAACATTGCATAACCCAGCTGCACATTCAGGCTGGTGGTTTGGGCCTGATGAGAGACTGTGATTATGTTACATACGCCGGTGGTTTGATGCAATAATTATGCAATCAACATCGCGGCTCAGTCTAGTGTAATGTGATTTATGATCATTGTTTGAATTGGGGTAATTAATTGCCCTAATGCGTGAAGGGAGGGCAGGCAGGCAGGCGGGCAGGGCCGCAAGACTCGCTGTGTGTGACATGGCATCTGCTAACAGCTGTCACTTTGGCACATGAACCCCCCCCTGCCACGTCGCTCTGCCAGCGACAGGGAAACCCAACCCTGGCGTGCTTCATATGGTAGGTTACAGCCCCCCCTCTTCATTTATAAAGCCCCTTAAAATCACTTGCAGACACACACATGAAGACAAATTATGTGTCTTAAATATTAAAAGAGAAAATTAGGCAAATTAGAGAAAATCCACCCAAAACAAGAAATGTATCTTATTCATATGATCTTGGAACAATTCTGTCATGATTAGTGAATATGAACAAATCTATCCCAAGATACCAGCGCGAGAGCCAAGGCACTCCATGATGTCATACAAGGCACCACTGAGGGTGAATGACAGTAAACGACTAGTAGTATCCTGGGTGATTTGAAAAAGGTCAAACAAACATTTTTTCTGAGCTCACAAAGATGGCCTCTGATTCACTGTCAATGGAGCAGCTAGCTCTCCAAAGTGTAATATTAGAAACTTGGTTCTCTTGTTTCTAGTGCTGCGACAGAGTTGTTTATGTTCTCAAATCCACATTCATCTAGCAGTGATCAAAGGAATACCACATTAATTCGTTTTCACCGAGACAGTTCCCTCTAAGTTGGATTACACTGTAAAGCAGACATTTTAGTTCCATGACGTAATGTACAAATCATTTGCATGTTCAGATCTTGTACACTAAAGGAACAATACTTTATTGATGCTTGCTGTAAACGGTTTCAGCATAGACGGTCTGAAAATAGGGGGTAAAAACTATATTTTAGGCAAAAGACAAATAAATATTACAAAATTTATACTTAAGAATATGAGAAATTTCCAAAGCAACAAGTGCGTACATGCAGATACAAAAGTGTTAACCACTTTGAGGCCAATTCCTCCCAATTTCCGGCCTCTGCCTCAGCCAATTGATTGCACTCTTCAGACAACAGGCAGACAGACTATACAGAGATCTCCATCCATGTGGGACACAGACAGACAGTTAAAATGGGTGCTATGACAACGGGTATTGATACTACAGATATCTCTATATACAGGGCCAGTTGTCAATGACTTCATATCCTGGTGTGACAAGTCATTCCTACAGTTAAATGTGACCAAAACAAAATATATGATCATCAGCTTTTGAAGGACTGCTCCCAGTCCTGCTCCTACACTCATTAAGGGCACAGAAATTGAAGTTGTAGAGAGCTATAAATACTTGGGTGTCGTTCTTGACAACAAACTCTCCTTTGACTCTCATGTTGCCTCTACATCAAAAAAAGTCCAGCAGCGTCTTTTTTTCTGAGGAAAATGTGTTCCTTTAAAGGCGTAGTCATTATATGGGCATTCTCATTTTTGTGTATTTTTATATCAAAAGTTCATAAAAATCTAATTTTTATTACTTCCTGAAAAGGAAAACGTACTGCGTGATGACGTGTCGAGGCACACATCGATAAAAGCCAATACAAATGAAGCTCACCCGTTTAATTCCCCATATGTGTGCATCCGTCCAGCACAGCTGCTACTGATTACAGAAATCCTCCGTTTTTATTCCCATTCAAGATAACATCCAGACAGTGTATTACTCGGTTTCAACTAAAATATGTATCTGAAAACATTATAGGGTAGAAATAAGCCACATATCAGTAAACTGGTACAGCTGGCCGACCATCTGACTTGTAAACAAACACACTCCATGCTTACTGCATGTAGCATAGATACCGTCCCTAGCTACCGTCCCATCGCCTGAGGGGACGCGACGCTCTGATTGGTTCAGAAACTTCAAAGCTGTGTTTCAACTTGAAACCGTCTGAAACTTCAAAATAAAATGTCCACCATTTCCGTTTCACTACGCCTTTAATGTCTCGTCTGTAAAGATGACTCTTTTCTATAGAAGTTTTATTGAATCTATTCTTATGTTTTGTATGGTTGCCTGGTACGGTAATCTGACCCTGGCAAACAAGAACAGGCTCAGCAGCCTCGTCAAAGTGGCCAGTAAGATTTCTGGGAGAACCCAAGCCCAACTCATAGAACTGTACAACAGGCAGATGCTTAAGAGAGCCTCCTCCCTCCTGGAGGTCTCGGATCACCCACTTCGGTCTGAGTTTGAACTGTTGCCCTCAGGTCGTCGGCTGAGGCTGCTACACTACAAACACTAATCGGCTCAAACTATCCTTTGTCCCGGCTGCTATTCAACTGCTGAACAGCAGATAGCACTTTATTCTTGCCTCTTTGCACATACTGCCTACTAATGCACTTTTGCTGACTTTGCTACTATTGAATGTCATGAATTCTCTGTCTCTAGTGCCCTGTTCTTAGATCTTAGTCTTGTATTGAATGTTGTTTGTTGTGTGTATTCTTTGAGTGGTGCAACCACTCCAAGGAACAGCAATGTCCTGGTTCACCTAGTATGTGACTACCTATGTGACTATGTCCGTGTTAACCTACTGTATGTGACTATGAGCACCAGTATGACTATGAGTACCAGTAGGGGCGCTGTTGTGCCAGAAACAGAGAGAGAGAGATAGTGCTGCACTGTTGCCTGCTAATGAGAGAGAGAATGTGAGAGAGGGGGGGGGGGGGGGGGAAGGGACAATAAAGCTAACCTTGAACCTTGAACAGTATGGGCACAAAAGTGAAAACGGGTGCTATGACAAGTTGACAAGGGGTATTATTAGGTTCCCAAGTTGCAACGTTCCCAAGTAGGCCGGTAGCTGACGGGCACGTACAAGTCTAGTGTAGTTAAAGGAACAATCAATGCTTGCTGCAAACACTTTCTGTACAGTTAAAAATAATATACAAAAAAAACATTATTTGTTGCATGAAAAACATTTTATGCAACAAATAATAAAAGAACACTTATTTGAGTTCATTTAACACATGCAGACAAAAAAATTGTTAATGAAATTCAGAAACACGCAAGAGAAATAGCTCCATCATCCAGTAATTGAGGGGTCAGGATCTCTTTGTTGGACAAACTCCAAGTGAACCGTGCAGGGATGTGGTGGTCGCTTTCATCCAGCTATTTGTCAGAAAACCTGAAATAACTCCAAACTGTCAGCGCAGAATTATGAATGAGAGCAGCTTTGCTCTAAATGGGCAACAGACATGCATACTGTACTATAACAGCCTCACAAATGCCGGTGGAGGTATTTTGTTGCAATATAAGATAATGTATGTACGGTCGGTGTAAAAATATGTACAGCCTATCATCCACCCACCCAGCCAAACTATGGCTGTCATGAATGTTAAACTCAATGTAATACACTTAGTTTTCTTACCCGACATTACAAAGCAGATGTTTTAGGTATGATTATAAAACAGAAAGATTATTTAATAACTACGTTTTTACATAATTGAACAAAGAACAACTTTTTTTTCCCATTCCAGGACAAATACCGTATTCATATTTTAACTGGAATTTTTGTTTATGCTATTTAAGGTTTCATTCATTCATTTAGGCATTCAGGACAGCCAACAATCCTTATTATATAGAAGGAACCCCTTCATTTGGTCAAGGACATTTGTGATGGCCCAGGCCGTAGCGTAACGGTCTGGGCACCGGACTGGTAATCCAGTCGCAGTGTGCCGCGGGTTCGACTCCCGGACCCGACACGGCCTTTACTGCATGTCATCCCCCATCTCTCTCCCGTTTCCTGTCAGCCTACTGTCTGTCCCTTCAAAAATCAATAAAAGGCGTAAGCCGCAAAAAAATATCTTAAAAAAAAAAAAAAAAGGACATTTGTGATTAAAAAAGGTGATATGTATTGGCATAGCAGCTGTAGTACAATCACAAGTCTTATTTTATCAATTTATAACGCTGCGAGTTAGAGAACTCATATGAGATACAGAGCAAACAAGTGAAATTGGAAGTGATTAAACAAAAAAATGGAACTGGAAGACAAATAAAATCTAAGCCGATAAAACTTTTAGTATCCCCACCTGAAAATATACTTTCTGTTTATTAAATATATATATATATATATATATATATATATATATATATATATATATATATATATATATTTTTACCACCTAGAAATTAATTTGCTTCAAGTATAGTTTCTCATTAGAGACCAGCTGGCCTGGTGGTAACTGTGCAGTTTGCGGATGCCTGTGCCAGAGAATGGCAATGTGAGGAGAAAGTATCTACACTCTGGCACTGTTTTTGCCATGACGGATGCTGACGATGAACTCTTGACACTTAGCTCAGCCAGTTTATGCTCAACATGTGTCTGTGTCTGTGGTACTGTCTCTGGTCTCCACAAGGCTGCCCTGCCTGGACCACAGATACGTGCATCTGTGTGTGTGTGTGTGTGTGTGTGTGTGTGTGTGTGTGTGTGTGTGTGTGTGTGTGTGTGTGAGGGTGTGTGTGTGTGTGTGTGTGTGTGTGAGAGTGAGTGCGACGTGCCGTGCAAACATATGCATATATGTTTGTGCAGGTGTGTGCTGCTGTGTGTTTTTGTACATGCCTATGCATACCTACGTATGTGTGTGTGACTGTGTGTGTGTGTGGATGCAGGAGGATCCGCAGCTATCTGGGAGGTTGAGGACTATAATGACACACGGGGGACAGATTAGCTTCCTGTCCATCAGGGTTCCATCAGGAAGACTCTGATTTACAGCCGTGCTGACCAGGCCGCCTGCCCTCCTCCACCCAAAGCAAACACACAGGGAAACACCGTCGCCTCTGTCCGCTGCCCCCGCCGGCTGGCTGGTGGGCCGGCCCGGTGGGCTCAAACACATGTTGCATCAGGCCACCTTGTAGGCTGCTGCTGCTGCTGCTCTGCTCTGCTCTGCTTGTGACACCACGCGCAGTTTGGGTTCGAGTTTGTTGCCGCTTTTGAGCTGGACGGAGATGATGTGATGTTACACTTAATCCGCGTCAGTGTAGCGTTCATATATAATGTGAATGTGATTACCGGTATGTGAACGTGAGCACCACGTGCATTTATATGGTGAATGGACTGGGCATAAACATGCGTACAGACACGCATAGTCGTGCATGTTCTGTCAATGCAGTGTGTGTGCGTGCGCGCATGGGTACGCTCATACTCATGCAAAAGTAAAATCCTCAGTGTTAATTGAACTCCAAATGGGTCCCATTTGTATACCCTCAAAATGTGTGTATACCTACATGCGTGCGTGCGTGCGTGCGTGCGTGCGTGTGTAGTGTAGTGTACAGGCTATGCTGTGCATGGCTACTGCCTACCTCCCCAGAACAGTGAGATGGACAGATCCATTAAACAAGATGTCACCCCCAAACACAACAATGATTAATCACACGCTGCAAATTATAAGCACCTGTACGAATGGCCAGTAGAGTCCCCCCCCCCCTCTCTCTTTCTCCCACTGTCTGACTGCATGCTTTCACTCTTCCAGACAGACCCCGCCTCCCCCCCACCAACCACCGCTGCCCCCTCCCCCCCACCCTCTGTGACCCTATGCCCCCCTCACTCACACAGAGAGGAAGTCTGCCTGAAAAGAAATAACTCACCGCGTACACGAAAGGCCATTTTGACTCACTATACGCACCGTGAAATGATAGATTTTGATGTTTTATGCAGAGGAGGTGCAAAGGGTAAAATTTGGCCACAAAGCAAATGTGTGATTTCATGGCAGTCAAGAGCTAAACGAGTGAAAATTAAGGAAATATTTTGTCAGGAGTTAGGGCACATTGTAGCAAAGAGCCGAAAGAGGTTTCCATTCCAAATGCACAACATTTCAAAAAGCTCAGCTGACAAAATGAATTGAAACCTTCACTTTTTAAACTGGATCCAATGGAAATAATACAATCTTGTTTTATTCATATCCAAGGCAACGGATTTGTTTTTTTAGAAGACTGAGGCCCTCTGTGTAAAATCACCTGAATTCATTATGCTAACGAGCCAGCCCTGCTGATAGGCACACCGGCTGATGTGAGGAAATGTGAGTTTGATTAATGTGGGCAAAATTGAGCTGTGCAGACCGCTCCCCAGCCCCAGTTAAAGGAGTCCAATGCCATCAGGCTCAAAAAAAGGCTACAGGCTTCAGGACCGGCTCTCCCCTTTACTCTGGCCTGCAGCCCTCCTCAACACTTCACAGCAAATCTCTAGCAGACCTGCCCATTACCTCCGCCACACAAAACACAAGTGAGCCCCTGCTCAGGCCTGCATAAATCACCGTGGACGCGCAGAGCACAGCCCAAAATGAAAACCATACTCCCGACAGCTTCTACAATGAAGGAGATGTCTTTTTTTCCGGCGTTTTATGTTGAAGTTTATACATATCATGTGGACATGCGTGCTGAGCTGGGCTGCCGTGTCTGTGTCTGTGATCCTCCAGTGCTCTTAAACTAGCCAGACCTCAGCAGGCAGGCAGTGCTCACTGCTCAGCCTGGCCCACAGAGCAGACCTCTCTCTCTCTCTGGAGACCCTGTCCCAGAGGACACAGAGCAGACCCTCTCTCTCTGGAGACCCTGTCCCAGAGGACACAGAGCAGACCCTCTCTCTCTCTCTGGAGACCCTGTCCCAGAGGACACAGAGCAGCCCCTCTCTCTCTGGAGACCCTGTCCCAGAGGACACAGAGCAGCCCCTCTCTCTCTGGAGACCCTGTCCCAGAGGACACAGAGCAGCCCCTCTCTCTCTCTGGAGACCCTGTCCCAGAGGACACAGAGCAGACCTCTCTCTCTGGAGACCCTGTCCCAGAGGACACAGAGCAGACCTCTCTCTCTGGAGACCCTGTCCCAGAGGACACAGAGCAGACCCTCTCTCTGGAGACCCTGTCCCAGAGGACACAGAGCAGACTCTCTCTCTCTGGAGACCCTGTCCCAGAGGACACAGAGCAGACTCTCTCTCTCTGGAGACCCTGTCCCAGAGGACACAGAGCAGACCCTCTCTCTGGAGACCCTGTCCCAGAGGACACAGAGCAGACCCTCTCTCTGGAGACCCTGTCCCAGAGGACACAGAGCAGACTCTCTCTCTCTGGAGACCCTGTCCCAGAGGACACAGAGCAGCCCCTCTCTCTCTCTCTGGAGACCCTGTCCCAGAGGACACAGAGCAGACCCTCTCTCTCTGGAGACCCTGTCCCAGAGGACACAGAGCAGACCCTCTCTCTCTCTCTGGAGACCCTGTCCCAGAGGACACAGAGCAGCCCCTCTCTCTCTCTCTGGAGACCCTGTCCCAGAGGACACAGAGCAGCCCCTCTCTCTCTCTGGAGACCCTGTCCCAGAGGACAGGCCATCTCACGGAGGACCAACAGCAGCCGGCCGGCCGGCCGCATCTGGGGGCAGCAACCCATGGCAGCCTCGTGCCCCGAGGGGAGCACGGGCGGGCCCACCGCCGCGCAAGGAGAAGCCATGGAAGGTGGAGGAGAAGCAGAGACCGGGGAGAGAGGGAGGAGGAAGGAAAGGACGGGAAGAGAAGGGGGAGGAGGAGAGGAGTATGAGCCCACACAGCCCCTCCAGGTACCTGCCTGTACAGTCCCCTCTCTCCAAATGTTTACTTTGGACCAGACTGGCGGCCAACTGGTTGCAATTGACCCTCTACCGGGACGAGTTAGAGAGTGAACATGAGACTTTTCCTTCTGGGAAAAAAACAGAAAAACATGGAGGAAAGCCACACGCGTAAACACACACACACACACACACACACACACACACACACACACACACACACACACACACACACACACACACACACACACACACACACACACACACACACAACCCTCTTTTTCTCATCCACATGCGCACACTTATAAACACATGCACCACGTATAAACAGATAGACAACAAATGCGCAAAATCGCACAGAAAATGAGATGTAAAACGACACGGCTTGGGCTCGACACGCTGCACAGCTACCTCATTTAGGATTCGAAACATTTGCGAGTAAACATTCTAAGCCCGACTCTGGGTGTGAGGCCAGGAGTCAAAGTCAGAGCCACAGACTACACAGGCCCACCTGCCACAGGTGCTAAAACTCAGGCCCGATGACGTTCACAGTCCGCTGGAGAACAGACACACACAGTCCTGGGCTAAGTCAAACATACACCACCACCAGCCGCTAACCCTGTCTATGCACAGTCACATTTCACTCTGGGAGAGTACAAACGGAACCAAATGGACCCTTTCAGGTTACATTCAGTTCCGTTTGTACTTGCGCAGAAATGCAAATGAATAAATGGACACCGAGGAGGATTTCAC
The DNA here is from genome assembly GCF_964188405.1 of Protomyctophum parallelum. Classification (NCBI taxonomy): domain Eukaryota; kingdom Metazoa; phylum Chordata; class Actinopteri; order Myctophiformes; family Myctophidae; genus Protomyctophum; species Protomyctophum parallelum. The sequence goes on along the minus strand of NC_139718.1, from coordinate 26,633,332 downwards.
TGTGTTGACTTAAAACCCTCTCCTGGCCTGGCTCGCCCGTTGGAAGAGCCAAGACGCGACGAGGACGGGCCGAGCTCGCGGACCTAGAGGAGAGGCCTGCCGCTGGCCCCTGTAGACTAAATAAAAGCTCTTAATCCTCATAAACTGCTCCATATGAGCATTACATCCCTAACTCTGCTGCGCAGGAGGACTTCCCAGGGAATGGAACTCATTTCGGGGGGCTAAAACATTACCAGGGTCCCACCTCCCGTCTCTTATGGCCTGGCTTCCATAATGGGTTCCGTGTTCTTTACTCTGGAGGTCTGCTCGCGATGAGATCCCCCTCCCCCTCCCCTCTCGATCTCAACCTCTGCCCCCCACCCCCTTTACAAAATATCGATGACAGAATGCGTTTATGATGAAAAATGCCCCGGAAAATGTAAATGAGAGGGGTTGGCGAACTGAAAACGGTCGCTGCGGTGTATGACGGAGTGCGTGCGTGCGTGCAGGCGAAGCGTGCCGCTGAAGTAGGAAGCCAAATATGCGGACAGGCCTATTTCAAACTCGTCACGCCGCAAGCTTCTGAGGGGACTAGGTGGGTGGGGCGGGGAGGTGGGGGGTCTAGGGCTTTGCCACCCACTCACTTAACGTGATCGTGTATAGGACCGCAGAGTTGATATAATTAATCAATACAAAAAAATACAAAAAAACACATTTAAAACAAACTCAACCATTTCCCCTGTCAGCCCGCTTACTCATACACTGCACACGCGAGAGAGAGAGAGAGAGTCTGCTCAGCATCCTACACCTGAGCAGCTATACGCTGGCCTATAGCCAGGAAACGAGGAGAAAGAGGGGGAGTGATAGGGCAGGTTGGCATTTGACTCCAGGCCACTCATTTGTCACGATTGTCACACAATGCACAAACACAAATTACTGAGTTATAACTGCGGATGTGTGTGTCCCCGACCTGGCTCTGTCAAGACCGGAGCTGGGAGCTGTCATAGACCAAGGGGTGTGTGGTGTGGGGGGTGTAGGGGAGGGGGAGGAGAGGAGAGGGGAGGGGAGGAGGGGGGGCTGGTGGGTTATAGTCTCTTGGCTAAATCAGTGGTTCTCAAACTTTTTCATGTCAAGGACCCCCAAATGAACACTGGGCTGCATGGGATCAATCACCCCTGGGGGTCCCCGCACCACACTGCTCTGCACGGCTGGGTGGGTCCAGGTCAGTGACAGGGTCAGTATCGGTGGACTGCTGTTTTGCACTCACAGCGTGAGTAGAGCTTGTAGATCGGCTATTTTCACAATGTTTGCCTCAATCTTATATTATTTGACCAATGTTTGACCAGTTTTTATAGTATAGTTTGTTCATTACTTTTGATGCAGTAATGGTCTTTTTTCTTTTCTTTCTTTCTTTCTTTCTTTCTTTCTTTCTTTCAGGTATAAAAAAGGTCTTAACACTCCTTAATTGTAATTGTAATTATGCACAACAACTTAGAACAAGGTTTATGAAGTATTATAAGTGCTGGTCATATACATTATAAGATCAGTGGAACGTCTATAATATATTATAAATGCATTAACATAATACTTATAATAATGAAGCTTAGTGGAACAGCCCGTTCAAAAAAGAATGCCGTATAAGCACATGATGACATTATACATTTGCTTATAATGCATTATGTAGACCTATACATAATATTAAGTCACAAAATAGAAATTAATGCAATGAATCTCTCCAAACCACTCTACAGTATATCACACACGCACACGCACACGCACACGCACACACACACACACACACACACACACACACACACACACACACACACACACACACACACACACACACACACACACACACACACACACACACACACACATCCTACTACAGCCATGCATCCCGACCGGTAGTATACCTGAAGGGTGTGTTGGTAGCAGCAGGCGTGTGCCTGGGCTGTGTTAAACAGCCAGTGTGTGTGTGTGTGTGTGTGTGTGTGTGTGTGTGTGTGTGTGTGTGTGTGTGTGTGTGTGTGTGTGTGTGTGTGTGGAGGTGAACCACACAGGTATGGTGGTCCACACACAGGAAGCGTATTAACACGCACCACCGTTTACTCTCCTAACCACAGTGTCCACAGGGACTGGATAAAACCCTGCAGCCAAAGCCTCTTCTCTCTCTCACACACGCACGCACACACACACTCACGCAAGCGCACACACACACACACACACACACAGGCGCACACGCATGCAGATGCAGGCATGTACTGTATACACACATCAAACGCACGGCAATCGCTCTTACACGCACATCCTTGTAATGATATACTTGTGAGGACTTCCGACTGATATGGTAGTGTTTACGTATACGTTCCCTAACCCCAATCTTAATACTACAGGAATAACCTTAAAGGGATAGTTCAACTTCAACCCCAAAATTACTTTTTTTTTCTTACGATGGAGACTTGAATTCATGGACATTGTTTTCGTTACATCCTAAGCCAATAATTTGATGACCAGCAGTGGTTCCCTATAGAGACACAAATGAGACTTGTGTCTCCTCTCCATAGGGTACTATTTATCCATCCATCATAACTCGGGACACGGGGAAAAAGCTCCACCAGAGAGCTCCAGACTTCCCTCTCCACAACAACATTAGTAATTCTGGGGGATCCCGAGGCGTTCCCAGGTCATCCTTGGCCTGCCCGGGGGTCTCCTTCCAGTGGGGCGTGCATCGAGGACCTCTCTAGACGCTTGAGAGGCACCCTATACAACCAGATGCCTGAACCACCTAAGCTGGCTCCTTTACAAGCGAAGAAGCAGCGACTGTACTCTGAGTCTCTCTCGCGTGACTGAACTTCTCAAAAGGAGATGCCAGCCACCTGTCTGTGGAAACTCATTTCGGGAACCACTGCTGGTCATTCAATTATTGGCTTGGGAATGTGCCAAAACATTTAAAATATTCCAAGTCTCCATGAGGTGAGTAACCGTCCCTTTAACATTAACATCAGTGTAATTTGAACCCTATAAGTTAAGTCCTAACCCTAAAACCCTGAAAGGTTTCTACTCATCTGTACAGTATACTACACAAGGCATTCGGATTCATATGGAAATACCGTAGCTCAGCAGCGAGCCCTGCAGAGGGTGGTGGGCTCAGTATGGGAGCTACACTCCCCTCCCTGCATGCTGGACCCTGTTTCAGTGTAATCATTTAAAAAAATGTAAAACAAACAAAAAATCTAAGAAATTCCACAAATAAAAATAAGTAGTCAAATTAGCCGATCTACATGCTCGCTCGCTACCTGGTGGAAACTGGAAAGCGACGTGTTGTGCACTTGTAGATCTGCTATTTTCACTATAGTTTGGGCCCCAGATAAACGTCTAATCTCTCTTTTGAGTCTCTATCTGAAAGGTTTGGGAACCCCTGCTATAGGAAGTCCCTACATGAGAACTGCTATAGAAGTAATATGGATTAGGCCTGGACAATTAACTGAAAATATATCAACATATATCAAAACTGATATATAGAACCAATAACTGACTTTATCTTCTTTGTAGGTTAATCAAATAATCGAGAAGCATGTTTCTTAAATATCAACGAATCAACACGGGAAAAAAATCTCATAATCTTTTTTACAATTAACTAAATCGATTAGCCACTTGATTAACCACGTGATTAACCCACCCTGTATTATACTTTAATGTACGAATCGATGGTGGTCAAAAAACAGCCGATCTAGAAGCCGCGTTGTGAGGTTGTATTTCCACGTTGCTGTTTAATCGTTCATTAAATTGTAATCAACGTGATAGTCATTTGAAGTCCTAATATGGATTCTGGATCCCTTCAGTACAGCAGTATTGATCTGTTTGTGTCGCTGCGGTCAGGCAACATTCTGAAGCTCCACAAAGCTACCACAGAGAGACACAAGAGCTTTCCCCCTTCAGGCTGAAGGGGAACAAACCTCAGTGTACAAATTGTACATTTGTGGGATGCTTTCTAGCTTGGTATTGTTATAGTTCAACACACGGCACTGACTGATATATGCACTATATAGTAATTGGTTGCATTAATGTACTATTCATATCTTCTGTTGGTCGCAAGTAGGGAGTGTGTTAGCCGATACCGATACTGAATACCGAGACCAGTGTTGTGATCTCGTGTTGTGTTTATAGCTATCTAGCTATATATATATCTCATGTTGTGTTTATAGCTATCTAGCTATATATATATATCTCATGTTGTGTTTATAGCAGACTCCTCACTCAAATGTGCACTTGCAGTTTGGGCAACTCCAAAGCAAACTCCACATGTGCCAACATTTTATTTACCTGCCATAATGTCAACCCCTTACCCCTGTGTCGGATCTGTGGTTAGACTGGAATCTTTGCCGATACCGATATGACCTGATATAACAAATAGTGGCCAGTCCGATACTTTTCCCGATATGATACAGTATCGGGACATCTATAGTCGCAAGATAAAGATATAGATCTGACTGCAGTTCTGAATTGTCTGTAGTACACTTTTAGTTGGCAATTTATTCACATTTTATTTTCTCATATTCTATAGATTACATGGTGTATATTATTTCTGTTTAATTTTTAGGTGCAACATTTAGATATACAGTAACTCAGGGAAAGTGCTATAGTGTATATATTGTGTCTATGATAATTATCTACACCAATGTCTTAATATGTTTAATAGTGGTACCTAATTTGTATTATAGGTTTTTCAATTACCTTAATTGTATTACACTGTGTATTCATTATAAAATATATGTTGGACTTGGACATTACTTTTAGCAAGGTCTGGTAGTATCTCCCGCAATAACATACTGTATCACTGGCACTGCACACAAACATGATCCCAAATGATGACAAATAAATGCATCTTGAATCGGAAACAACCTCTTGAAAATCGAGGGCCGGCGAAATGTCCTCATTTTCCGTAAATGTCCTCATGTTGCTCTCACTTGCTGTCTCACCAAAACAGTAACACATACACAGACAGAGACATGAAGAAAAAAACTTCTGTCACAAGCAAATGCAGACGTACTCATTCACACACATTTAGACACAAAATAACATACATTCAATAGTCAGACATGCACTTACTCTACGACAGATCCAGGAAGACAGACAGACAGACAGACAGACAGACGCACACATAATTCTCTCTCGCGTGCGCACACACACACACACACACACACACACACACACACACACACACACACACACACACACACACACACACACACACACACACACACACACACACACACACACACACACACATCCTCCATTCCTCCGCCACGCCCCCTCACAGTGTTAACGCCCAACTACATAGACACTCACATACGATCCATTAACACCTACATAAAACTCCCGGAGACTCACACACGTCATTAGAGGTCAGCGCCCGAGCTCCTCAATTTCATGGCCCATGTGTCGTCGGGCCAGCAGAGCGGAATGTGACGGAACGACGGAAGGAAGGCCACTGGAGGAGTGTGTGTGTGTGTGTGTGTGTGTGTGTGTGTGTGCTGGGCAGTGTCCATGCACAAGTCATACGTAAGGAGAACACCAGAAATGTTCATCATACAGTAATCTAATCTACTCTTTTGTGTGGATGTTAAGTGATATACTGTAAGTAAAATGTCTGAAATGTTCAGAAATGTTATATATTTTTGCAATCTATGTTTTGCCTATGTAATAATGACATTCCAAAAATAGGGATGCCAGGTTGATATATATATATATATATACACTGTACATATGTACACATGAACATGGACACATTTACACACACAAAAACACGCGCCTACACATACATACACACATGCATTCACCTAACAAAACACATGCACACATGAGCACATAAAATGCACGCACGCACGCACACGCACACACACACACACACACACACACACACACACACACACACACACACACACACACAAACACACACACACGGTCTGTGAGGAAGAACAGGGAAAAGCCTGACTATAAAGCAGCTATAAAAACCTTCAGAAGAAAAGAGACCTTTAAGATCATTTTGATGCTGCCGTCTCGGCGCGATTCCCAACGAACGCCCCCTTCCTCCCCCACATACATTCATTTTCCCTCCCCCGTTTAAATGGCAATCTCGGATTTCCGTTTTCCCTCTTTTTTAAGCTGACCGTGTCTCTGAGGTACTGAGTCCCCCCCCTGACTCTCTTTCTTTTTCCTCATCAGGATCTGGGTCTCTTCCATGGCTGGGAGCTTGTAATTTGTTACAGGCTGCCGGGCGGGCGGGCAGGCAGTCTGAGAGGTCTACTCTTATCTGGACAGGGGATCACTGGGGGTGGAATCATATCGCAGAAAAAGTCCTGTTTAAATATAGCTGTAATTGTGGCAATCATTTCTCGCTGTCTCTTCTACTCCCCCCCCCCCCCCCGACTTTCACTCACTGCCTCTCTTTACTTTCTCCAGCCCACCCAACGCCCTCCACCCTCCTCAATATACATATAGAGAGAGAGATTTTTTTTCCTCTTCTTCAGCGACGCTTTGCGTAACGACAGCCTCTCTTCCCCGACGTTTCCTCCGGTATCCAGTTAATCCCGGCTCGTGGTGTGGGCTCGGAGGGGGCTGACAGTTGCATGACAAGGAATGTTTCCCTTTGTAAGAGCCTACTTCCTCCTCGCACAGTTTTAGGCTAATTGAAACGTTTCCTATTGAGCTCAATCAAGGGGGCAATTACCTAATTATTCGCTTATGCCTAACTCGACCCTGCAAAGAAAACTGAGCGTTGAGGAAAGAGGAAGGGAGAGGGGGGGAGAGATAGGGAGGGAAGGAGGGAGGGAGGGAGAGACAAAAAAGGAGGCATATAGAAAAGGAGGAAAGCAGAAAAGAGTGCGATGAAGTGGGAGGAGGAAAAAAGAAAGAGGGAAAATAGCAAACAAATTGGGCTCGGGTGCATTTTTTTCCCCCACTCTGACTCCAGGGAACAAATTCCCAAACAGTGAACTGTTACTGTTAGGCCCACGATGCACAGCTTGACCAGTGTCAAACATGCTGTTGCAGGGATGAAAATGAGTGCAAGGGGGAAGGAAAAAGGTGGCGCGCTGAGAAAGCGTCTGGTTTTATTGGCTCATAAGGAAAAGTATTATCAAAGAGAGGAGTAAGGGGGACGGGGGAGAGACCAGGGAGACATTAAAGCACAGGAATGTTCTGTCCCAGCATAGCCGGCCTCCAACACATTTAATAATGAGACAGGTAATAAAACACAGTCGCACACATACTCAAGTACACATACTCAAGTACACACACACATTACGCACATTGCACACACACACACACACACACACACACACACACACACACACACACACACACACACACACACACACTTTCCTATATACTGTACAGCTCTCTGCCGACGTTAAAACTGATTGCCTATGTCACGTTCTGAAGCATAATAAACAAAATTTTACAGCTCATTTGAACGTGGAGCATGTTAAAAAGCAATCAGTACATCGTTAGAAAATCCATCTTGTGCTAAGCAAAGCTTTGCTTTTGAATAATTTATTTTCGGTTTCTTGTGAATAATTCACTTCAGCTCCAGCGATGGATAGCATAAATATCACTACCCACACGTGTGTGTGTGTGTGTGTGTGTGTGTGTGTGTGTGTGTGTGAGTGTGAGGGGGCGCCTGTATATTTTCTGATATGAATCCATGTCCTTCTTCTTCTCTCATCTCTTCATGCCCCCCCCCAGCTTCAACAAGTGTTGCCTGGCTGGCTCTTAAATCAATCATTTAAATATAGGCATAAATCAGCGAGCCGTCTGGGTTTAAGCACACATGCCGTGGCTTACTTCACCCGAGCAAACGAGCGCAGCGGCCATATTTCAGCCAACATGTGCACCACTGTTGTCTAAACAAGCGCTGCGAGGCAGGCCGCAGTGGAGGGACCTGGCTGGAGGTCATGGAAAGCAGTTCACAACGCACACACACACACGCACACACACACACACACACAAGCACACGCACACGCACACACACGCCCACACGTAACATGTATGTATACATGTGCACACATATTAGCAGACGCATAATGCCAATGCTCGAGCACCCAACCACTCAGACACGCACACGCACCCACACACACACACACACACACACGCACACGCCCACACACACAGGCCATGAAGGCCTAGCTTGAGGTCATGGAAATCTGTTATAATGCTGCCTTTCACCAGGGAAAATGAGAGGAACAGGGGATCAGAGACATGCTCTGCTTTCCTGTGTGACACACACACAGTCGCACGCGCGCGCACACACACACACACACACACACACACACACACACACACACACACACACACACACAGATACCAATGTGCAGTTGTGCACCCACATGCACATACAAAGATATACAAACACTACATAAACATACAACAATGTGCACAAACAAACACGCACATAATATACATTACACAAGTATAGAAACAATGTATCAGGCTTCTGTGCCTGATATGGACAAAGACATGCACACACACACACACACACACACACACACACACACACACACACACACACACACAGGCCTCTATGGTCCACAGAGAGAAGAAAAATGGAAGCCCACTCTCTCACAGACTGGGTGGGCTGGACAGCCGGACTTAGCTGGGCAGTGCATCGGGGACTTCTGTTAAAGAGCTTAATGCACACACAGGCGCGCACGCACGCAGGCACGCACGACAGCACCAACATAAATACACACTCATATCATAAATACATACTCAAATGGATCGCATTTATTGAAGCAGAATTTTATTTGAGAACCACACACTATAATTATGTGTGTGGAAAGAAATAAACTAAGCGGAATCCAATTCAGTATCTATCTAGTACCTCAAACATCAACCCACGTATAGGGCTAAAAACACTACTGTCAGACCTGGGCAGAGAGAGGAGGAGGAGAGCTACGAGAAGGAACGAGAGAAAGGGGGAATAGAGAGAAAGTTACCGACATACAGACAGATACCTGCATGGTTTAGTAGGTAGAGCAGATGACATTCAGATTGGAGCATGTGAACTTGGCCTTGCTCATGAAGAAACAGAGAGACAGAGAGAGAGAGAGAGAGAGATCTATCGCTGGGCTCGTCCAGGTGGTCCTTGCCCCCTGAGCGAGCGTGCACGGGCACGCCACTGACGTGAAGCGAAGGGGCAGAACCTGAAACCCATACAAATGTGATCACCAGAGCTGCCCTTGATTGGGACGGCCGCGTATGATTAAATATAATTGCAAAGAACCTTTTCCAAATGCCTCGGTGGTTTTGAAAAAATAGGAAGGAAGGATTTAAGGAGCAAATTCCCTCCCTGCCTTTGCTGGGAGAGAAAGAGAAAGAAAGGGAGATATTGACAAGGAAGGCGTATGCATGTGCATTTGCGTATGCATTTGCGTGTGCGTTCGTGGGTGCGTGCGAGAGGAAAGTGGATATTCACCAAACAAGAAGCTAGGGGAGAGACAGAGTGAGAAAAAACAAGTGAGCTTGTGCAAGGCGGAAACACAGCATAAAAAAATGCTACGCAAGAAATAATGCAGAGTATTGGGCCGAGACTGGGTGCTTTTTATTCCCTTTTAAGATAGAAGCTGGATATTCCACGCACATGCACGTACACACACACACACACACACACACACACACTCAGCAGGAACGCTTTGCTGGCAGATAAAGTGTACAGTGGGGTTTGGGTGGGGGTGGGGTGGGGTGGGGGGATTTGGGGGTTCGAGGGCGGCCCCGTCACATGCAGATGATGGATGGCTGGGGCCGAAGGCTTAAGTCAACAGTGTATGAGCACGTCTCTGCCGGCCAGCACGGGCCCTCCACTCAGCACCTATTCAGGGGTCAGGTGCTCCGGAGCCCCACTCACTGTGCAACGGCAGCCATTATCTTATCAAAGCCCAAAGCAGCCATACGGCCGACGCACGCAGAAAAGAACGGGAACATGAAAATCGCGGTTTGACTCGGAGAGGTTGAGTGACGTGTGTGTGCACAGTGCATGTGAGCCAGTTGACTTATTGTTGGAGACAAGTATGCGGGAGGATGTGTGTGCGTGAGCGTGTGTGTGTGTGTGTGTGCGTGTGTGTGTGCGGGCACACGCATACAGAGCTGGTGACTGTGAGAAAGATGTATGGGAGAGCGGAGGAGAGGAAAGGGTGTGCGCATGTGTGTGTGGGTGTCTGCATGCGCGCCGCGCGAGCGTGTGTGTGTGTGTGTGTGTACATGCTGCTCCATTAGGGAGTGTGAGAGAGGATTTGGAAAGGTCACGGGTCAACGGCTCCTGGGGGGCAGGTGTCCGACCAATTGATCTTTGGGGCTGTTCCACTTCAACACCTCGTCACCAAACACTACCCACCCCCTCCACCCCCCTTCACCCAGCACCCCCGGCCCACCTCTCTCGCACCACCCTCACTGCCTTACCTTCGATCAGGGCTTTTAATAGGTCAGTCAGGAGGACAGCCACATCCCGGACACTTTAACGAGGCATTAGTTTCATCTCACCTGTCCTCGCGAGGGATACATGGATGTGTTCAATTTATGACAGTAGATCAAAGAGCAGAGGCATGAGAAAGGTCCTTGTTCTCTTTCTCAAGAGGACTATACAGGCCCATCAGTATGAATAGGTCTTAACAGGGTAGCACTCGTTCACAAACTCATGAGTTGAACTCTCTAACCTTCTGATCTACTGTAAATCAGTCCGGGAGGACGGGAGGAGTCATACCGCCAAGCATCCAACCTGTGATCTGATGAGACAGACTAGGTGTCTCTCGGCGAGACCACCCTGCCACCCATGGGGCGCTCATTACGTCGAGAGGGGTATAAATATACAACATGCAAAGCCTGTCCACTCACCCGCTCGGGGGATTACAGACAACAAACAGCCTTAGAAAGTTGCCGATATATAAATGACCCCGATCTCGTTTCGCCATCTTCAGCCCCGACGTTGCCTCTATCTCAAAACACTGAGAAATCAAACACAGATGAGCTACAAATTCAGTCACATACATTAAAAGCCGTTAAGAGGAGCTCGGCGTGGATTGGCGACATGGTCGAGGCTGCGCCTGAGCGTGTGTTTAAACAAAGCCAAATTGAATTGTGGAGATGCAGTCGGAGTTTGAAATCTGGCCCCATGTGCAGTGCAAACATGTGATGTTTGAAGTGCAGTAGATACATAATCAATGGAGTGGAAATGCCTGTTGCGCTGCCCCTTCTCTCCACTCCCTCCCAGAGACAAAGAGAGAGATGGGGAGGGAGGGAGAGACAGACCGAGGGAGGGAGAGATGGGGAGGGAGGGAGAGACAGAGAGAGATGGGGAGGGAGGGAGAGACAGAGAGAGATGGGGAGGGAGGGAGAGACAGAGGGAGGGAGAGATGGGGAGGGAGGGAGAGACAGAGAGAGTCAGAGAGGGAGAGACAGACCGAGACAGAGAGAGATGGGGAGGGAGGGAGAGACAGACAGACAGAGACCGAGAGAGATGGGGAGGGAGGGAGAGACAGACAGAGACAGAGAGAGATGGGGAGGGAGAGACAGACAGAGACAGAGAGAGATGGGGAGGGAGGGAGAGACAGACAGACAGAGTCAGAGAGAGATAGACACAGGCAGACAGGCAGACACAGACAGAACTGGCTGCCTAGAGAAGACAGACTGTGTTCACTCTGCTCTCAAGGGGAGGTGGAGACGGAACTACACTTTCTGTTACAATGTGACAAGTATAAAGACATCAGAGAATCATTCTTCCCTAAATTTAAAGAAAAATATAAAGAATTTGAATCCACCATTAATAACTCATCACTCCAATATGTTCTGGGAGAACAGTCCAAATGCACAGTTTTGGCAGCAAAATATGTATGGAGTTGTCATCAACTGAGGGACAGCCAGTGGACAGAAGAGACAGGTATATCTGTCTGAACAGGGTCATTAAGTTGCTGTTATGTTTATGTTTGTTAATTTATTTTCATTGTTACTGTATTGCTTGTTGTTCATTATTGTTGGGATGTTTATTGACTTTTGTTTTGTTGTATGTACGCTTTGGCAATGTAAAACATATTTATCATGCCAATAAAGCCTTTTGAAATTGAAATTGATAGGGAGGGAGGGAGAGACAGACAGACATGGGTAGATTTTGAAGGTGCGTTTTACCAATGGAAATACATAAATTGGCCTCGCTCTGCGCACATTCGTATTATGAAAGGCATATCGGCCCGTGTTGAACGCACTGGCCCGTGTTGAACGCACACACATTATGGCTTACCGCGTTGCTGAATATTTTAGCATTGTGGGAGTGTCCATATGTTAATTATTTTCGCTTTGCGCAATTTGCTATTAAGCCCCTTGACCTAAAGACACTCAGCGCATAACGATTAGACGTGGGTCTGACCACCTCATAAACGCAAAAAGCACTGTTTGATTTGACACTTGAGCGGCTCTGTGAGGCTGCTAGAGTGTTGCCATGTCTGTTTATTATAAGCGGCTTATTTTTCTGTAAAGTTGCTTTCTGTGTGGTTGCTTTTCTTGTTTCTAAAGTGGTTATTTGGGCTTTTCTCCTAATGTTGTTTAAACCAGTGATCCTCACACAGCACATTCCCATGTCAAGGATCCCCAGATGAATGCATTTGCCCAACTAAGGACGGCTAATCCAAAAATTAAATAAAAAGATTACTTTTGAAAATAGCAGATCTATACCAGCTCACAATGCATCACATTCATTCATTAAAACTATGAACTCTGACTGCAGGGGGATATATAATGATCATTATAACAATGTGCAAGAACATATTTAAAAAGAAGGAAGAACTTTATATTTGTGGACAATCAAAATATGTTTTTTTATTTTAATGTGGTGTCATTCAAATTAATCTGGATATGGCAGACTCACTATTTAGAAAATAAAAACATGGCACTTCATTTAAAATAGGTTACAGACCCCTGTTATATGCGCTTCTTTTGGGATTATTTTTATAGACCTATTTAGTTGTTTCTATGGGACATGGCAACACTGCAACAGCTGCTCTCTGCTGCGGCAAAGAGAGAGGCTTTCTTTGGTAAAAATGTTGAGATTAGAAACGGCCATAATTCTTACATTTCTCAACCTTTAAAAAAAATAAAAACATCTCCATAATCCTTGGGAACTTTGCTTTCATACGCTGTATCACACCCGATTCAAGTCTTCTTAAATAAAATGCTACGAGCGAACTCAGCGAAGACCATACCATCGGGGCCACAGCATTACGCAGCACGCATTCAACTCATTCCTTCCTCGTGATTTGAATGAAATAAAATATAATAAACGTTATTTTACTGTTTTTTTTTCAATAGAAACAAATAAAGAGCGTGTGTAGGCTACTGTGTGCAAGTGCAACAGTGCATATACATGCATGCACTAGGCTATATTTCTTCCGTGTCGGGATGGTGATTGAGCTCTTCAAGTTCACAGCCCGTTTGTCTTTCAGAAAAAAACGTTGATATTAGCCTATAAACACTCATGGTTCTCTCATTTCTCAACCGTTTTATTAAATGTAAAAATCTCCATATTCCTTAGGAATCTTGCTTTCATTCGCTGTATGGTACATGGTTCTATCGTTATCGAATTAAACAATATCAAACGAACTTGCATGTTCGGGGGTTAGACGATTCTGGGAACATTACGCATGGATTGCCAATTTGCCAATATGCTGCTATCTACTCGCAGTTCCATTCCGATCTGAAAGGTATAGGTGGGTCTGTTATTTTGAGGCATAAAGGTGACAGCATGCAGTGCAATAGGAATAATTAACCCAAATGTGACAAAGGCATGTCATGTCTTCTATGGTGCCAGCCTGAAGAAATGTAATACCACGATCCCCAAAGTGCGCATTCCGTATGTGACATCAGCTGACTGGTAAATAGAATAGTACGGACATGTTGATTGGGTACGTCTCAAACACGCCTTAAACACACCCATGACTAATTCAAGGCCGTTTTGCGCACTCCGCGGGGTGTCAAAAGCGATTCTTAACATGCCCAAAATTGCAATATGACATACCACACGCCCCCAGATCATAATACTGTAATTAGATTAGTAATATAGAAGTAAGTAAAATAGAAGTCCTAAATCAACCCCACAGACAGAGTCAGAGAGAGATGGGGAGGGAGGGAGAGACAGACAGACAGAGACCGAGAGAGATGGGGAGGGAGGGAGTGACAGACAGACAGAGTCAGAGAGAGATGGGGAGGGAGGGAGAGATAGACCAAGACAGAGAGAGATGGGGAGGGAGGGAGAGACAGACCGAGACAGAGAGAGATGGGGAGGGAGGGAGAGACAGACCGAGGGAGGGAGAGACAGACCAAGGAAGGGAGAGATGGGTGAGAGGGATAGAGGAGGCATTAGCAGAGAGAGAAGGAGACATCATGATTGAGATGAGACAGAGAGAGACAGGGAAATGTGGAAAGCGGAATAGAAAGACAAAAGTGAAAGAGAGAAAGAGGGAGCGAGAGAGAACATGTAGTGAGAGTGAGAGAGAGAGAGAGAGAGAGAGAGAGAGAGAGACGGGGGGATCCTGTGGTCTGAGTCATTTTCATCAGTGTGTTTGTCTTCAACTCCAAATGAATGGCAGATGCTACGAGGTATAGGCTACTAACTACAGCAAGGCCACTGCAAACACACACACACACACACACACACACACACACACACACACACACACACACACACACACACACACACACCCTCGCCACACGCAATCTCTCTCCACACACACACACACACACACACACACACACACACACACAACCCCCCCCCCCCCCCACGCCGCCACCGCCACCACACACAAACCTTCGAGATTTCCCTCTCTGATACAATATTGCCGCAATCTCCATTTGATTGGGAGCAGACTCCAGCCACTTAGCAAGAGAGCCGTGTGGAGGAGATAAGCTTCTCTGGGCGGAAGGACGTTGGAGGCTGAAACTGAGACGCTTTGACGTGCTGGAGGTCTTGGCTGGTGTGGAGCCCAATAAATCGCCTGGATTTCAGGCTCTGTCATGGTTCTACCCAGCCCTGTGTATAGTGTGTATGTAGTATGTACGATATGTCTGGCTGTGTGTAGCGTGTATGTGTGTATTGTACAGTATGTGTATGCCTGTATGTCTGTGTGCGCGCGCACGCGTGTGCCTGCAGCAGTGACAGGACCTACATCACAACACAAACAAGAGTCAAACAGCTCAGAACAATCAGGAGATCACATTCACTGACTCAGCAGGGGCCTCGGGACTGCTGATCAAACAGTCACACACGCTCGTACACACACACATGCTCGTACACACACACACACACACACACACACACACACACACACACACACACACACACACACACACACACACACTCTCACAGCAGCTAGATTTAACCTCAGCTAAAAGTGAAGAGAAAAACTCATCTTCCCTCCGTCCCTTCTTTTCAGACTCTTCTCTCCATCATGGACGCCAATCAGTGTACTCTGTGTGTGGCAGTTTATATGTCAAGAAGCTGCCGCACTTCATCTTCCCTGCCGGTCATCCACGCTACCGTCCTTTCACCCACACACACGCACCTCTACAGGGCTGGGCTCAAATCACCACACACACACACACCTCTACAGGGCTGGGCTCAAATCACCACACACACACACCTCTACTACGGCTGGGCTCAAATCACCACACACACACACCTCTACTACGGCTGGGCTCAAATCACCACACACACACACCTCTACTACGGCTGGGCTCAAATCACCACACACACGCACCTCTACTACGGCTGGGCTCAAATCACCACACACACGCACCTCTACAGGGCTGGGCTCAAATCACCACACACACACACCTCTACTACGGCTGGGCTCAAATCACCACACACACGCACCTCTACTACGGCTGGGCTCAAATCACCACACACACGCACCTCTACAGGGCTGGGCTCAAATCACCACACACACACACCTCTACTACGGCTGGGCTCAAATCACCACACACACACACCTCTACTACGGCTGGGCTCAAATCACCACACACACACACCTCTACTACGGCTGGGCTCAAATCAATGGCACAATCATTTCAAATGTTTGCCTCGTTTGCGAATTGGTTGAGTCGATCAACCAACATTCAACCAACGTTCGATCAACCAACGTTCGATTGGGAACGTTATTACAGGCAAAATAATTTCATAAAATAGCAGTTCGAAATTTAAGACAAATATTTGCCACCGACCTATAGCTTTTTATGAAGTAAGGAAAGTGACACCTCCGATATCCTCCCTATTCCCCAGTCCCTGCCCTCCTAGATCCCGGACATCACTGTCCACACTGTCAAGACCCTCACCTCTTGCTCCTCCCCCTCTCCCTGCCTCCTCCCCCCCTCCCCTCCCCCCATACCTCCTCCCCTCCCCCAGCTGCAGGCCGCTGCCCTCTCTCGTCCTGATTGCGTCTGATTTGGGTTAAGTGATTATTACCCTGCTGTGGTTTGGGTATAGAGCGTCGCAGTCTTTCAGAACAACGAGTGGCCCAGGAAATAAATCCCAATGCATTTCTTAAAGTATTTATTTAAAGACGGTTACGCCGCGGACAAAGCCAACTCGGATCGTGACAAATCATGACAATGAACACAATGTTTTGGGCCGATCAAATAATTTATAAGAAGAAAAACAAAACAAATAGTGTTGTCTCCTGCCTTTACTTTCTTCTTTCTAATGATTTGATTGGCCCAAAATATTGTGTTCATTGTCATGATTTGTCACGATCCGAGTTGGCTTTGTCCGCGGCGTAACCGTCTTTAAATAAATACTTTAAGAAATGCCTATGAGGAAAGTTAACGGCGATTTATTTTCCGGGTCTCTCGAGGGGGCGGGACTGCGACGCTCTATAGGGACTCTCCCACAAGGTTGGAAACAGGAGAGACCTCTCTTACACATACGCACACACCACGCTCAAACGCCTGTCCATCTAGGTGTGCCAGAGTGTGTGTGTGTGTGTGTGTGTGTGTGTGTGTGTGTGTGTGTGTCTGTCTGTCTGTCTGTCTGTCTGTCTGTCTGTCTGTCTGTCTGTCTGTCTGTCACACACACACACAGACAGACACACAGTTGTTTTCATCCTCCCTCTCACTCACACACAAACGCACACTGTAGACACCAAAGCAACCAAAACCTCCATCTAGCGTGGCAACAAGAGTGTTGCAAGAGAGGAGAGTGAGAACGGAGAGGCAAACGGAGAGAGAGAAAAGAGTGAAAGGGCCAAATACATATTTACGACCCAGAGTTAAACTGTCTCTGACTCCGTAAGTCTCTAGACCTTTTACTGCTGGCTGGGGGTGAACAAAGTGCACGTTCTGTTATTCTACCATCCTTCTCTGCTTACATCCAACCACGTTTAGAACTGCTTCAGGGTTTCCAGGGCTTCCACTGAAGCTATAGAACAGTGGTTCTCAAGCTTTCCTGGACCAGGGCCCGCCTTACAATCAAACAGTGTTCGCAGCAGCCCACCCATCTGATGAGCCGCGTGCATTTCCACAATGTGTTTATTTGAATGGTCAATCAATCAATCAATCGATTGTATTTCCAGCTCAGATCAATGGAGAGCCAAGGTAGTATGTAATTTAAATTGCTATGCATCTGTATCACAATGACAACACATTTCTCAAGGTTAAAAAAAAAATATATATATACCATATCATTTATTTATTATCATACAATTCTTCACCCTTTGTCAGCCTTTTGATTGGTCCCTGACTGACTAACCAGCAGGCTCTTTCTGCCTTGTTCCGCCCTGGTTCCACCTTGTTTATATTGAATTTGCTAAAACAACTTTTTTGGAAAAAACTAAAAACAAACATGATATGTGCAGTCACCAAGCTGCACCTGTGATGTTCCTTTTTACTGACACCAAGTTTGAAATAAGAATTGAGTGCACAGAATATCAATATGAAGCAACTGAAAAACATGTTATTTCAATGGTAGTGGATGGAGAGAGAGGATTTTTGTCCACCCACAAAACGGCAACCAATGGGTGCGAAGAGGGGCACAACCACAGGCGGAACTTGAGAAAGGGTTGCAATACCCTCGCAGCCCACCGGTGGGCTGACGAGCTACAAACACCCATTGTGACAGGATCTAGTTGGCTACGGGTCATGATGGTCCAAACACATTTCTACTCTACTCTAGAACTTTTGCAATAATCTCACATTACATACTGTGAATTGCCTTCTCTCTGCCAAAAAGCAAACGGGTTTTTCTTTTTTCCCTTCGGTAAGAGGGTTCTACACGTACCTTTGTAGAAGAAACAATAGGTACTTGTGTGGCCATGTTTAAAAAAAAGAATGACCTCAATGTAAAACAGTGGCTGTGGCTGCCCACAGGTTTTGCAAAGGCTTTTTGGATGTTTACCTATTCCTATAACTTTTCAAGACCTGGAAGAGAGACAGGTTGCCATGACCATATAAAACCCTGTATCTGGCAGCTAAACGACAGTATTAGCGCTGCGCTTGAGTAGTGTAATGACTCATCAACGAGCAATTTGCATTGATCCCACATTTAAAAAAAGGCGCACACCCTTAAGGGGCCATGTCTCTTTAATCTGTGGTTTCGGTTCTGTTCATCTCATCCCTAAATATTTTCCGTATCGCCCGGTGAAAACCAGAAACAGAGTTCTTGTATCATTTCAGCTGTGGTATCAGATGGTACCCATCGTTATGAATTCAAGGTGTCCCGAGTTCACATTGGAGATAATTATTGAACAGCTGCAGTCCAGCTTTTCCCCCTTAAACATCCCTTTCGGGGTCCAGGCACCTCCCAGCCAAGGTGCGCAGGCCCAGCACACGCAGAACACACACGCACGCACGCACGGCGAAGGGGGAGCAAAAAACAAAACAAAAAAACATGCTACATCATAATCTAAAACACACATTTCTTTTCCAAAAACGCACTAATTTAATCACAAGGCACGCACACCTGCTCGCCTGAGAAGGGATTTCGCATTTGCGACAATGAAAGCTCCCTTTTGATTGCTAATGATATAGTTGGGGAAAGCTATTCTCTAATAATATTTGGACAAATCTATAGCAGATGATAGCAAACAGTATACTTTTCTATCTAAAAATCACACCTGTGTGAACTGAGTGGTGCAACTATACATTTATTTATAGTTACTGTACTGTACTATGCTCTGTATACTGTATTGTAGTGTACTGTGCTCTCTACTGTACTTTACCCGAAAACATCTGAGTTGAAAAATGAAAATGAGAGTTACAGTGTGGGGGTCCCCGGGGGGTCCCTGGAACATCCAGACCCCCAGGAATGTGCCCAGGATGGCGGCCCGGTTCTGGCGAGCCTTCCCGCGTCCGAAACGGTCGAGAAATGACAGAGTTACCGTGTGGGGGATGTTCCAGGACCCCCCGGGGGGTCCCCTGAACATCCAGACCCCCAGGAACGCGCCCAGGGCTCGTACTGTAGTGTACTCTGTGCCACTTTACTCTGTGCTGTACACTACTGGCCACGTCAGGTGTTACAGCTGTCCGTGCTCGGACACAGAGACAGACACACATACATACTGTACACAGGGACACACAAAGGCACCGCTCAAAAATGTAGTCTTGGTGTGCAAAGCATATGGTAATGGTAAATACTGCAAAATATAAAATGTCATACCCATTATATAAATATATAAAATACTGTTTAACATTGGCCATAATGATGGTGACAGGACCATAGTAAAGTATATAGTATAGAGACCAATGAACAGTCTGGAATTTGGCTGAATACTGGGTACTTCTTGGGTACAGCTGCCGATGGTGCCACCCTCCCTCGATGCCGTTTGCATTTAGCATTACGAAGCTAGCAATTTTGGCCATTTTACTGTCTGTCAACAGTGGAGACAGCCAAAATATATGAGTGGACGCAACTCCCATCATGATAGGCTAACAGAAATACACAATAGATATTTAGGGTAACCAACACTCCGACAGGGCAACAAAAAATGCTAAATAGACGTTGCGTTGTTTAGATATATAGGTATAGGTTAACCAATATCCTAAAATGACTCTGTTTCGACGGTATCTATGGGGACGAGTGTACCATAGTTTTTTTCTTCTGCCCCGTGTTATCTATAGAAATGGAAACATATAGGACTCATCCATTAAGTCACAGCTCTATACAGTAGGGTAGTTCTCGGCATGGCATGTTGTGCTATAAGTAGAGGACTGGGCCACAGGGGCACCACAGCAGTGTTGTCCAAACAAGGGCAGCAGAGAGAGAAAACATCAGTTGGGGATTGCGTGGTCTAGGGGGGTGAGGGATGGGAGTGAGGGGAGGGCACTCCCAGACCACCAGGGTGATTCCCCCCTATATTTACTTAAACTTTCACGGCTTGGCTCAAGTTCTCCGGGGCCATCTTTCACCCCCTCATACCCCCCCCGATCCCACCTCTCTCTTCTCTCACACCCTGAAGAACTGCATGAGGCGGAAGAGGATTTCTGCAGCCAACTGTCCGACTCACATGCACCCTCACATGGGCACGTGCTCACATATATGCCCCGCCGGGTCCATTTTTACACCATTAACTCAGCGTTAATGGTGGTCCGGATGGCGGAGAATGGCAGTGATGTGACCCTTGGTTAGCATTCCGTGGATCTGACCCGGGTCACAGTCTGATTCCTGAGTAACGAAACACTCCCACGTTGACCCAGACACTGGTGATTGAACGGGCATCCCCAGTTCTCTGGCACTGGTCAGCCAAACCTCTACCAGGGAGGGCCTGTGACTAACGTTATGGGCAATGATGTCTGTGACTCCAAATGTATTTATATTATGCGTCAAGCTACTTTGCAACATCAGCAGCCGTGGCCAAAAGTTTCCACGCCGCAAGAATCTGCCAGAACACGGAGGTGACCAGAGGACATACAACCTTAAGTCTCTGGAGGGTAGGAAAATGGTCTGTCTGTCTGTCTGTAGGACGGAGACACAACTGGAGACCTATAGACTCCTGGAGAATGCGGAAAACCGTGGGTTCTCTCCTCTCTCCCTGGGGACCAAACCGTGGGTTCTCTCCTCTCTCCCTGGGGACCAAACCGTGGATTCTCTCCTCTCTCCCTGGGGACCAAACCGTGGATTCTCTCCTCTCTCCCTGGGGACCAAAGTGCCAGGATGGCTGCTTGTTGTTCTACATCCCACAGAGACTCCCCCTCACCCCTCGTCACAGTGGTCGAGAATAACTCAAATCCCTGAAGAAAGAATGATGTCATGATATACCAACCACTGGGCCTGCCGTGCTTGTTTGGAGGTAAAATATGGTTCCGTCAGACCACGTGTGAGGTAAGACCTCCATTTCTCTCTATTGTGGTGTGTGTGTGTGCGTGTTTGTGTGTGCGACGTGTGACGTGTGTGTGTGTGTGCATGTGTGTGTGTGTGTGTGTGTGTCCACATACATCTACAACGCTCTCCCACCCCATCCCTCCCATACAGTACACAGTCATGCCTCTCCCCCACAGAGGTCTTGTGCTTTGACAGGGAAGGTGAAGGAAAGAGGGAGGGGGGGGAAGTTGGCAGTTCTTTCTCTCTCTTTCTCTTTCTCTCTCTCTCTCTCTCCCCCTCTCTCTCCCTCTCTCTCCCTCTCTCTCTCCCTCCCCCCGGCCATGGAAAATGGAGGCGAGTTTTATGACCCGTGTTCCCTGTCCTCCAGTAAAAATCACACCAGCCGTTTTCCAGCGCTGCAGCATCACCGTCCGTCCAGGCAGCCAATGATAACAAGGCAGCGTGAGGAGAAGAAACAATCCAAACAAAGAAGGAGAGAAAGAAAAGAAGAAAAAAAGGCCCCCTCTTGGACGGAAATACCGACAGGTCTACTTTATACATATACATCATCCTTTCCCTTCAATTCTCTTCCCCATCAAGCACAGAGGTAGACCTCTTACCTTACTAACACACATGTAGCAATCCCTCACACTCAATAAAAATGCAGCCCCTGGAGGATTTCTCAGGAGTTTTTCAGCACCTATCAAATCTGGCAATCTTCCGCAGAACTTTTGCAAAGCGGGCACTTTTGTATTATTTAGACGAAGAGAGTAGGAGGATGCATGGAGGAGGGGCGGGGGTCCTTTTGGGCTAATGCCCGGCAAAGATGCATCGTTTTCACGGAATGGCCGCCGTGCATGAGTGGGCCGCGTCACCGTAATCCCATATTACCGAAGGAAAGCCAGCCAGGCCTCTCTGCCTTTACCCAAATTGCAATTGTCAAACTCTCTATTGAATTAAGGCATAAAAGGAGGGAGAGGGAGGGGAGTGAATGTCTTTGCTAAGTCTTGAGGATGAGAGTAAAGGAAACTGCAACGCAGCTGTCCTGTGAGGTCCTGTCTGTAGTCGTCAGATGAAGACCCACATTGTGCGCATGATTCACATGCCACGTTGCATTACTGCACAACAAGGGCTGAGACGAGGCAGATCGGGCCCAGGGACCTGAAGAGAGAGGGAGGATGGGATTTGTATCCTCACCATGTTCCTAATATGTGGTAACAAGAGCGATTTGCACAGCTAAATCAAAACCAAGCAGTGAGTGACACTGAAGTCCTATACGCGTCCGTAACGCTGTAGGAGCTTTTCAATGCGCTTCACATCAAGACCCGCTGCAATCCATTTGCTTCTCAGGAGAGTCAGTCACTCAGGGTAACATGGCGAGTTAGTTAACCTGCCAGAGCGTGCCTGCATCCTAATGCGCCACAGATGTGGCCATCTTAAGAAGAAGTCACACTTTTTTACTGCAGGTTTGCTGTGTACACTGCTGTACTTGCTCCCCCTTCCTGCGTCAGAACGTAAAAGCAATGATGTCGTTTTACACCTGATAATGTTAAGGGGGAAAAAAGGAGTAGGCTGCAAAGTCCACTAATCAGAATCAGAACCGCTTTATTGGTCAAGTCCAATAGCTGGCTTTACAGGAATCTGTCTTGGTGTCTACATCAGTGAAGAACATGTTACTTACTCACTGTAATCAAGTAAATGCTCACATTGACAAGACCTCGCATTTAGTGAAATGATGGGATGGCAGACCAGGACGTTGATTGCCTTCACCTACCTACGTGTCCTAGAATGTTGAACTATACAGACATAGGATAATGCAGGGGACAGATAAAAGCATCATGATGCTTGTGGTGGTGGTGATGGTGGTTATTGAATTGGGAGCAGGGGGTGGGGTGTTACCACGATGGCCTCCACACACAGTACAGTACATGCCTGCCAGGCATGCACATCACTCATGCGGTATAAAAGTGTTCAGCGTATCATAAAAGAACCCGGGCCTAACGGGGACCTGATGTGGGCTCCTTGGCAGCCCTCCTCCCCCACCGCCCTGTGGTGAGAATATCTGACACGGTCAGAAGTTATAAATCTGCTGCCGTGATCAAGACCCACAGCAGACCTGCCTAAAAACAGCACCACTTATCTCCACGGCAACCCATAGATCCCATCAGAGCAGTGGACAGGTTTCTGGAGAGCTCCGACGATCCGCCAACAAATCC
The DNA here is from genome assembly GCF_964188405.1 of Protomyctophum parallelum. Lineage (NCBI taxonomy): Eukaryota > Metazoa > Chordata > Actinopteri > Myctophiformes > Myctophidae > Protomyctophum > Protomyctophum parallelum. The sequence goes on along the minus strand of NC_139718.1, from coordinate 26,609,809 downwards.
CAATTAGGTGGTTCAACCTGGTGGGATCATCTGACAGGCGGATTGGAGAGAACCGACGACTCCACTTCTCTAATTCCTCCCCTTCCTTCTTCACTTTCCTCCTTTCCCTGCAGCTCCTCCTCCTTTCTCCTCCTCACGCGCACACACACACACACACACACACACACACACACACGCACACGCACACGCACACGCACACGCACACACACACACACACACACACGCACACACACACACACACACACACACACACACATCCCCTTGGCTTCATTGCTCCAGGAGATCCTATCGTTTCTCCCGCAGACTAGATTTCTTGGGTGACTTCAAAGCTTGTTCACTAAGTGTTTAGAAGAATGCAATGGAAACAGGAAAATAATGTTCTGATTTCTGTAAACTTTATAACATCTGCTTTTGCTTAGTGCTGGTAGTGCTAGTCGCAGAGCAAGGGGCTCCGTACCACATTCTGTTCAGGCCATTTTTTTCCCACAGTTTAAACGGCACCTCACATGCTGTGCAAGATGGGATGAGTAAAAAAAAAGAATTGGAGAAAAAAAAGGACAGAAATGGGAAATAAGAACTAGGTCTCTTAGGTTCCCTGTGGTAACAAAAATTACATTAAGGGAAATCCTTTTAATAGCGAGGGGCTTGTGTTTATGGGGGCACTTTAATGCCCCTCCAAAGCTCCTCATCTATGCCCCACTTTCAACCACGTTACACACCATTTGAAAAGCAGGTGAGGATGAAGCCCACAAGAAAGGTAATCTTTTAACCCTCCGAAGAAGAACACATTTCCTACAGTGCGTCTACACTACAGCCTCCATCTTTAGGCAATTATGCGAGGACACAGACAGCATATTTCCACAGAGAGGGGAAAGGGAAGCCGTGCAACGCGATGGTGCAAAGGGGGGTGGTGGGGGGGGGGGGGGGGGGGCTAGGGGGGGGTCCCAGAGGGCTCCGGAGTAATGTCGCTGGCACCGCACAAGCATACACACAGACCAACGCTACCTACTTGTGTATATACAAGAGATGACAAGACGTTTTCAGGACCAGGAGGGTCCCGATAGCTCCATCACAGCCTCGCCCCCTTGCTAACAGGGGTTAGCATGACAAGAGCACCATGTATACAACACTGCAGCAGACTGGCAGCCGCAGGGCTCTGGTCTCCTTTCCCCCATAACTCAATCATGCTCAGGTTTCACTCTTGCCCATCCAAGGCTAACTCACTTCCTCTCTCTCCATCGTCTCCCCCCCCCCCCCTCCCCCCACCCCCCCGGCCGCCAACTCCACATCCTACCGCGGTGATTTAAAGTTGAATGCATTTAGACACGTGTCGAGTATTGAACTTGCACTGAATGTGAGGTTCATGTACTGTACATATAACATACTGTATCTGTATGTAGTTTTGATATTTTTGTCCACCAATGATAAGACTTCAATCAGCCATTTATAAATAATAGTAATAACAAACTTCTCATCTAGTTGATAAAAAAAATTCTTGTGCAGAGACTGAACCTATACATTGTTGCAGGCAAAGGTGCACGCCTACTCCAAATGGTAACTCATGGAGAGCAAGAGAGTGAGTGTGAGTGTGAGTGTGTGCGTGTGCGTGTGCGTGTGCGTGTGTGTGTGTGTGTGTGTGGAAAAATCCATGTCAAAAGGAGTGTGCCCGTGTGAAGCTGAACATGTGTTGGGTCCACTCAGCTTGGCCTTGCTCTGTTCTCTGTTAGCCGGGACTTAACACATCCCGCTCATAGGGATTATGGCAATGCCATTTTGTTTACGCCATCGTTGTATTGTACGTGTTCAGGGGTTAATGACTTGCAGATGGCGTGTCGGCTTTGTTTCCAGTGCGAGTCGGGCTAAACGCGGCGGTGATGTAGCAAATAAGGTCGGGCTGCTTCGGGAGAGCAGAGTGCGAGGGTCAATCCTGTTGTACTGTTGTCAGTCGCGGTGCGACACACCAGGCGCTGTGGCTGTCGTAACAGAAGGTGGTTATGATGTATGGCAGGCATGGGGGTCCCCTGTGGGATACGAACATGTTTGCTTGGCACCGTTGCAGGACCAATCTTTGTGGCCATAGACTATTGAGATCTCCCAAATCATTTATGTGTGCATTTGAGCCAATGACTGACGCATGTGCCATCTCTCTCTCTATCCATAAATGCACCAAATGTCTGTCTGTCTGTCTGTCTGTCTGTCTGTCTGTCTGTCTGTCTGTCTGTCTGTCTGTCTGTCTGTCTCTAATCCACATAACTCTATCAAATTCGACACACACGTTCCACACCACCACAGGGCATGCAGTGGCCCACCCCAAAAAGGCCTCTGCGGGGGCTCCATATATGGCGCTGGCCTGTTCTGACATCATTCTGAGTCGTCGGCATAGACTCCATATTTGGGCATGCCTGACAAAGAACTCCATGTATGGGCAAAAAAGGGAGTAAGGGACACAGACATAATATCTGGGTGGGGCATGCATTTCCAACTTGCATCGTTCCAAGTAGGCCAGTGGCCAACGGGCCCTGCTGTAGAGGCCCCACGGGCCCCGCTCTAGTTCGTTTAATTGTATATTTGTGTACGTGTGTGTGACTGTGTACACACAAACACATGTTTGTGTTCATCTCTGTTCACATGCGTGTGTATGTTTTGACAATGCACATGCACATGTGTGTGTATGTGTGTGTATTTATGAATGAGCATGAGCACGGTGCACTGGTCAAGACTCAAGGCGAGTGTCTCGGTGCGACCTGGGCCCTGGCACGGGTCTAACAGCAGGCCTGAGTATTTGTTTAAGTGATTTCCTCACTTCTTTTCCAGAGGTTCCTGTTGCAGGAAAAACAGCCAATGAGAACAAATAAACGAGGGGGTAAAAGCGGCAAAAACTAATTAGGGTGAGCGACACTGAGTGGAGGGACAGGACTGTAGCTGCAGTACCACACGGTAGAGGTGGCTACGTTTTATTTCTGATTTAAAACTGCTGTTTGTTTGTGTCATGTACTGTACACACTCACATGGATGGAACGTGAATATATTATAAAATATATTATATAACTAAATCACACTCATCATATTATATTATATCCTTTGCCATTGACTCTGATGTACATCATATTATATGATGATGAAGTCCTTTGCCATTGACTCTGATGTACTCTGATGTACATCATATTATATGATGATGAAGTCCTTTGCCGTTGACTCTGATGTATTATTATATGATGATGAAGTCCTTTGCCGTTGACTCTGATGTATTATTATATGATGATGAAGTCCTTTGCCGTTGACTCTGATGTATTATTATATGATGATGAAGTCCTTTGCCATTGACTCTGATGTATTATTATATGATGATGAAGTCCTTTGCCATTGACTCTGATGTACGGAAGAACATTCGTCATGCAAACTCCATAGACTTGGCCACACACATGATGTCATGGTCGGAACACACAAAGCCAGGCATTGGAGGGGCTAGCAGAAGTGTCAGGCCTCGGCCCAGGCCGTAGCGTAACGGTCTGGGCACCGGACTGGTGATCCAGTCGCGGTGTGCCGCGGGTTCGACTCCCGGACCCGACACGGCCTTTACCGCATGTCATCCCCCCATCTCTCTCCCGTTTCCTGTCAGCCTACTTTCTATCCCTTAAAAAATCAATAAAGGCGTAAGCCGCAAAAAATATCTTAAAAAAAAAAAAAAAGTGTCAGGCCTCGCTCGGTTGTGTTCGGATCGCGCTGCCCCAGATGTTGTGGAACACCAATCATGGCCCAGAATGCAAATATGGGGTCGGTTTATCACTATGACGCATTGTTTTTGTATCCGCCCCTTGGAAATGCAGGTTCCACACAGAGATTCCAGACTAATATCCACACAGTGATATTAGTCTAGCCACGTCAGGCTAGATTAGGATTTGTTCGTGGTTCGCATCCGATAAAAATATATCTGAATGAGGAATCAATTAGACCTTCGCTAAACCCCAACCCAAAAAGCACTGAGGACTTTACTGTGTAGGCAGGGAAGGGCAGAGGTGGAAAGCATACCAAGTTATCCTACTGAAGGAGAAGGACTTTACTGTGTAGGCAGGGAAGGGCAGAGGTGGAAAGCATACCAAGTTATCCTACTGAAGGAGAAGCAAGAGTAATTGAAGTGCATCTACAGTAACTAGTTCCACTCCTGGAGATGGGATGCAACAAGCCATGTCTGCATGACGAGATGCATGTTTCACTATATCCATGCAATGTCTGGGGAAATAATTTCACAACATCCTTGAAAGTGATTGCATAAAGGTTAAGCCTTGGCTTTAAAACTTCTTTCAACGTTTTGCATGAATGTTATGGGTTTTGACACCGTCAATTGGCCAGCTAGCTACGCCCTGAAGCCTATATGCTCCGAGACATGATGTGAGATGAAAAAAGTCTCCTCTAACAAATCTTCCGTGGGGCAAAGATTGACCAATTACGCGCTACTTTGGCTTCCACAAGAATCCTGCAACATCCAATATCATGATAAAGTTAAATGGGAACCTCACTCTCATTCAGTGTCTATAGTAGAACTCCAGACTTGACACTTGTGCTGTCTCAGTCATAGTTCTCTGGTTTCTGCCTTTGCGAGACACAGTTATTTGTGTTCACAATCTTTGGATGGTACATATAGAAATCTGAGTTGTGTTCCCCTTTTAACAGGCAAGTTCCTAGACACTGAGTGTTGACCTTCTCCCTGATGGCCGAGCCACTGCCGCTGACCATGCCTGTCAAACTGCGACAGAGGAGGCGTTTAAGAACTGCTAATCTTCCCTGGTCAAGAATCTTGAGTAAACAATAATTTCATGGCCCGTTGGTCCCAGGTTGTGTCTGTCCCGATTGGCCCGGGGTTGGAGAGAGAGAGTGACATCCCTCCGTCACCCACCGCTGGTCAGCTCCACCTCGCGGTCACCCTCATCGCCCCTCCCCCTTCACCGCGTTCTGGTTCACTCGTTTCACTTCCTGCTGACGCTCGCCGCCGTGATGAATGGGCCCAAGCTCCGTTCGATTACGCCCAGAGTGCGAAGAGACGGGAACAATGGAAACTGGCCTGGGCGGCGCGTTACGGCGCGGCGCAGACCCTCGGCATTCTTCGCGACAATTTAGGCTAATTAGCATCAACTCCCGCCCCATCCATCATACTCCTCAAGAAACATAAACAAACTGTCAGCTCTAGCGTAACAAACAGATCGCCCAGCTACTTAGTGCAAATTATTCTTACATGAAACGCAGCTTCTCAGGCAACCCCCAACCCCCCAAACCCCCCCCCACCCCGCAACCCCGCCCCCACCCTCCAGGCCATCTGGGGGGAGAGGAGGGCTATTAAAATTGAAGACATATGTTTCAGTCAAGTTCAACTCCCCAGACTGCCGCGGTGGACACAGTGACAGTTTCCCCCACCCCCGACCACCGCACTGGGGCAGGGGGCTGCGAGTGTGACTGGATGGGGTGTGGTGATGATGAGGTGTGTAGGATCAATAGTGTCTGTCTGTGCATGCATGTGTGCGTGCGTGCGTGCGTGCGTGCATATGCGTGCGTAAGCCTGTGTATGCGTGCATGACTGTGCGTATGCGTGCATGTCTGTGTGAGAGCAAGAGAGACCGAGAGATAGAGAGACATATTTAGAGAGACAGAGAGAAAGATAGAGAGATTGGGGTTGAAAGTGTCTATTTTTGCTTTGTCTGTTGTCGTTTGATGTGCAGATGTCATTGAGCGAGTAGTGTAGAAGTTGCTATACAGACAAATCCTGGTCATCTCTACAATGTACGCTAAAGCATTATAACAATCAACCAATCAACCAGACAATTTTGCCCAAAATTTGAGTGAAGAAGTCCTTTGTCCCTCCTACTCATTTGCATTGGGAATCAATGAGTCACCTGGCTATTACCACAGAGTCAACCCATGCACGCAGCACAGCACTATATATACCAAATCCATAGAGCACTTCAGGAAAAAGAAATCACAGAAAGAAAGTGCAATTATCCTTTAAGCTTGGGAATCACTGTGTGTTGCCTGGTAAAGTGCCCATTTTGTCTTTCTTGAGCAAAAACAATCATGGCGAATGTGTAATTAATGACAATGTGAATTGACTGGCATTCTAAAGTGGGCAGAGACTAAACAAAGAGCAAGTTAAATAATCAACATTTAGAAAAACTAAACATTGTTTGATCACATTTAAGTTTTCACTTGTGTTTAAATTTTAACTGCCTCTCACACACCCAGGAAATGCTGAAACAGAATGTAAAACATACACTGTGTCTGATGATCACGCTCAAGACAAGTGACTGCATTAAATCACGATTAAAACACATTCAAGCGCATTCTTTTCGCACTTATCTCAGTTCTTACAATCAGTTATGAGGCCTGACTTCTAAACAAACTTAAGTGAATTAACTAATGAATTTGGAATAAATATGTCTCGTAACAAAGCGTGGGCACACGCACACGCACACACACACACACACACACACACACACACACACACACACACACACACACACACACACACACACGTGGATTGTTGCAAACTGCACTCAGGTGATACAGTAGGCTTGTTTCAGACTGATCATGTGCTGAAACATCAACAACACTTCTTCCATGAAAAACTCCACCACACCTAATTGGTAACCATGGTTAATTTGTAAATTTTCCGTTTCATATTTGATGTTATGCAGCGTGTGAAATGCTTCACTAATTATCTAGGAAGTTTGGCAGGCGAGGCTTGTTGTTGTTAGAGGACCGATGGCAAGCCTCACTCCAGCAAAGGAACTGTGCAAACTCACAGTGACAAATAAACCTTTGCTCTCATGCAGAGCCCCCCCCCAACTCCATCTTTTAACAGCTAGAAATGTTCAACAAAATAACAAAATTGAGCTAAACGAAACGTCAGCACCGTTGCTCATTTTTCTTCCCTCTTCAAGTGTATTTATTCCACATTAAGTAGAGGAATGAAAAAAGAAGGAAAAAAGTCTCCTGAAAACCAAAGGAGCATGAGTGGAGATTTTGACAGGGAGATTGCAGAGGAGTTGGATGCCTGGCCAAGGTGAGAGTGGAGGGCTGCTCTAATCAAGCTAATTCCCTCCAAACCCCCCCCCCCCCCGAAAAAAAATGATGTCATCCAATGTTTGCTCATTAGGGATTCCTGGCATGGAGCCAAGACTAATTCTCATTCAGTCTTGAATGCAAATATGAGCTCGTTCTTTCTCTCGCTCTCTCTCTCTCTCTCTCTCTCTCACACACACACACACACACACACACACACACACACACACACACACACCTCTGATTTTTCATGGGAGAAATTGCACTAAGAACTGTGCAATGTGAATTAAAGATGGAAAGGAGGGAGGGGTTATTTTTGGAAGGACTAATAAATTGATTACTTTTGTCATCCAGTCAGCCCACTAGTCGCTTTAGATGGACCAGAGCTTGTTTCATCAACACGCCAAACGCCTGTCTCCCTCCTTTTTAGCTTTCCCACAAAGCTAGATTTTTCAAGTAGGCCTTTTGTTTTACAAAGCTTTCCACCCCGTCTATTTCCTGACGCCGCGTCTCACTCACAAGCCGTTAGGCTTCTGAACTTCTCCTTGGCCTGTACTGTTGGTACTCTGACACCACAGCCGGTGGAATGTTTCTAATATCATATGCACAACTACTAGACCAGACGCAGAGTCGGACAGCCAACTTAAAGCTCCTCTTCACCTTTCAATTTATCCAGAATTTATCCAGTCTGTCTGTTGGTCTGTCTCTCTCACAACGATGTTGGATCCACAATGTTGACAAACTTTTTATTTCCTTTAGTATCCCTATAACTGTTGGAATATGGCTTTATATGGAGCCTTTGGAATCCATTTCAGGTCAGATATTCTCTCTGTAGCAAACTAAAGATTCCCATGTGTAGACTGAAAGACAACACACGCTGGCGGCCAAAAAGACAGGTTGTTACAGACAGTCTACACACCTGGTCCCCACACCCTCTAAATTCAAACCCAGTAGCAGTATAATAGCATATACAAGCAACCACATGAACTATTTCCTTACTTGAACTGTAACTTTTCTGTGCATATGTATGCATGGATGTGGCATCTTTGATATAAATAAGAATGTAAATGACATGGCATAACAACCATACCACTATACCATAATATTTGTATATTGTATATTGTATACATTATGTGGGTAGCACATCCAAATAAAGAATTAGGCAGGGAATTTATTACACAATATATTACATATGTAATATATATACATAATATAAAATAGTATATTACACTGTTTAAAAATTAAAATGTTGCTGACATGTGTAAACAGTAAACACTAGTGAATGATGCATGATATAAATGGTAGCGTATCTGAATCGGCCATACAAATGCCATATCAGTATCGAATCAGGCTCAAAATAATCCAGATTATTTTCTGGATTCTTTTCAGATTATATATTGATGATGCAATAATAATGTAATATTTGCATATAATAAGCAGCTAGTCTGCCTGTCATTTTACAGGTGTATTTGTAATTTCCGCTTTTATTTTGTGTATTTCTAATGTTTGAAGGCAGCAGAGGAATGTGTCTAATATCTCTAGAACAAAATCCAAAGAGTGCAGCTAACTACAGTAGTGTCAACTACTCAATAGTTTCAGGCCTTAACCACTTACACTTTGCTGACCGGGGTCACCCAGGGGTCTGCATGCAAATCTACATAATCACAATGAGTCGTATTGCTATTTTGTCGTATCTGCTATTTTCGCGGAATGTTCTCCAATTATGATTATAATGGCGATGGTAGGATTCAAGCCATTGAAAAGTTGGAGTTTAGCAGTCACATGTCAAGAAAGCGTTTTGTGAGATTTTACATTTGTAGCCAAGATTACCGGTCACATACCATGGAAATGTATTATTCTGAGAAAGGAATAAATACAATTTTACAAGAGCAGAATTTTCTTCTAAATTACACTAGACAATAACAAAGGATATGGTGTAACCTTGGTACAAACTACAAACCTATTGACCCCACATCCCCTCCGCATGCAGCTACTGTTCATTTCACCACATAACTTGACTTACACAGGCCTATCACGGGCCTTCCCCCTTGTAAGGCGAGTACAGAAAGCTGCCGGGTAGCTATAGATGTGTACTCTCCTGGCTGGGTGCAGTGCAACGAGTCACTCCCTCTACCGACGATAAAAGAGCTGCACATTTCAGGTGCCGTTCATCTGGCAGAGCTTTCAGAGGCATGCCTCCAGAGAAAGAAAACAAACCCTGATCCGCTTCCCCTGCAAGCGGCTCCCTGTGAGCCAGCCAGCCAGCCAGCGGCCTTCCAGGAGGCTGCTGGGCCACTCTGGCCCTGCATGGACCAGGCAGGATGTTTGGGTTAGAAAATGACTTTGCAGCTCCCTCGGCTCCTTTCTCTAATTGCCCCAAGGGTAATTACCTTGTCTCCCTTCCACTTAGGAAAAACCAAAAACCCACAGAATTATTATATTATAAAAATAAATTATTATTATTATTATTATTTTTGCAAATATGCATATAATTTGTATCATAGTTATTATAATTGTATTTATTATGTTGATATGAATTGACTATGAGTGAGGAACGCGGAAACAAGTATCACCCTAAAAATATGCTAACAGCTGGTGGTCCAGGCAACTGACCATTACGTTTTCTTGTTTATCCAAGAGCACCCGAAATGACTGAGAATCTACAGCAAAAACAACCAGAAAGAAAAAAAAATATGTCAGCACTAACAAAACATTTCCTCTGGCAATCACAATAAAACAACATCTGCAAAACAGCAATGGCTTGCATATGATCACATTTCCCTTAAAGAAAAGAAAAACAAACAAACAAAAACCAAAACCAGTCTCACCGTCCATTTTAAATAAATTGTGAATATGATGGGGTCAGTGCAGCAGAGGCCACTCTGCGTTGGCCTGGCTAGGGGGACTGATAGATTGGTGGAGAGTGCAGAAGCCCCCCCTTGGGGGCCATCCATTCAGGCTGCTCCGGTCCAACTAGCATTATGAAACACACCCAGGAGCACTGCAATTCAGGAAAAAGAGCAGAACACCAATGGAGCTACTACGAAGATTTCTTCTTGTGCGGTATCGTCGAGAGAGAGGATTTTTATTTTTCAGTCCCTTTGACCGTTACACACCACATCCATTCAGCCAGGCAAAAAGAAAAAAAAAAAAGGAGAAAAAAGAAAAGTCAAACCACCCAGTATTTAGGTGAAAAAAATCACCTGCTCTAATATGTACATGAGGGGCTCCTGGGGGACACTTGAGCCAGCCCATGGAGGAGCAATACGGTCTGCTACAGTTATTGTTAAACTCACATTTTCCTCCTTTTGAAGACATTAACATCAATGCTCGGTCTCAGGAAGACCCCCTCGCTATGCTAACGGCCCAGGCCCGCCTGTGTGTTCCACCCGCTGAGCCTTCCGGGGGGGATGCTTATCGAGAAAGCATCTGTCAGAGAGGCCCTCTGATCACAGAACTGCCCAACTGAGGCGCGCCGTGCTCCATCGCCCAAGAGTGCCGCTTGCCAAAAAGAACGGATCTACAAGCTAAAAACACGTTGCATCCCAACACGTAGTAAGCTTGCAGATCGGTTCTTTTTGGCAAGCGACACAGCTTTCATCCCACCGCCCCCCAACTGTGGGCGGCTACTCTCTCCTCTCCCACTGGACCATGCTTCAAACGGCACCAAGCTGCTGGTCGAGCACGCTCTGTGTGGTCCACGTTCTACTAAAACGCATCCCTGTGTGAACTCTTGTTTTACAGTAAGGCAGGCTGTCGAAAAAATTACAGTCTGCGTCATAATCTGAGTCATGTTTTGGATCCCTTGACCAGGGGGGAAAACAACTCCTAGCAAGCATCCATTTACTGTAGGCCTATTGGATGAGAAGCTGGAAGGCCTTCAGAGAACATTTTTGAGACTGCGTGAATTTTTGGATATTAACACTATGACCGTCTTCTAGTCTATAGCTTGATGTTGAATAAAAGTAAACACAGATGTGGAAAATATTATTCCAAAGTATCTCATATGTTTTGATAGCTGTATGTCTAGGCTAACCTACCCTCCTCTGTATACCTGTCACTAGATTTGATACCACATCATGATCTAACTAGCTACTATATTCACCAAACCATGAAGTCAGCTGGCTAGTATGCACATTAGCACAATTTGCAAAGAGTGGCAATGGGAACTGTGTGGCGATCATGATGATGATGAAATCAAAATAAAGCAAGTGCCAGAGGAGATTAGACTATGGCTGTGTGGTAATGGATAATACAAAAAAAGAATCACACCCGTTTGAAGTGAGGGGCGCTCTTATCATCGTACCTCATAAGCCGATTTACTCAGACACATAATGACGTAAATTCTCCTTTCATTGTCAATGGCATTTAATGTTTCTGTTTACTCTGCACAAAATGCAGAGTAAATTCTCCTTTCCTTAGGTTAGGACAAAGAGCTGGAGGGGCTAGCGCCCCTCAAAAACAAGGCATTGTGACCATTACTACTAATTATAATCATCAAGATGATTTGAGGGGGAAAAATGTGTTCTTTTTTCCTTTAAAATTTGAGAATGCACTTGTGGATATTTTAAATAATATGCTGAAGTCAGATTAGATTATAGCATGTCAAAGATTTGCAGAGATTTACAGAGGAGAAACAATAAACATGACTTTGGCTCTCTTCTGCCATCTAGTCAGTCTAAACTAAGTTACCATATTCATGAAAATGATTTGGATCAGATTGTGTGCTGAGGGCAAAGCATTTTGATCCTCATTAAATACCTGTGCAGCAAATTGATGCCAAAATCAAGACCATACTTTTGCTCGAATAGGCCTTGTATTTTTTCACTAACCATACACACAGATGTTTGACTCCAATCATGACTTTCATCAGAAATCAAAACCAGACAAATGTAGTACATACAGTCAGTATACTGTAGGTACAAGCTTTTTCTCTCCTTCTCGTCAGGGTTGCAGCCCTGCACAAGAATGCATGAGAACTAGGGACAGTACGAGAAACCACAAACTGTGCTTTTCCATGACCCAACAACTTATTTCATATCTTTGTTCCAGTGCATAATTGCTCCTATTTCAAACACAATAAAGAGAATTGTTGCAGAATCTATCGCTGTCCTTTATGTGCACTTGCATGATTGTGACATTTGCGTCTGCTTTGATTTCACTGCAGGACTCTCCGCTTTCACAAGGATAATGAAAACAGTAAACACATTCCAAACAAGACCCTCTCTTCGCTTTTGTTTCTCATTATCATATTTTGCCTCTCCCTCTGCCAATGTCCTCCTCCATAAAGCATGTCAGACTCTACCCAACTCCAGATTAGAAATTATTCTAAAGTGTCTATGAATCTGCGCTTTCCTAAATAAAGCTCAGTCCCAAGACATCCTTGTTTGGGCCACCAAGCTTGGGATATTTCCTCCAGTAAGGACACAAATTGGCCCAAGAGCACAACAAATCACATTATGATTACTGCACGGCCCCAATGTTGTTCATCTTGATAGAGTTAGCCCAAGGGGGTGCGGCAGCCTCTCTGCTATAGGGAGAGCTAAAAGGGAAGACAGAATTACAGCTTTTGTCTGGAGCTTACTGTAAAAACCTGTGTTATAAGCTTCCAGCTCATCCAGAGAAGGCAGACACACCGGCACACAATGCATGTTGATGTGTGCATGCACACACACACATAAGCAGGCAAAGGCAGAGTACACGGACATAGACACAGACACACATGTGGAAGCTGCCATGTAATTCAGGGTTTTTAGGTTCGAAGTCCGATGTTTTTTTGTGTTTTTTTTTGTTTTGTTTTTTTGACAGTGCTTATTATGTTTATTTATATTTCAGCGCTTACAGCAGAAGCACGGCGGGGTTTGTAATTATCTGAACTCTTGAATCATGTATCAAATTCAGTTGAAATAACATGAGGTTTGACTTGGCCTTGACTTTTGGGAGATTTTCTAGGGAACGCAGTGAAAACTATTAAACAACGGATCAGAAAGCGGTGAGCCTGAAGAATCACCATTAGGAGAACGTACAGTAGTTCATGTGTACCACAGCTGCTGCTGGACCATGTGACTCACCTTCCACCATACAGTAAAATGCTTGATTCATTTATCCATTTGTAACACAGAGAGCATGCAGACTGCAGAGATGGAACCAAATGAAGGTACTCCCTTTACACAGGTCCATTTGGTTCCATTTTGTACACTCTGAGTTAAAGTCACACTGAGGATTTTACTGTGTACCAGCAAGCGTAGCTACATGCGAGGGCAGGAGGTTAAATGCCCCCCCCCCCCCCCCTCCCTATTTGGGTCTTTAACACTTTAACATGTCAATGTTGATGAAGAACAAGGCAGCAGAGGACAGGCAGGGGACATGCCAGTACCCTTGAGGCCTCATTCACACCTAAAAGACACCTGTCTTGTCCGTGTTTAATGGACAATGCATTTCCAATGGAAGTCACATGGTTTGACCAAACATTTTTGTTTGATGGGGGGAGGGGGGCAGAACACAGCCATAGAGACACACAGGGACTACAAATTTCACGCCCCCCAAATGAGACAGCGTCCCCACTTCTGGTCCGTTTCAACGGTGTACTGCAGCTGCCAATGCAATCCCTATGAGAGGCATCATAAAATACCCTCATTTCACTGGTTCATTACTGAGGCTGTAGCGATTTTTTTTGTGTTCTAATAAAGTGTCCCATATGTTTGATTTGTCCTTTTCAATGTCACATACCTGCCATCTCAATATACATCCTACAATGTACTATACCAATATAATATATATCAAAGTGGTCGTACGGTATATACGTCACGGTTGCATCCCTTGAGGTTTTCAATGCCCAGATATATTTGTTGTATTTCGTTTTATATGCTTGTATTTGTTGAAAATGATCTAAACATCATCTTGCAAGACTATTATTAATACTCATCTGGAGAATTCACTAGGTAGTTGAAAATGTCAAGATGTCACTCCTACATTTAGCTGGGTTATTTTCCCATGCAACTATTCAGCAAAGTTAATTATACAACAAGTTGACAGCGGTAAAACACACCGTCGGAGCTCCGAGGTAGGTAGAACAAATATAGTAAGCCTGTGACATGTTCAAAATATAGACATGAATAACAAAGTTATTCGGGATCGGGATGTATATTGAGAATTCCACTCTTCAAAGTCGGCGCTCCTAGCCTCGTAAAGGCAGTGACGTCCCATAAAAGCGACAGGTTCTCTGTCTGCCGTCTCCCCTCTGCTCCGTTAACATTATGGGTAACTCATTCAAGTGGTAAATTAAATGTGAAATACATCCTCTATTGAGAAAACAACAATATATGTTGACAAAGACACTTCATACATTTGGAAACATATTTTTATTCAAATCAATATAGTCTTCAGTTAATTTCATATTATTTTAAAAGTAGGCTAACTACAGTTGAATTTCAATGGACTTCTATGGGCTGGCCTGCAGTACACCGTGCCAACGGACCAGAAGTGGGGACGCTGTCTCATTTGGGTGCGTGAAATTTGTAGTCCCCGTGTGTCTCTATCAAACAAAAATGTTTGGTCAAACCATGTGACTTCCATTGGAAATGCATTGGGGCAGCCGTTAAACACGGCACAAGACACAAGAAACGGACAAGACAGGTGTTTTCTAGGTGTGAATGAGGCCTTAGTCATCTGATGGACAAACAAACAAACAAACAAAATAATAAACTGAGCTTCTAGACCAGGGGTTCTCAACCCGTGGGTCGCGACCCCTCGGGGGGTCGCCAAATTATTTTGGGGGTCCCCAAATTATTTATTTTTTTGCAACTGAATGGCTGGAAAGTGGAAATGAAGAGTGTACATATAGTACATGCATACACCTTCCCTAATGATTATATCTGGTTTCAGTAGTTATTTATGGTGTATTGCCTCTATTATTAAGGTTATTGTAGCAGTACATTTATAATGGGGGTCGGGAGGGGGTGGGGCGGGGGTCCCGAGACATTGCCAAAGCATTTCCGGGGGTCCCCGGCCAAAAACGTTGAGAACCCCTGTTCTAGACAGTGGCCATCCAGTCAAAGGTCCAGTTTCTATTGTAACTTAATTAGGAGGTTCATAAACACAGAGCTGGACTCAAAACTATAGCAATGCGGGAGTTTACACACATTATGCATGTACACACACACACACACACACACACACACACACACACACACACACACACACACACAAATATAGCATTTTTTTCTTGGCAAGAAAACAAAACCCAGTTGTGCATGGAAGACACGCATACACATTGACACAAATATGCACAGAGTGCGTGCACGCGCAAACACACACACACACACACACACACACACACACACACACACACACACACAGTCAAATGTTTAGTGTAAACTTTACTCTGTTTTTTAAATTTTAAAGTGCGCTCATGCATAAAGTCCAGTCCAACAACTGTAAACTTTCATTTTCTAACAAAGGTCACTCTCTCTTTGCCCCTTGACTACTTAGTCTAAGTGCTCAATTAAGCATAGCTTGTTTAGCTGATTTCCTTCCCAGTTATATTATTGTTGCCATGTGCTGTACTATGTATGCCTTCACTTTTCTATTGCCATGGAATTTGTGAATGATCTCAGTGTTTGCTTTGCATCTGTCCTCTTCCTCATTCAGCACGGGTCCTAAAAGTATCCTTTTTCCATTAGAGATTAGTATTACTGGAACGGTTACTGGTCAAATATAAAGTGGCTGCCGTGGGGTGGAGGTGAGGGTGGAGGTAGGGTTGCTTGCAAAGTTCTGGCATTATGTTACATGAGATCTGTAGTCACGCAAACGTGTGAACACAAAAAGGTCTTAAGTTATTGATGTGTACAGTAACCATGTATGCCCCCTACTGCTGCAGTCTCAAAGCAGTCACAGTGAACTTCCTGCATTGCCCTGGTTTTAATAATTGCCCTTTCAGAACGAGGCGGCAATGATCCAGGGAAAAGCCTCCCATGTTGAACAATCATAATTATCCTCCTGATTCCGCTCTTACCATAACAGTATAATTATTGTTATTATTGCTGAACGACCTTACATACATGATGGATGTCTTGTGTGTGTGCATAGCTGCGCCTGAGCGAAGGGTTCAAAGAGACTGGAAGTGCACACACGCACTGGTGCGCGCGCCGTGAACGCGCATGCGCGGTGGTGTGGCGTCCAGTCAGGAAGGGTTTCAAGATCCCTCAGTGGGTTAACAATAAAGCGGTCTCCCACGCTTGGCTTTATCCTGTCCCCATTTTCATTTTCATAAATCATGTCATTAAGATAACGTCGCGAGCATGGCTGAGGGTCATACATCACAGATCTCATCCAAAGCCTGGAAGCCTTACCCTCTGCACAATCTGCTGATTAAGCTATTCCTACGCACTGAAAAAGATCTTCAGTGCTAAAGCTGCAATCTGTAAGTTTCATATCCTACCAGAGATTTGAACCCAGGTCTCCCATGTGGGAGAGCAAACTTCTACTGTTCTTTCAAGATGGAATCTTCATGGTGTCGTGACTAAAAGTTTTAACATTGTACACCTATTGGTTAAAATAACATTTAAACCGTTTGTTTTTAGAAGTTCCGAAATGCAACTTTATGTTCAACTCTGAGTGTACAAATGGATACATTTGATAACACTGAGGATTTCACTTTGTGTGGTTGTTATTAAACAATAAACATTGCCTAATGCTGTTTGTTTGTAGCATAGGAAGACAGCCAAATACAGAACGAGATTGCCACAAGTTGCAGACCATTTAAGTTTAGTTAGAGTAAAGCATGATTTGAGGTAAACATGTGTAACATATAAACTTAAGCTAAATAAGTCTTGGAATACCCACTGGTCCCCATAACAATGATCTATTTTTGTAGTGGTACTCACCCTTTTTATTGGGCCTTATACCTGCTTCAGTATAAGATTAATTTCAGCCATGAGAGCAATTTAAAGCCTATTAAAAGATGTCAACCCGTAACCAGTACGATGCCACAAATAGTACGCCAAACTATTATTTTGCCATCACCGCCGTTTTAGTAGCCTAAGTGTCTACCTGTTGGACGTATCAATCTATTTAGGGAAGCATGGCATCCCGTGCTACATAAATTACCTTTTCACCTCATGCCTGGTTACAGTCCACTGATTCCCTTTGACATTGTGATCCTTCACATTTCCTGAGAACGGTAATTAGCTGAAGGAGATAATAAATCTTGTTTTGTTTTGTTTTGTTGATTTTATTTTAAACATTTGCTGTTGAGATCTCTTTTCCCCGCTTCAAATTAAATGAGGGAGGGAGGTTATGCTAACGATAGCTACACTCTAGCATGAAATGTCTTCAAAGAGCAGAACAAACTCCTTTCCAAATGTAATATCTGACATCTGTTGTATTGAAAAAGAAGTCACCACTCACTGAAGAAAATAAAAAAACAAATCCATGCTCATTCATGTATACATTGAGCAGATTCATTCATTTGTACAATGTCAGAGTTAAATTAACACTGAGGATTTTACTGTGTACCCATGTGAGCTTCTAATAATCAATGTAATGAAAATCTGTCAGGACAGCCATCGCGGCTGTCCTGACAGATACTTAGCTGTTTTTTTACTCTGGTTTTAAAGGAGACACGTATGGGGAGAGAGAAGCACCGAGAACCAAATACAGATGTGTCCGGTTAAGTAGCCATCCTTCAGCACTAGCATGCTTCATTTTAACCAAGCCATCCACAAACCCCACGGACATCTGTCTGTCAAAAATGTAAATGACTCCTCTGAGCCAAAGCACACATTAAATATGAGGGATGTGCCTTCGCCTGCCCTCCCAGACTGAGACACACAGTCTAGCAGGGTGTGTGCGTGTGTGTGTGTGTGCGTGCGTGCGTGCGTGCGTGCGTGCGTGCGTGCGTGCGTGCGTGCGTGCGTGCGTGCGTGTGTGCGTGCGTGCGCGCGTGCGTGAGTGCGTGCGTGCGTGCGTGTGTGTGTGCATGCATGTGTGTGTCTATGTGTGTTTGTGTGAGAGAGAGAGAGAGAGATACGTGTATGTGTATATGAGATGTAAGTGTGTGTGTACGAGATGTGTGTGTGTGTGTGCGTGTGTTTGCATGTAGGGGATGGGGGGCACTGGGGGCTGCTTGCGAGGATGGGAGAGGTAGGGGGGATCTGATTTAGAGAGACGTCGGCACCCCCCCCCCCCCCCCCCTTCCAAAATCAACATTACTTCAAACATGAGGTCATCTAAACATCTGTCTACAACATGTCCGCCGGGAGTTCAATCAAAGCCCCACTAAAACATGTACAATTGTTTCTGGAAATAAATATTAGGTCTAATTCGGCTCTGATTGTGGCAGCCAATCGAAGCTGGGAGAGGAAACAGTCGTTTGTAATGGGCATCTCGGTCAGTGAATAATCTTCATGAAGTTCCCCCCGCTTTGTTTGACTTTATTTATTTGATTTTCTCTCGCTCTTTACTTCCTTCACTTCATTTAAGCTAAGTGGCTTTATTTGTTCTATCCCGCCTAATCTTAGACTCACTGTTTAAAACCAATTAAATCAAGAGAGTTGGAGTGTAATTTGAATGAAGTTCTGACAGTGCGACACAGAGAACCCAATCATACTCTATGCCGTCTGTCTCTTGTCGTCACACTCCATTTGCTACCGAGGTATCAATTTACTCAAAGAATTGAAAAACAGGATATTTGGTTAGGAATGACGAAAAACTACACATTCAAGCAATTTACTATGTAAATTAAGTAACATTAATGGATATTTAAGCATGAACATATATATATTTACAATTATTTTCATATTTTGAATGTATTCATTAGTTTATTCATCAAATAAGCACTGTTTACAATTGATTGTGTCCTTCTCTATAGTCTATATGTGATCTCCAGTATTTGACATTAAATGTATATTTCATATATCCCACAACAAAGCCACACCTTCTATATTGTTATTTTTATACATCGCAATACAAAAAGGAAGCCCAATAATATCCCAATACATTCTACTAATTAGTATGCAGAAGTCATTGCTTCAAGAAACACCCACTGCTGTTTAGCAAACATCAAGTCACTGCTTCCCCCTTGTGGTGCAAACGAATATTATATGAAACTGAAGGGCTACAAAAACAGACTAGATTATTCACTCAATGTCACTTTTAAGCATGACCTTCTAAACACTGTACAACTACATGACAATTACACTCAGATTTGCGCATGCACGCAAACGCACACACACACACACACACACACACACACACACACACACACACACACACACACACACACACACACACACACACACACACACACACACACACACACACACACACACAAAACAGTGACCACAATCCAACCAAACTTGCACAAACAACAGGTGATTTTATACTGATCTCTGGCACTAGCTTGTTGCAAGTAAAGGAACATAACAGGGACTGTGACTGTAAACCTTCATCCAACAAGAGAAGAAAATTGTGCCAATCCTTACACAAGGAGGTGGAGCTGGACCAGTGGTCTCTCCAACGGTAAAAAATAAACTGCAGTTTGTCCAGACAGCCAGAACACCCCCCTCGCCCCCCGCCCCTCTCCAAATCTGTGACCGGGTCACACATAAATTAACACTGGTCTCCCTCCATCCTTGTTAACACTGAATCAAGACACACAACAATAACAGCACCCCGGGGAGAACTTGGATCTGGAGAGGACTGAGGCCGAGTGCAGGTGAGGGGAAACATTGAGGTCATTCTACTGGGGGCAAAGTGTTTTATGATTTATTTTTTCAAGATTCAAGATTGTCTGCCCTGTGCCTGTTGAGTAACTGACATGGGGTGCTCCCAACAGGTTACATTCAGGGTGAGGGTAGAGCTGGTAGACACAAGCTTCCTCAGGTAGTGGTGGGTGGATCGGTGCATGGTGCTAGGCTGGCTGGGTCGGTGCATGGGGTTTGGGCAGGAGGTGGTGGGTGGATAAGTGCATGGAGCTAGGTAGGCAGTTGTGGATCAGTGCATGGGGCTAGATAGGCGGTTGTCGGTTGATTAGTGCATGGGTTGAGCAGTGGGTGGATTGGTGCATGCATGGAGCTAGGATAGTGTTGTGGAATTCTGTATGAGTATGAACTAGTAATTGTTGCCGCAAACTGAGTCGGAGACACTTAACATTGTAAGATACAAGCTCAAAGGAAAAATACATTAAACATTCAAGGTTTGGGTAAAGTAGTTCTCTGGGGGAAAGCATGCAGGGAGATAGCCTAGTTAGTTATACACAACGATAAGGGGGGTATAGGCTACTGGCTTGTGTCATGGTCATGCTTACATTACGGGAAAACAGGCAGCATTGCCAGAATTGCCAGAATTTGTGAACACAAAACTCATTCCTATTAAAATGACAGGAGAACAATTCTGACTGAAGATTCCATAATGAAAATGAATAAACTGTTTAAGTTACTTGTTTGTTTATGTCAATGGCTTTATCTCAGATCACTATTCTCAAATTAATCATTCTCTGTCCGTCTCTGTTGCATTAAACACAAACAACAAGAACACATTTGTTATGTCTGTGTTGTCTGCTAGCCATTCTGACTCAAACAATTACAATGTTGCCTTTCCCACTCAAATATGACAAATTCACTTATAGTAACTACAACCCAGATCCTGTATTTCAATAGTTTAGTGTTTCTGAAGGCTTCTGCATTGGTCTTTAAATACAGGCCAAAGACAAGACTTTAAGAAACATGTTTTAAAATTACTAAGATATTTAGATATGAATAGAAATATTGTTCTGATAAATATACATTTATTTTAAGATATTATGATTCTGTAATCTAATCTATATAATATTTGTTTCCTGTACAAAGTCAGTGGTTCTCAACTTTTTAGGCAGCAACCCCCCAAAATAATCATATTTCAATTTGGGACCCCAAAACCTGACAAATACTTGGAATTGGAGCCATTACATTTAGTTTAGCCTGGGGTCCACCTATGCGTTCTATGTCATAGGCAGCTCCCGGCAGGATCCACCGGGAGAATCTAGACGCAGCTGCGCAACATGAGACTAATTAATTAGAGTGACAGAGAGAGAGAGGAGTGTGTGTGTGTGTGTGTGTGTGTGTGTGTGTGTGTGTGTGTGTGTGTGTGTGTGTGTGTGTGTGTGTGTGTGTGTGTGTGTGTGTGTGTGTGTGTGTGTGTGTGTGTGTGTGCTTTTGTCTTTAATGACAAAGATTAGAGCCTTTCTTTAATGTGTAGGACTATAAAAGAAAGGCTTTTATATGTGCTGTCATAAAAGAAAGACATCACAAGTGATGTTATTAATGTTCAATCACAGTTCTTTTTAACTGTCAAAGTTAATAGGCATGTTTATATTCAGTTATTAAATTATTATTTTACCATGTACTTTTTCAAATGCATGAAACATTTGACATTCACACTTTAACATGTATACATTGACAACATAGTTTTATGTATACTGTACATACTGTATAATACTAGTATAACGTTGTCTAGTTATGTTTAAACATCCATGTAGCAAAGAGGCTAGTTTTGCAAAGCATGCATCCATGCTTTTTCAGCATGGTGTCAATGTGGTGTCACAGTAGTTACACAGGCAGAAAGACCCAAACCGCTTAGCCTAGGCATGTTAGGCAGTGTGTGTGTGTGTGTGTGTGTGTGTGTGTGTGTGTGTGTGTGTGTGTGTGTGTGTGTGTGTGTGTGTGTACTTCACACACACTCGTTACACTGTAAAGTGTTAACCAGCTACACAGTGTCAGAATGAATAAGTATGTACAGTCAATCTACAGCAGATATAACAGGGAATATACAATCTATCTACAGTAAAACATAAAATTTACAGCAGTTAGCCTAAGCAAGCCTCTAATTATGATACCAGTGACCAGTGTACATCCCACTGATCCCAGTAGTCTATGCGCAAAAGTGCCAGAGTCATGATTAGGAGTCATTAACAGACCACATGGCGGTTTGGTTATGTACTGTAGCTCAATAAATTGATAATTGGTGAATGTTTGTCTTATAACCACAATATCTGGTTAAGAAACTAAAAGCACTGCGTTTCTATTTCAGAAACAAGTTGTGCTTTTCTCCTGAGGCAAAAATACTTTACTAGTATTAGATCATGGTGATGTTTTAATAGTTTTATGTAGAAATGCCTGTTCCACCTCACTACACTACACTGCTTACCATGGTGTATTACCGGTTGTGATCTCCCATCATTTCACTCTGTATGCTAAAGTCAAGTGGCTACCCCTGACTAACCACAAGCTGCTTTACGGATACACCTTCATCAAGAAAGAAATCATTGGTCAGATCCCTTTACTTTGGTTCATACTTCACTATAACATCAACGACATTCCATTGTGTACTCTGCTGGCCTCTTCCTCGAAACAATCCTTTAATAAACCCTGAAACTGCAGGCTTTCATTACCATATCTGCTAAAGTTATACACATGCTCATGTCTATAATAAACGTCCACTCCCCAGCAACCACCTTCCTAATTAACTCACAATTATGAGATGTATTGCGAATGAATTCGGGTGTATACTGTATATATCTCATAATTACAATTCCGCTCTTATAGGTTTAGAATAGAATTTATTGTGACTGAGGGAGGAGCTGTTACTTTCCACCCCTCCCTCTCTCAGGTGGACTGTGTGTAGTCACGTTCCACACTTGATATACAGTAGGCCTTAATACTTATTATGAAACATTTCTCAGAGACTCAGCTGTCTCCATTGCTACAATCATCACCCACATAATACACCTCTCCAGCAAACAGAAACAGGGACAGGTTCCTCAAGATTTCAAACTTGCAAAAGTAACCCCCCTGCACAAGAAAGGCAGCAAATTAGACCCGGCAACTACCACCCTATTTCTATTCTCGAAAGAAATAGAAACAAAGTCTATGAACACTGCAGGTTGAAAAGTGTCATGACGTAACATGTCTATTTGCTCAGACACTATAACGTGACATTCTCCATTCATTGTCAATGGGAATTTAATGTTTGTGTAAGACAAAAATCTACACTAATAGCTGAATATAGGAAGCCCTCAAAGATCACACCCGTGTGAAGTGAGGGGTGCTCTAATCATCGTACATTATCATACATCATCTCATTCCAGGCAATCACCATCGTCATCAATGTTTGTGTTACGCAATGTTTGTGTTTACACTATGATGTAAAATTTGACGTAATTTGACTATTACTTAACGTTTACACTATGACGTAAAATTCTCCATGCGCATCTATTCTAAGGTAGCATATACTTGTGTAGACATAACGGAATATTATCCTTACTATTACTGTGCACAAATGCATTATATGTACATAAATCTTCGTGTTTGAGCACAAAATGCATTTGGGGAACCCATACATTTCCGCGTGTGCGCAAGCCACGCACGCTGTGCGGCCCCCCACACACAATCATTCTACAGTTGTAGAATCTAGTTGAATACCCCTGCCTTAACATGAGCCTGGCCCCTCATACAAGGTTTCGACTATGCATGCAATTCATAGGCCCTAAAATCAAAGCTCCAAACATCCCAAAACAAACTAGTCAGGCTACTTACCGTACTACTACTGTACTAACTACTACTTACTCACCCCTGCTCATTTTGATAGGTTGGAATGGTTTAGGGTTGTCGACAGAGTACAGCAACTTGCAATAGGCCTTTTCTACAAGATTTGCTACACCACAAAATTACCCAAGTACCTGTCAAAATACTTTCTGAATGTCAATACTGTCTGAAGTACACGATCACAACGCCAGAGGGAGTTTCACAAACCACGTTCAACCCAGATTCGGCTCAAACAAGGGGTTACATTTTGTCCTATGCCACGGAAATTTGGAACACCTTACCAACAGCCGTTAAGAAATGTGAATCCAAATCCGCTCTCAAAGACCACTTACGGGCCTCTGCAATTCGAAACTGCCCCCTGGCCCCTGTAAAAAAGTAACCCCCCCTCTTTATTTCGATGCTGTAGTGTAGGCCTAAACATTCTCCTTTTTTTCTAATCGTGTATAAGATGATTTATGTTTTGAGCTACTTGGAGAAGATGCTTTAATATTTGCAGTCCTGTAGGTTTACACACTCATAACATTAATGAATTAGACCCTTCCTCACCCAGGACTCAGCCCAGCTCCTTATCCAGACATCAGTTCTATCAAAACTTGACTATTGTAACTCTCTCCTTACTTAAGCCTCTCCAATTGATCCAGAATGCCGCAGCTCGCTTGGTCTTCAACCAACCTAAATGATCACATGATGATGTTCCCCCTTCTCCGCTCCCTCCATTGGCTCCCGGTCGCTGCTCACCCAGAGTACAAAACTCTGATGCTGGCCTTCAAAGCAACCAAAGGTATGGCACCCCCATATCTTGAAAGTCTGATCAGACCCTTCCGCTCACTCAGATCAGCCAACGCAGGGAAGCGAGAAGTACATTCACTAAAACGCAGAGACAACGCTCCACACGTCCCAAACTCTTCTCCATTCTGGCTCCAACACTATGCACTTCACATTGCAATCAGAACTGCTCTCACTCTCAATCTTCCGCCGTAGTCTGAAAACACACCTCTTCAGACTCCATTTTAGCCTGTAGCACTTGCCGTAGCACCTGCCCTTAGCCCTAGCCTCGACGACTGTAGGTCGCATTTACTATGAAAACCTGTATCTCCCGTCCGTCAGTTAGTCACCCCACGCCTCCATATATGATCACGCCTCGTGACATCACACCTTCATATATGGTCACTCCTCGTGACATCACGCCTCCATATATGGTCACGCCTCGTGACATCACGCCTCCATATATGGTCACACCTCGTGACATCACACCCACCAGATACCCCCTTCACCCGTCCTTCCTGTTCTGACATTCCATATGTTGATCTGATCTCAAGGTTCAAGGTTCAAGGTTCAAGGTGTTTTATTGTCACATAGATGTACAGGTACAGCATTGTGAAAAACTTTCGTTGGGTGATGCTCCACAATACACATAGTTAAAAATAAAATAACAATACTAAGTATAAAATCTCAACCAAATCTCATCAAACCCTGTACACTCAAGACACTCCACATATGGCTAGCACAGAATTCATTCATTCCATACAGTATGTTGATCTGACCCCCCATGCCAAAGCGTTAGCCAACAGAAACTGCAGATGTAAATGTTGTCTTTGACATGGTAATGTATGGTCCACCCACCAGAAGGGTGCGAGGAACACAAAACACAGCTGTTAAGCTGTTTACAAACTAATTTAAACTATTTCATTATTCTAATACGGATATGTGATAATATCCATACTTGTCTTGTTATTTTGCACTTCTTCACTTGCATGCCCTTTCGCTTGGCTTGACAGGGACACGGGGGAAGCGGAACCAAACTTTGGGGAGTGTTTTCTGAAGGTTCCACATGCAGACACATTCCGGGTAGGGAGCGAGGGCGATCATTATTAATATTGCTCCAAATTTGCTCGAGTGTTATTAGCCTATAATAGCCGCCGCGATTATTCACACACAGGCACATTCTGAACTTGCATCAGAACATTGTTGGCATTAGTTTAGCCTTGAATTCAACGCGGGAGTGGATTCCGAAACGGACGCATGCTGTTACTGTGTTGAGCAGGCTACATTCATAATATTGCCTAATTATCACTTGTTTAAAAAAAAAAGGATGGATTAAAAAAGTCTTACCTGCGGACCCGCCGGCAATAATCTGATGAGATGCTTCCCGTAGTAAACTTCTCGGTTTTTTGGTTGTCATGTTGAACTTTCCAATGAGTTTCCTGTAAGCAGACATAAAAAAAAAACATCTAAACATTGGCACTGCGCAGTTCATGTTCATGTTCATAAGCTTTCAATGAATAAAAACCTACCCTGTCTTTCTTTGAATCAATGACACAAGGTCTTCTCGTGTCACTCTTTAGGCTACTTTGATCAGATAAAAGCTGCTGGTCGCTGTTCAGTTGCTGCCTCGACGCCGTAAAAAGAGTCGCAGCGATATCATTCCGAGTGCTGCTGTCTGTGGTGCTACTGCATGTAGGGAATGGGATCTGATGGTAGGCTATCAATGACTCCAAAACAGCTGCTTCACAAAACTCGTGCTGTAAAGAGCAAGCAAACTACATTATGTAAAGTAAATTCACTCAGAAATGGAACCAAATGGCCGCTCGGAAAGTGCGACAAAGCCAAAGGTCGATATGACCATAGCTCTGTTCCATAGCTCTAATGCCGTCGCAACGGCAGTAAGGCTATGGACCAGAGCTAATTATGACCAGCATGTCAGACGCTTACAAACTATTCGAAATCACTATAATTAAAACAATTAATAATAATATGAATAATTCATTGTACACACACATACAGACGTGTATTGCTGTAGCTACAGCTGTAGGCTACTATACTCAAAACAGAATAGGCATATATATGGTGATGTCACGTGTAGCCCACGCCTCCTACCTTTATCATAGAAGTCCCAATTGCAGAAATGTATCTGGATTTATGAAAAGTGCTGGACTGGTTATATTCTAAACATTTTACAGTTTACACCATCGGCTTACATATGGGCATGCTACTTTTCTTACTTTGAGCTGTATCCTGTTCCTGTCAAACCTGTCTGCGAGGTAGATGAGACATACTGTTTGAATTGATTATAGGATACCGGTAAGAATAGACTAGTGCTCAACTGGCCTAAGCCCAATTAGCCCGTAGGCTACGGGCCTACCCAGCTAGCAAGTCATGGCGTGACACTGGCGTGAGGCGGTCCTATCAAACCGTCGACTCATGTGCCATCACTATCAAACCATATCCATATGGTTCTATATAGGCACATGACGGTTTTTGATTGATTGAATACTTGACAGTTTGTAAGTGGTATGCTTTTACAATGATTGTTAAAAACACACTTGAAGTTGATAGATTGGTGATCTAATCACAATATATAGATTTATAATGATTATAGTTATGGATTTAGTTATGACAGCCTATAGAGACTATTTTAGCATGTCCTCTTGACTTGGACTCACTATCCATTTTTCATTTGTATGTGTACAGTTTACAGTATTAAAGTGTTTGCCTGGCAGACAATACTTCCAATATTGAAGGGGCCAAGCCAGAAGGGCTTATGGTCCCTTATTGTATTTGTCTTCTTTTTTTTGCCCAGCTTTGTGTGTTTGTGTGGATAATAGCGATGATTTGATTGGCTGATCACCCCATAGCAATGATTTGATTTGATTTGATGATTTGATTGGCTGATCACCCCATAGCAATGATTTGATTTCATTTGATGATTTGCTTGGCTGAGCAAAGTACGTATTGAGGATAATAAGTGAGGACAGAAAAGTGAAGACGGAAAAGTGAGGACGCAAATTGTGATTGGCCAGACTGAGATGATGTATGATGATAAGATGCAAGAGCGCCCCTCACTTCACACGGGTGTGATTCCTTATTCTTCCACCAAAAATTGCAGTTCTGGCTTAACCGTGCAGTGAGCAAAGCCCACAACCATTGGCCAAAGGGTGGCGCTATAGCACTCAATTGAAAATGCAAACTTTGAACAGGCATAGCTCATGAACCGTTTGACGGTCTGTCTGTCTGTCTGTCTGTCTGTCTGTCTGTCTGTCTGTCTGTCTGTCTGTACCATTGGAACAGCTGCAATACCACTGGGCAGTGGCGCTGGACAATAGTGTGGGGACAATATTTGAGATTGAGAGTTGAGACCAGAGTGCAACTGCAGTTACTGCACGTAGGGTAGGCAATATAGCCAGAATGGTCATTGCGGCGAGAGGCAAACACAACGACAATTGCGCAACAAAATGGGAACGGTGCTAGAGCGACCACCAGCGCCGGTCATTCCCCAATAGTGCGGGCACATTCAGACCCAAATGACCCCCTCTCCGGCACCTATGCCACTGGGTGACCTAAAGTGGCACTGATGAGCAGCCGAACTGAGCACTATAACTATAACTGCAGCTAGCCGACGGTGTTGTTGAGCAGTCTGCACCGCTCAGTTGACACAGGTGTGATTTTTGTTATTGCTTGGCCCCGTCTTATCGCTGCTTGCAGCTATATTGTTGGTCTTGTTTTCATCTGATGGGCTCCTCCTGGCATGTCAACAATATTAGATAGCAGGTGAACCTTGGAGAAGCCTCTGCTTAAAATGCCACAACAACCCTGCTTGTTTCCATTGTGGTCCTGGGTAGGAGTGGGATGTGTGAGCTCACGTTTGTGGAAAATTGTCGACAGGCTGTCTCGCAAGACTATATAAGGTCAAGGCGTAAATTGATATGGTATCATAGTTTCTTAACTTAGTACTTTGTTCTTATTTATGTGAGTAAATATATATATATGCATATAATATATATTCTGGCTACTAGACTATATTATAGTCTAGCATCCGGCAGTTTCCACATGCTGGGGACCCATACTCAACATTTATAACATAACACTTTGGTGTACTCAACATGTCCGGGTTCACAATGGGGCTCTATGGGCTGTCTATAGGAGTGGTTGCACCACTCAAAAAACCTGGTGGGGCCTCGTGGAGGTTAATGCGTCCCTGACTATAGCCTACATTTTCTGTTCCTCTTTTACACAAACACACACACACACAATACAACACACACACTTACGTGCGCACATAATGCACATACAGCCCTATAAGCGTATAGATTTAAAATCACTTTCACATGTACCCTAAGCCTAAAGCCTGCAAAATAAATATAGTCAGCTATTTGGGTTTGGAACAAAACATTGCCTTAACTATCGCCAAGAAAACTATACCTTTAAACTGGAAAGCTAGAAATACAATAATCATTAAGCAATGGATCTCCTCAAAGAGCACATATCAGTGGAACCAATTACATATTACACTCCAGCAACAAACCTCATACTTAAAAAAATGTAGGCCCACTCTAACGTGCCTGTTAGCTAGCTTCACTGACACCGACGCGCACACACACACGCACACACACACACACACACACCCCTTACAATTACATCAACAAAAACTCTCCACTCACCAATGCTTATTTTGAACTAAATTCCATATTTGTTTGTTTCGACCGTTGTTTTGGTTCGGTTACCATATGTGTGTGTGTGTGTGTGTGTGTGTGTGTGTGTGTGAGTGTGTGTGTGAACATCTTTTTATTTCTGATCTGGCTATAATGCAAGATTATCTATGATCTGACAATAACAGAAAATGGGGGAAAAAAAAGTTTTTTGTCCATGCCACACTGAAATCTTTTATTTAATATTGAAGGTGGATTAGAAATTTCATAAAGCATTTTGGCTGGGCACATTGCTCCATGGAAAAATTAGAGAAGTTATTCGGTAGTTTGACAAGCAATGGAGGTGCAGTGCACAGAGTCAGCATCAATGCTTATAATGAGTATTTCATTTCATAAAAGAGCAGCTACGGAACAAGGGCTTCAGACAAACCATAAAAATGAATGATTTATAACGCAAATTTGGCAGGAAAATGCCATTACCACTTTGACCCGTTTGGACAGAAAGACAAAGCTGCTTGCAACCCCCAAACCAAACCCACACCCTAGAATCGCCATGTATAAAATATAACCAGTGTCAAGTGTAAATCCATAATTGTATAATGTAATGAGTGAAAAAAAGTGTTCAATTTCCCACGAGACTAAATTGCATAACACCGCGTTTCCTGGGTAAATTACACTCAAGACTAGAAAATACTTGCAATTCTTTTATAATTTAGATTGAAATATATTTTATACAAAAATAAATAGATATAGAAACCATGTTTAAGTTCACTCATGGTTGTCTAATGATGAAAATAAAACATCAATAAAAGTTTAGAAAAGAAAATAGAATAGTTTGAGAAAGTAAAATATAGTCAAGTGCAGAAGATAATATTGTGTCAGCTATTTTATTGTCCACACACATACATTACACATCCACCGCTACCTACAAACATTACACTCAAAACAATCTCTTTCACATAGTAACAAATATAGCTCTTAAATTATTCTGCTACATGAAGCAAACGGTCAAAAATCATGTAACTTTCTAAATATAACTGACAATTCTGGAAAACAGAAGGTACCTTTAAGCAAAAGCCCCAAAATGTTGGAAATTAAATAAATAACTATGAGGGAACTGACCAAGACAGTGGTTCTATCCAAACATTTCAAGTCATCAAAACATTTTGGTAGCTCTATTCTGTGCCCACTCTTAAACCTTAACCACAAACATTTTATTATTATTTAGAAAATAGCTGATCTACAAACTCACTATAACCCATCGTGATGCAGCGCATTGTGAGCTTGTTAATCAGCTATTTTCTATACATTTTTGAAAATTGTGAATTATTATTATAATTTTGTCCAAATTTGGACACCAGGGTTAAAGTGGTTAACTGCTGTGAGTTAAACTTTTCTGTACAAAACGTAAGGCTTAGTGAGTGGCTATGTTAGTGTTGTCAAAGGAATAAGGAATTCTTTATCTATTCTACAGCAAACTAACAAAAAACAAAACAAACAAAACAAAAACACATTCACACTAGTAATGTAAATAACACTACTAAACTTTCCTAGACACCTCTTGATATTATATTACAACATTGCAAACCCACAAAATGTGTTGTCATGTACCACAAGTTGAATGCCATATTGGTTGTAGACAACAACAACAAAAAAGAACCCTACTAAAGTGCCAAACGGGTGTATAGTACCACACCATCAGTTTGAGTAGCCAAAAAGTTTAGACCGTACTGTAGCATACTTGTGGTTGATGACATAGCTGACATGAACTGATTTGTTGTGATGTGGTACTGGATACCCCTCTCAATTGTTACTCAGTAGGTTAAAACAAATGCTACTTAAGAATTGTCTGACAATTTGACCTGGGTCTGGTTGCTTGCATGACTGCGACTAGACACATACAGTATGATGGGAATGACAAAATTAAGCCCATAATCATGGAACAGTTTTTCTTCAATGTTATGAAGACAACTATATACAAATAGATTAATATTAGATTCAGATTACATCTACAATTCAAATGTACAATTACAATCTAATTGGAAAGTATGAAAAACTAGCCACAGAATTTGTGTTAATGCACACTATGCTGTATCAGTGGATTTCAACAGGTCCCTTTCCGATAATACAGTACCGCTTAAGCATTATGTATACTTCTGTGTCAAAATAAGTAATTATTATTAGCTGAAACATGGTCATATGACAAAGTATAAAGTAGCAAATCCCCTTCCATCAGGTAGTCTATGGAGGAGCGTGTACCAGTGATCAATCACAATGAATGACATAAGGACGTTGCCATGCTAACTTCTAAGGGGTATTTTCAACCACACCCGTTCCATATTAAGTATAAAAGAGCATGAAAGCAACAAATTTTTACTTTTTCATAGTAAAAAGGCTGAGGTCTGGAAGACTGGAATAGATGAACGCGAGGGCAAGGCAAGACAGGGAGGTGTGGCCTCCTACTAAAATGACTTCTCGCCAAGTGGAAGTTCAAGAAGTGGCAGCCGGCTCTCTGTTCTCCTTTAAATAACATTTTTCCAAGGCTCGATCTTTAAGGAAGGAAGTTATCTTAATGTACACCTACAGTAAACAAAGCAGAGTTGGATCACCCTTTTGTTGTATAAATAAATACGGTCCAAATGAGAATTAATATCTCTGAATGTAAATCTTCATACATACCACAGATTCTGGAAAAAAAAAAAAAAAAAAGGAAAATGATTTCCCGTTTCCGCTTTTGCAAAATGTAAAAAAAAAAAACTCCTGTATGCAATGCATTGCACTCCAGGTGAATGAGGGTAAAATGACGCTGCATTCTTCTATACTGTCCATGAGTGTTAACGAGTACAGTCCTCTCCCTGTCATACCCTGTGGTTTAACAGTTTTACTGCCACTAAGGTGCACCTTTAGGAGGTGGTCATTTATGCACTTCACAGTAGTGTTGGGCCCTTGGTGGTGTAGTTCATGGAGGGGAAGTGCCGACTGTCTACATCCCAGTGGCCCTGGGGCTGGTGGTGGGAGGAAGACGGCAGGATCGGGGTCCAGTGGTTGATGTAGCTCGCCATGAGTAAAGTCAATTCCAGGATCTTGGAAGGGGAAGGACAGGTAAGATCAAATTGGGGATAATAGCTTTGCCATTATTAATATTTGTTTCATTTGATTCTGGGGAGCTGGGAAATGCACACTTGGTCACACAGGATCTCTCGAAGCTGATGTGAAAACCTTTAGAAATGCAACTGAACTAGTGCTCAACCTTATTAGCACGTCCTTCTGTAGTAATGTGACTCTGCGCTAAGGCCCCTTTGAGATTGTCTGCAATATATACAAGATCAACCTGCTTTCTCCATTAGCCCAAGGTAGTTGAGTGTAATCCTATCTCATGAGGGTTGAATAAAGACAAAGTTCAAGTTTGCTTTTCCCTTGCTTACCTTCGCCAGTTAGAAAACCCTCATAACACTTCAGCAGTTTGAGAACTGATTTCACCAACCCATGGTTTACTTAACGCCTCGGTTGTTAATGCCTTAGATCATCTAGCCAAGTGATAAATAATGACCTGGACTAGCGTTGCAGAAAAGGGGAAACTTGGCTCAGCATTTGAAGGTCGGAGACTGTCCACAAATCAATCTCCGCCTGAACATTTGTCCAGATGTACAACAGGAAAGCTTACCTTAGGTTTGGCCATTGCAAACACCAGCTTCTCCACACTCTTCTTCCCAACTCCTGGCTCCCTCTGCTGGCTTACGACCACCATGAAGTCCTCGCGGCATCCACCAAAGGTAATGACAGACTGATAGGAGTAAGTGATCAGGGTGTGCTAAAAAACAAAGGATTTTCAGTGTGAAACACACAGTAAAAATGAAACGTGGAATAGTTCCGTTTTTACTCTCGACCCAGAATAGACCATGTAATTCATGTCGGAAACTATTCTGGTGGTCCTTTTTGTGTGTATGTGTAAGGTACAAATTGAGTGCAAAGAAGCGTAACATAATTTCCAATGATTTATTGTGAATTTCTTTCTCTTTTACCATAAGCGTTACATGAGAGCACATGAGTGAGGCTGAGGCCAAACCGAGAAACGAAAATTAAGGAACACAAGCTGCCGAAAATTACAGAGCTCTAGCTAACATTTATATGTTGGAACTGCTAGGTCCCTTGGGGTCAAGGGCGTTGAGTCAGTCATTGGTCATTTTCGCTTTCCTGTGGAGCTCTGGTGTTTCCAAACACCACAGAAGAAAAATCATTCCAGACCAGAAGGTCAACAAACTTCTGCAGCTGTGGCCTGGCCTGCAATCCAAACCTTTAGTTTTAAACCTGTGAATCCATGAGGATTTTTATTTTTTTATATTAAACAGAAGCCTGTCATCTTCATTTGCTCAATAGAGAAAACCTTAAAAGGCAACGTTTCTGTCATGGACCTGATTGAGGACCCAATATTACTATTTATTATTAGAGATGATGATGGCCTGAGAGGTATATTTCCAGCTAGTACATCAGCTATAGCGTTAACTAAAACCATAACTAATCAATAATCGTTTAGAATATAACTCACTGACGTGATTCAAAGGGTGAGCATGAGACCGATTGCATCCCAGGTGTCCTTCAGGTGGGTTTGATTGGCTGTCAGTGTTTCTATCGTTCATAAAGTCACGCTGAAAGTGTTCCAAACTAACTAACTAAACGTTCACAGCTACAGTTATCGTTAAAGTTTATTTAGAACTATTTTAAATGACATATTGTGTACTACAAATGTATCCACAGGTTCATTTGGTTCCATTGGTGGTACACTCTCAGAGTTATGGGGGTCCTTGAAATTAAAAGGTTTGGGAACCACTGATGTAAACTGTTTCCCTGCTGTAGACTTACCATGGTGTAGTCCAGAACACACAATCCATCCTCATTGACAGCTAGCCACACCTGACTCTGTTCAACAGGAGAGGGTGGGACCGGCTATGGACAGGAAGCACAAATAATGTTAACCACTTGAGCCCTACGGGCTACAGTATATACTGTACTTTGGCGTGTGCCGAATAGCGAAGATAGCTGACCCACAAGCTCACAAAACGCTACTTCCCAACACATGAGTGAGTTAGTAGATAGGTTATATATTCGCTATAAAGAAAACCCACATTCACCTTTAATGACATGCCCAAAATAGAGAAGCCAGGTTGAAAGTTAGTCATGCTAGCAAGCTTCAATCATGTCTCACGAGTCCTGTTTTACAGCATGATAGACAAGCATGCAACCAGTCAATTAAGGCATGTCTTGCATATTTGACAAAAGGAGTGTATTCATTGAATGGTTAGGAGTGATCTATTTCAGCGTTTACCTTAGCACTGAAGAGTTTAGCGCCAAATAGAGGCCACTTCCGAGCTACAGTTAGATATATTCTCACACACTCCGATGCACTGCACCCACGAAGCACAGACCACTTAGTGGCCAGGCGTTCAGTAAGGTCCCTGAAATGGGGTTAAAACACAAAATATTTTGTTTATAGTGGAGTCTTTAATCACATGAACCTCACCCCTTTGATGAATTGAACATGGTGGACCCTGTTGTAAACAAGTGTAATGCTTAATTGGGTCGTCCACTCACAGTTAACAGTCTTTGTATTGAGTTTGTGCTTGAAATGTACTGTAATTCTGCAAACTGTTAATAAATATTTCAATCAATCAAAAAATCAAATCGCCCTATTCCGGGGACCAACCATCAGAGAAAATAGCAGATCCTCAAGCTCACAACACGTGAACAATGCTGACAGTGAGTGTGTTTTACCTGAGCTGCTCATTACAGCAGTCCTGTTTGTAGCGTTTGGGGTAGAAGCGCTCTAGCACCTGCAGTAGAACCAGCTGGGATTTAGGCTGAGGAGAAGCAGGAGAGGAGGTCGCCGGTCGCTCCAGATCACCATGTTCAACCTGGGAATGGAGGAAGAAAATTACACTTGCTGATCTCAAGTCCAGAGCAACGCTGTCAATTACACAGGACACAGATGTCACTGTCTGTCGATGAGAGAAAACAGAAACACACGCACACTGGCACGGCCGCACACACACACACACACACACACACACACACACACACACACACACACACACACACACACACACACACACGCACGCATGCACTGTAACAGTGGAAGCTACTGTAATAAATGTATTTGATTTGACTGATTAACATTGTGCTTGTATCCAGATCAGATGCCTTTCCCCCACCTGAGCCATGAGGGCAGCCACCTCCAGAGCCAGCTCCTTGTTCACAGGGAAGTGTCCCTGGTGGACTTCATCGTTCACCTGGTAAGCCAGCAGGAGGCGCTCTCGTTCTGTTTCTCCCTTTGCGTGCGCCCGAAAACACAGCCTGCATGAAAAGATGGGTTGACAACACACAGTATTAAGCAGAAGCAGAGACTGAAATGGAGAATAAAGTATTCAATCAATCAAGCGATCAAACAGATAATAATAATTAATAATTATGTGATACATATGTGCAATAATAAGCCAGGACCTTCTGTATTTTATACAAATGCAGAAATCCTACCTGCTCTTGTATGTAAGACGAACAATTCTTGTGCCCTCATACTTCCCAGGGTGCAACTCTTTCAGGGCCTGCTCCCACTTGGAAATGACATCACAGATCTAGCAAAAAGGAATAGGAAATCAGAATCCAGAGACAGTGCACTTCAAAATGTTATCTGAAATGAAATCTTATATTTCAGACAAAAAACGGAAGTGCAAATTAACAGTACTAGAGCGGTGCCCGTTGGGCACTGGCCTACTTGGAACGATGCAAGTTGGAAATGAATGCCCCACCCAGATATTATGTCTGTCCCTTTTATACCCATATACGGAGTTCTTTGTCAGGCATGCTCAAATATGGAGTCTATGCAGACATCATTCTGATGTCAGAACAGGCCAGCTCCATATATGGACACTGGGCAGGGGCCCTGTCCGGAGCCCGGGCAGAGGTTTCACCTTGGCAGACGGTTGCAGGCAGTGCTCAGGGTCTTTGCCAGAAGGGTCGTCGGTGAAGAGAGCGAACCCAGACAGCTGAGGCTTCCTCATGCCCACCCTCTGGTTCAGAGTGTTGAGGAACTCCTCCACAGTCGTAGAGCCATCAAACCCCACCACCTGCAATGGAAGAAAGGACACTGTTCACCTGCACCTGTCTGCCAATACAGAAAGTCATTAGGTTGAAAATGCAACATGAGTGAGATAAGGTGTTCTCTATGACCTATTGCACACCTACTCTGGAATTGCTACTGCAACGGTGCATAATGTTTTCAACTGAACCCAGATTTCTGTGTTTTTCTGGATGCATTAAAAACTGATTGTCCAATAAAAAAAATGCATTTCACTGTGGGTGCAAGGGCCTTAAGCGTGTCAGATTAGCGTACCATTAAGTCAAGTAAATGGTTGTGTACGTCTGTGTGTATTACCTGGTAAGTGCTGTTCATGAAGTGAACAGGGATACTGAAGGGCAAGGAATGATGATATGGGTTTCTGAGCAGGATGGACACAATCTCCATACGAGACGGCTTAGCCTCCCTCTCCCCATTCTGTACGGTCCTCTCCACTGACCTCTGACAGTATACTGCAAACTTCCCAACCTCACTCCTAAAAGTGCGCACACACACACGCACGCACGCACGCACGCACACGCACACACGCACACACACACACACACACACACACACACACACACACACAATAAAATAAATGTAAAATCCTGAGTATTATAGCAAATGTATATCAGTCAACCCTGAAAAAGATTGCTATCAAATTCTTAGAAAGAATTATACAGTGATTTACCCTACATTTCAATCACAACAGCACATACTGTACTGTATAATGCTTGTTGAATATTTATTGCCTTTCATAAACAAGGAAGATAAAGGCCATACTATCTGTAAGGTTGGATAACTCCGAAATGAGTCTATGCTTAATGGCTGTTCTGTCTCCCTAGTCCCTTCATGTGCCCACCCCCAAACTATTGGTTCATGGGGTTCCAATATGCACCAGCCAATCGGCAATCACCACACATCTTTGTCTGTTTTGTTATCTGATGATGACAGCATCCTGGCTGGAACGTCATGCTTTTATTTTTAATGAGGAGAATCGAGCTATTAATGGTGAGAGTGTGATGCCCATGTACAGCACAGCTTCTAGGAATAGAGGAAGTGAATAAAGAAGCAGCTCACCTTGGGTCAGCATTTATCTGCAGGTATTGTCTCAAGTACCACAGGAAGTGCTGCTGGGGCAGGAAGAGAGCCACGCACAGAGACAACAGCTGCCAGCACTGCACACAGAGAACACCAGACAGGGAAAACCCATCAATACATGAAGACAACAGAGACACAGAGACAACAGAGACACAGAGACAACAGAGACACAGAGACAACAGAGACACAGAGACAACTACTGCACACAGAGAACACCAGACAGGGAAAACCCATCAATACATGAAGACAACAGAGACACAGAGACAACAGCTGCCAGCACTGCACACAGAGAACACCAGACAGGGAAAACCCATCAATACATGAATGAAGGAGCTACTCTTTCTCAGACACATGGAGTTGCTGTCTCGCTTTTCAGGTTCTAATATCAGCTTAACCCGTTTAGTCCTGACGTCGACATTTTAAAAATGTCTACTAAATTCTGACAGTTTTCTGAAATACCTATGTTTCTGTATCAGTGGTGCTCAATATTTCATGTCAAGGACCCCAAAAATGATATGGCAACTGGGGTAGTAGTACACAGTATAATTGCGAACGCAGTGAGCCACTTACTATGACAGCAAGGGCTGAATGTCTGTGTGTGTGTGTGTGTGTGTGTGTGTGTGTGTGTGTGTGTGTGTCACGCTGTTACACCACCGGCCCGCCACCAGAGGGCGCAGCTGTAGCACACACACACACACACACACACACACACACACACACACACACACACAGGGCGCAGCTGTAGCACACACACACACACACACACACACACACACAACCACACACACACGAGCTGCGTTCGCTTCACGCGTTTGCGCGTCTTACTTGTCATCCTCAGTGTTAATGTACTCTATGGGTCCATTTGGTTACATCTATACATGGTCAGAGTAACAGTAACAGTGTTAACAGAGTAAACTGCATTGCAGGAGCAATGCAAGGAGTCTTTAGGGTGGTCCTTCATATTGGGGCAGTCAGGATTGTTTTACAAAGTGCATTTGTTAGCGGCCATTCTCGCCGCTGTTCTAGCAACTACAGTAACTTGCATTTAGGAGTCCGTATCGGACTTCTAAATGCAGACGTATCGGTACTAGGCACGCAACATTTTGTATGAAAAAATATATATAATATTTTGGGGTATTTTTGTGAACAGACAGTACAAATGTGGAACTCAATACTTTGAGGGGCGCTAGCCCCTCCTATATTCAGCTATAGTGTAGATTTTCTTCTTACACGAACATTAAATTCCCATTGACAATGAATGGAGAATTGACATCATATGCTATTTTTGTCCTACACAAAGAATATATTCCCATTGACAATGAATGGATGATGTATGATGATAAGAGCGCCCCTCACTTCACATGGGAGGGATTTTTCAACTTAGAGCCCACCTCATAAGCAAAATGCTGAACTGCTCTATCAAGAAGATCGTTGCATTCTCCACCTCTAGCCATCTAGGGCTAATAATGGTCAACATCGGCCTTAATCAACCCCAACTAGCATTCCTCCACATTTGTACCCACGCATTCTTCAAAGCAATGCTTGTCCTATGCTCTGGCTCAGAGCCCTATAGTAGTATATGTGTGTGTGTGTGTGTGTGTGTGTGTGTGTGTGTGTGTGTGTGTGTGTGTGTGTGTGTGTGTGTGTGTGTGTGTGTGTGTGTGTGTGTGTGTGCGTGTGTGCGTGTGTGCGTGCGTGGTTGAAACCAGTCTGACCTGTGTGAGAGAGTAATTGTTAGGCGTCCGTTGGTTGGTCTGTTTAATCAGCTGACAGTACATCTCATTCTGCAGCTCTGGGTGGGTCAGGCACACTTGCAATGCATTCTGGGCCAGCGATGTGTGGTAGTCGATGGATGGGGACTCCACCAGCACATTGATGAACAGTTGACAGGACTGCAGAGGACATAGTCAAAAACAGCTCAATAACAATGACTTCATCTGTTCATCATTCATTATGTGCTACGAAAAAGAAACGCACACCAGGG
Source organism: Protomyctophum parallelum (assembly GCF_964188405.1). Lineage (NCBI taxonomy): Eukaryota > Metazoa > Chordata > Actinopteri > Myctophiformes > Myctophidae > Protomyctophum > Protomyctophum parallelum. Next base: position 26,570,560 of record NC_139718.1, on the reverse strand, counting down.
GGCGAAGTGCCGATCACAGAGTGCAACTAGAAATGCACTCTCTCTCGCCAACTCGCTCCTTGCACACACGTAGCCCATGTATGGCCTACTTGTGCGCACCATGAGGTGCGCTCACCACTGGCATCACCACAACGACTGCTGCTGCTCTGAGTCGTAAAGCTCTCTCTGCTGTTGCCTGGGTAATATAAGACTGCTGCTCTGAGTCCTGGAGCTCTCTGCTGATGCCTGGGTAAGACTGCTGCTCTGAGTCCTGGAGCTCTCTGCTGATGCCTGGGTAAGACTGCTGCTCTGAGTCCTGGAGCTCTCTGCTGATGCCTGGGTAAGACTGCTGCTCTGAGTCCTGGAGCTCTCTGCTGATGCCTGGGTAAGACTGCTGCTCTGAGTCCTGGAGCTCTCTGCTGATGCCTGGGTAAGACTGCTGCTCTGAGTCCTGGAGCTCTCTGCTATTCTAAATCCTTTAGACCCGTTATTGACCTTATACCAACCTTGAAACGTACCTTAGTTACGTCACCAAGAATGGTGGTCCCTTATTGGCTGTTGATGGTGACGTAACCAAATCTGTTTCAATCATTATCGTATTGGGATTGAAGTGAGGTGCGCCCCGACATACATACATACATACATACTCAGCCAATCGCAGTACTTGCGCGCTCTGCTTGCGCATGTAATAACTATAAAACTAAGAAAAAGTCTCACACTTCAGGCTGAACTTCTGTAAAGTTCCTTGACGCTTGTACATTTTGGTGGTTGCGTTTTATTGGGGGCTTGTTCCTACAGTGTAGTTGCATATTTTGTCTTCCTTCTTAATGTTTCATGTCAAGGACCCCCAGATTAATGAATTTGTATTTGTAACTCCATTTGAGATTATTTTGTGCCAGGGACCCCCATACAAGATTTGTGTTGTTAAAATGTTTCAAAAATATTCACAATATTTCACTTTTGGTTGCTTATAATGTAAACTGGAGCATGAGCTAATTCTACTCTTGCAACAGGTGTTCTATTTAAACAAACTTAAAGCTTAAAACATACAGTGGCAGTGTAATTAATCAGAGCTACCACCAGGTGGAGGCACTAACACACACAGTTGTAATGCAAACTTGTCTAGGAAATCCAAACCATGCCATAAAAATACATTTATCACACTGTCAAAGTATGCAGTAGGAGCAGTTTCTCATTGTAAGATGAGGATGGACAATTCTCCAACTTGATTATTCTTTGAAGTGACCGCTGTCTTTTAATGCCGCGAGATGGCTGCAAACAAAGGACCCGTTTCATCATTCTCATCGGTCCCGTCAAATTCATGAATACTTCACAAAGGACAAAAAAAAGTGTATACCCTTCAACGTTCTGAAAACGGGGTTAGAGTTGAAAGAAGTGTCAGTTCTATGTTTTCTTTCCTCTTTCTTCTTTTCTCATTTCCTTTTGTGCGCGTATCGTATGGGAATGTTTTTAAGGTTGGGTGGTCAAAGGGAGAAGCGCTCCATTCATCTTGCCATCCCACAGAGTGAAACCAGGTCCCTGCTGTAGTGGAGAGCTCTCTGGAGCATGAATAGGGCACAGGGGAGTGAGTGGGTGTTACGGGGTGGGTGCATTATGTGTGGCCACCACAGCCATTACAAAGAGGAACAGGATATTTCCACTCCCCGCAAGATCAAGGTCCCTTCTTCGCCTCCGACTTCCTGCTCTTCTCCTTTTGCCATGATCTCTCTCCTCATGCTTCCACAGAATAACACACAGCGTTGAACGTTTTCATCTATCCATACATTCGTTGATAAAATACCTCTCCTGTCTTCTACACTTACTTATTATTTCCGTATTTTTCTATTTGCCGTTACACAAATATGTTAATGTAACACATTCTCCCATATATTTTAATTTACAGTACATTAGAGTATACTTACCTGTATAGTATCTCTCATCATTCCGTTTAGATTTATTGCCTTCATTTTATTTTATCATTCTGAAACTAAACTAAACAGTAACAGAACTAAACTAGGGGAGCCCTGCTCTCCCAGCTCTTTAAACACACAGCGGTAAACCAGAGGAGCGGTTAGCCTCAATCAGAACAGATAATCAAGGCCATTATCTCTCTTCCACACTTTTAATGAGATGGAGGCCCCTGTCTCTGGTGCTTTGATCTGTCACACAGGCCTCAGAGAGAGAGCGAGAGAGAGAGAGAGAGAGAGAGAGCATGGAGCGTATCCAAGAGTATGAGGGGAGAGACAGGGAAGGGGCATACAGCCATACAGTGAGGACCGCCTGGGCAACGATGGACAATGGCTTCTCCAACTGATGAAGGGGACTGAAATGGGGTTGCGGGGAGAAGAGGAGGCGGGGGAATGGATGATGATGGAAAGTAGAATGGGAAAGCAAGTACAATAGAGCCGGGACAAGTTGAGAGAGGGACAAAAGGAGAAGTCTAGAGAGTGAGTGTGTATGTGAGAGAGGGAGAGAGAGAGAGAGAGAGAGAGAGAGAGAGAGAGAGAGAGAGAGAGAGAGAGAGAGAGAGAGAGAGAGAGAGAGAGAGAGAGACGTGGCAGGAGAAACCTGCCCTTGGTCATTTCTGTTGCTTGTTTTTTCTTGACCACAATGTGAGAGAATATGTAATGATAATAACTGAGGCAATACACTGTCTCTCCATTAGATGCATGTGATTACCGTGCTTATTGTTAAGTCGCTCCAGACAAGAGCGTCTGCTAAATGCCTAAATTGTAAGCGTAGCAGAGACAGACAGACCTTGAAGAGTTTGAGAGCCTCGGTCTGCAGAGCTTCAGATGGCAGAGTGGTGAGAGGGGATCTGAGACCCTCCTTACTGAAACATAAGGCCTCACTCTTCCACAGCGCAGAGTCTGGAAATGAGTAGAAGACACGCACACGCACACGCGCGCACACACACACACACACACACACACACACACACACACACACACACACACACACACACACACACACACACACACACACACACACACACACACACACACACACACACACACACACACACACACACACACACACACACACACACACACACACACACACACACACACACACACACACACACACACACACACACACACACACACACACAGTATTGAGTTTCAAAACAGTAGTGACCCAACAGCTGACAATCATTGACACAGACAGTCATAAACACTGTCTGCAGTCTAGATTAAGGCGTTCAGTGGGCCTGGATAAAATAACATGTAACATCTGCTGACTAAATATTGGTCCTCTCCCACAGATACTTTCCTAAGGCTCAATCTATTGGGTTGAATTTGATTTCTCAAACATATCTTTTTATTATATTTAATGAAACGTTATTGACAAAGCTTTTGCTTTAACAACATTCATAAAAAAGATGTCATTAATAAAAGATTCAAATGCCTCAGTTATTATCACCAGTAAGACGCCCTGAGGGCGAGAAGCGACTTTGCGTGCATGCATCCGCCATTCCGCCTGGGGGACGGCAGACTGCTGGGTGAGCGCTGGCGCTTTGGCATGGGGGGTCAGATCAACACATGGAATGAATTCTGTACTGGCCATATATGGAGCGTGTCTTGAATGTAGTCAGTGTACAGGGTTTGTTGAGGTCAGATCAATACATGGAATGTCAGAACAGGAAGGACGGGTGGGGTAGATCAACACATGGAATGTCAGAACAGGTCAGCTCCATATATGGAGATCTAAGGGTTTAAGATGTCACGAGGTATGACCATATATGGGGACGTGATGTCATGAGGCGTGACCATATGGAGGCGTGGGTGACTAACTAACGGACGGACGGACGGACGGACGGGAGATGCAGTTTTTCATAGTAAATGACCTACGGTCACAATAAATGCGACCTACAGTCATTACGACTCATCATGCATAGAAGGAAGCATGAGGTCAGTCCATTGCTCTCCCCAGGTTGGCAGAGGGAGTTTAGCGCCGAAGATTACATAGACAGTGAAAATAATGGGTTACAAAATAATCGTGGGATAATAGAAGGATTTTCACACTTTCATTTCTTCACCCACGGCTAAGCTAAACAGTAGGCAACAGAAAGCCAAGGGCTAGCATAACCTCATTTCATACTCATACTCATTAACCCTCAGCTTACACTAAACCCTGTGTTAAGCATTCACACTTGAAAGCAGAGCCCAAGTGGTAGTGAGGCGTCTGTGTGGGTCGGTTATACCCACAGTAACTATCCCCTCTCTCTCATCGGTTGTGGATGAGAGAGAGAGGGATGCAGCTCTCTTTCGCATTTTCCCAGTGGAAACCAGAGATCAACGATGTAATGGTATGTTATTCATTCATGTATTCACCCAATATTGTAGATATATTTACCGTACTCTCATGCAGGTGCATACAAGCGCAATGGACAGCTGTAGCAAATGTGCACTTTGTGAAATTTGGGTTATAGGGTAAGGGATGTCTCACCTGGTTCTCCTTCCGCATCCAGGAGTTTACCAATGAGCTGCTCAGACTCTGTTCCCACCTTGAAGTTGGCACCGCTGCCAGCTGCCACGGTCAGGTGGTACAGCCACGTGTCCTGGCACAGAGAACAGATCATGGTAGAATGTAAGTCACTGTCAGGTGGTACAGCCACGTGTCCTGGCACAGAGAACAGATCATGGTAGAATGTAAGTCACTGTCAGGTGGTACAGCCACGTGTCCTGGCACAGAGAACAGATCATGGTAGAATGTAAGTCAAAACTAAATGAGCAGGATGGACTGTTACGGAAAAAGAAAAAATGTTGGAGGATGACGGCGAATTCAGACTATACAACTGGGATGAGAAGGGATTTAAATTTAGATTTCTGGATTATGATTTTCTCATTTTGGACAGGCACACAGTAATGGCATATCACTGTGAGGATGATCCGACATGTCACGTTTTCAGTTGAACAAAAGCAGGGAACAAAAGTTTGAGATAATTGCATGCTGAAATGGTATTTTTGGAATTTCATGCGGTTGAAGTGGACATAGAAACCTGCCTTTTCATTCACATGCATAGTCTTTATATACTAGTCTAGATTGCACTGTATTGATCCCTGCAGGGGATACAATTCTTTCAGCGACCAAGATAATTCAGGTACATAATGGGGAAATTACAAAATTAAATGATAAAAGTTTAATGAATTACAAAAAGGTCAGTGGAAGATAAAAGAATCTTAGATTATACTTTAATTGGGGGGAAATTCAAGAAACATTACGGTTTCTAAACATGCAACAGTGCAACTTTTGCATCACTGGACATTCACAAGGCCACCATTTTGCTCTGATGTAATACTCTCATACATACAGCTGAGCTAACAGGCCTTATCCAATGGGAGAAAGTAACTGCACTGAAGTAAAGTACTTAAATACCATTTTGAGGTACTTTTACTTTACTGGAGTATTTCCAATTTTCTATACTTTTACTTCTACTCCACAGCATCTCTGAGACAAATAATGTACTTTTACTCCGCTACAATTATTTGAAAACGTCAGTTACTTCAGTTCTATATACATTTTGGGCATTCGAAAATGTACAAGCTCACAATGTGTCGAATTGTGAGTTTGTAGATCTGCTATTTTCTATACATTTTATAGATTTGAAAACTTGCGAAATGGGACATTCTGCATAATGAGTACTTTTACTTTTGGTATTTTAAATATATTTTGATATCAATACTTTTGTACTTTTATTCAAGACATTTTTGAACACAGGACTTCTACTTGTAAACAGTGTATATATACATTGCTGTATTGATACTTTTATTTGAGGAAAAATGTGAGAATGTTTTCCAACACTGGCCTTATCTGGTACCTTCTCCTGCTTGGTGCCAATGAGCAGGTAGGTGGGGCTTTGCTCTCATACCTTCTCCTGCTTGGTGCCAATGAGCAGGTAGGTGGGGCTTTGCTCTCATACCTTCTCCTGCTTGGTGCCAATGAGCAGGTAGGTGGGGCTTTGCTCTCATACCTTCTCCTGCTTGGTGCCAATGAGCAGGTAGGTGGGGCTTTGCTCTCATACCTTCTCCTGCTTGGTGCCAATGAGCAGGTAGGTGGGGCTTTGCTCTCATACCTTCTCCTGCTTGGTGCCAATGAGCAGGTAGGTGGGGCTTTGCTCTCGTACCTTCTCCTGCTTGGTGCCAATGAGCAGGTAGGTGGGGCTTTGCTCTCGTACCTTCTCCTGCTTGGTGCCAATGAGCAGGTAGGTGGGGCTTTGCTCTCGTACCTTCTCCTGCTTGGTGCCAATGAGCAGGTAGGTGGGGCTTTGCTCTCGTACCTTCTCCTGCTTGGTGCCAATGAGCAGGTAGGTGGGGCTTTGCTCTCATACCTTCTCCTGCTTGGTGCCAATGAGCAGGTAGGTGGGGCTTTGCTCTCGTACCTTCTCCTGCTTGGTGCCAATGAGCAGGTAGGTGGGGCTTTGCTCTCGTACCTTCTCCTGCTTGGTGCCAATGAGCAGGTAGGTGGGGCTTTGCTCTCGTACCTTCTCCTGCTTGGTGCCAATGAGCAGGTAGGTGGGGCTTTGCTCTCGGGGCTGGACCACCAGCGTGCAGTGAGACGACAGGAAACCTCGGCTCCCGGCTTCGTAGTCCTCGTCTGAATCACAGGAGCGGTCCACCTCTTCCACGGAGGCCTCTCGCACTCGCAGCTGGCCCAGAGGGAGCTGATGATCAGAACAATGCACCAGCATGTCATCAGAAACACAAGACAACATGGAAGAAGACATGGAGATCATGGGTATACCGTCAAATCCTCAGGATTAATTTACCCACTTTAACCTTAGTGTCCCTATTCTGAGGTCATCATAGAAAACAAAGGTGATGGATCGCACACAGTGGCAAGAGTAATCTTCAATTATCTTTATTTTCTACATCAAAGACTTCAACCTTCATCAGTGGGTGGGATAGCCGAAACATCTGTCTATGATGTAGAAAATAAAGATAATTAAGGTTACTCTTGGCACTGTGTGCGATCCATCACCTTTGTTTTCTATTATGTTGTTTTGAGTGGATTTCGCACCAGAAGTCAGAGCGGCAGTGGTTACAAGAAAAGTCATCTATTCTGAGGGCAAAATCAGCTATTTTTCCCAAAGAGATGTGTTTAGGCGAAAAAAGTAACTGACCTAGTATAGAAGCTGGGGTTCAACTAAGTATATAGGTTAGCTCAGAGTTCCAAATGGATAAATTATCACAGAGGATTTTAATGTGTAACGTGACTAACGTTCCATTAGAAATGAATTGCTGTTAGAAAAACAAAAACAAATCACAATCAGTCAGCTGGTAGTTCTTACATAAGTTAAACATTAAAAAGGAGGGAATCCAACTGCAATGCTGTGAAAACAAGTTCTAAAACTGTTTTTGAATACCAACCTTGTCATCCTGGTTGCGATAGTAATAGAACACTTTTCCAACCAGAGAGCACCACACCAGCTTGGAGTGTCCATGTTTGACCTGAAAGTGTAGAGAGAGAATTGGTGTTAATAGAATTGGCAATAGAATTGGCATGAATCTATTTTCATGTGAGTTAGTTTGAAATGTGATCTGTTGAAATTGCAATTCATCCAACAAAGACATTTATTTTATTCTTTAAATATTCTACTACAAAGAAGAATATATCTATCCCTGCCAATGTTGTCGCATAACTCTGAACTGAGCATGTGAGAGACAAAGGAAAGGGAAAGGGTATAGTATTATTTACTGGTCCCCAGGGAGGGGACATTATTTTCTTTATTCAGCCAGCAGATCAGGTGACTCAGATGGGTAGATGAGGGCACAGGGGGAGTTGTTATGGGCAAGTGCCTTGCTCAGGGACACTTCAATATTGTCTGGTGGGCAGAGGGGTCGAACTGGCAACCTTCCTTTCCAGATGGTCACTCTATCCACTCTTCTATACGGCCACTCAATGTCAAGACTATCGCCTGACTACAGTGACTCAAGTCTATTGTAGTCTGTAGACTACTATTGTAGCCGGACAGGACAGATGTTGTAAGTCAGGAAAGGTCCCGGTCTGACATGTAGGTGTCCTCCTGGGACTCTACAGCTGGGTGTGCAGAACGTTTAGAGCTCCTACTCCAGTAACTTCAAGCTACTTCAAACTTTTCAACTGAGCTGAGAAACGTGAATCAAGCAACAGCTGATTCCTGCCAGTTGATTCACCTGCATGCCGAAAATCCATTTCGAACCTGGGATGGTGAAGATAATCATTCATCTTAGATGGAATGTTTTCAAGCAGGGCTTAGAAATCCGAGTGAGGCAATGATGTCACCGGAGGAGGCCTGCAACACAAAGCCAGCTGTTCATCAGCTAACTACGGGTCACTGAGGTTAAGTGTGTGGCGCGAGGCCGCACGAGATTGGCTACCCTTTCATTCTCATCACGTCATAGCCTGTAGATCAAAGCTAATGGGGCGGAAGGGAGGGATCAATCACTAGCCAGCCAGGGGCTGTCAGTCATCTGTCAGAGACTTGTCAACCACACTCCTCTGATGTCAATGGGTCCGTCTGAGCATCAATTTCAGCCCTAGCTAATGGGCAGACAGACCTCGGCGAAGACAACTCACACGATGGAGTAGAATGGTGCGCAGAAAAGGTACGCTCGGGTTCGAGCGGTTAACAACACTGAGGATTTGACATTCCAACGGTTCTGCCACAATAGCCGTGTCCCGAATGAGGCTGTCCGAGAATCTGGCTTCGACCTCACAGACCTCTCTCATTTGAATAGACCTCACAGACCTCTCTCATTTGAATAGGGTGTATAAATATAGACCTCACAGACCTCTCTCATTTGAATATGGTGTATAAATATCGCCCTCTATAGAGGGTATGCACGTGACATCATCATTATACCTGGACGTTATGCAGGAACGCCTACTGAGTGTCAAAAAACCACTTTCTGGCCTTGACAGCCCATACATAGTTTACATACCCAAACAGAAAAGTCCTATCTGATTGCATTAAACAATGTTATACCATACTGTAATGCGCTGTAAGCCCGTAACTGTCCTTCCACACAGGACTACTTTTCTTTTGCTACATCTGAACTGCTTGTATATCATCGCAGAAACCTCCCATCTCCACATTCTAACTTTAGTAACAGTTTGGGACATATGAGTTTTCCACACGACAGCAACGATATGTACATGATATATATATGTTCACTCTATTTCACTTAATTCCCTGAAGGAAACGTTGGTTTCCTCTTTTTATGCATCATGAGTCTTCTATATTTTCACCCTACTCTTATCAGAAATATTTGAATATCTGACAATTTTCCTCTTCCTTTCCTTAAAGGAGCATTCAGTGAATGCACGCACTACAGTTTAGGGACACGCAACAGGCCAACAGCACGCACACCAAGGCCCACCCCCGCTCCATCATGATTGGCGGAAGGCCCCTCTCTATCCTGATTGGATGAAGGCTGGGACACCTATAGCCAAAAACTGAGTTTTTTTAAGAGTTTACATAGTACACATGTACATGCATAAACTTTCCTTAATGATTATATCTGGTTTCAGTATTTATTATGATGTATTGTCTCTATTATTAAGGTTATTGTAGCCTTCAATTTGTATTGGGGGTGGGGAGGGGGGCGGGGGTCACGAGACATGGCCAAAGCATTTCCGGGGGTCCCCAGCCAAAAACGTTGAGAACCCCAGGATTTACGAAAAGGTACAAAATTACAAAATATATACAATATGAATTACTATCTAAATAGCATACTACTGTATACAATGCACAGCTCATTCATATTGAGCCTCATTTATACATTGTTGTACAGTACGACTGTGTCACTTGCCGAAAAGAGCAGATTTTCGGCGAGAGACACGACCACAAGAACTGTGAGAATCTTCAACTTCATGCTGACTACGACCCTGACCCAGTGACCTCTGAACCCCTGACCTTAGTCAGCCAGCCTCTCACGGTGGGCTTGGCGGAGGTCTCCACGGTGACGGGGCCGCTGGCCTGGACTTTGAGAATGTTCTGCAGAACGCGGATCCACTCCTCCAGGATGTTGGGGGAGTCGGCTGTCAGGTAGAAGGTCTTCTTCTCTGTAATCAGCTGATGAAATTAACGAGAAAAAAATAACAGGGGAAGATAAGAAGACATTTGGGGAAAAAACGCAACGCAAAAGCAGAGTGAGATAGCATCATCATCACGTCAGAGAGAAGATGAGAATCAGTTTCCAACAAAGCCGGGAAAACATTCCACAGCCATGCTGTACCTGATGTCATCTTAAGCCGCTTCTCTGGAATGCAAAGCCCAGCACACTGCTTTAGGAAGGGGATTCAGTGTGTGCATGTGTGCGCGCCGTATGTGTCTCTACTTGTTGTGTTCATTGTGTGTGTGTGCGCGTGTCTGTGAGTCTGTGGCTGTGTGCGTGCGTGAGTCCGTGCGTGCGTGCGCGTGTGTGTGCTTGTGTGCTTGTCTGGGTGTGTGTCCTTAATGCAGTTAAGTGATTGTTCAATCATAATAGTTGAATCTAACTGGTACTAATGGATGTGCCAGTTTCAGATGTGTGCACATTCACCTGGAATGTCTGCGCTCCTTCTCCACGCGCGATACGGCACGACGAGTTCAGCTCCATCTGGCCCTGAGGCTTCCTGATTACGTCACTCTGAAGAAACACACATCCATGTGCACGCACGCACACACACACACACACACACACACACACACACACACACACACACACACACACACACACACACACACACACACACACACACACACACACACATTATAATATGTGAGGACATCAACACTTTAGGACGGCAATTTTATGCATGCCATATTTACAAATGTTTGCCACTGTTAGCGCTAACTAAAAGGTAAACTAGTCTCAGAGTGACTAGTTTACAAGCTTGTAGATCTGCTATTCTCAGTGAACACACACACACACACACACACACACACACACACAGTGTTAGCTGCTACCACATACATTACACATAGGGAGGCACGCACACAATTAGCTAATTCACTAAAGGTTTTGCAGTGGTCTGTGGAATCAGCCCATCCTTGCATGTGGTTCATCCTCCGTCAAAATGACGAAGCTGTGGCCTCCACCACTGGATGCATCGGGAGGTTGCACGGGACGTTGTGCACAAGCATGAAATTGAAACAGCATGGATGATGTCACAGTTATGTAAATGTGTCTTCACATTGAATGGCCCTACTGAAACCACTGTTGACTGAGGAGGTTCTGTTTCACTTTTGAGGTTGCTTGGATACGAGTTCTTCCCCACCACCACCACCACCCAAGTATCGTCTAGAGCGAGTGAGAGAGGCAGACTCACAGGAGATTTGTAGTAGAGTATTTCGCCATTCCTCAAGATGAACCAGCGTCGTTTCCAGGCCTTGACTTGACTGCCCATCTTCAGCAGGTAACCAGATTTCTCCAACATCTCCTACATATACACACAGTAAGAGAACCTGATTCAACACAACTGACCGCAAAGCATGACAATCTGATGGCTCAGACTGTCATGCGTTTAGGTTAGCTGTTCATTTGAGTTTCAATCATCTTTAATATTATCTCATTCTGTGGAAACCATTGACCATATTCACACGGCATCCATTTCAGTCAAACGCAGCACGCGGAGTCAGTTCAGTCAGTCAACCTCAAAGGGGGTTCTTGCCATGCTCAAAGGCTCATTCTATAACATGCTGCATTACTATGTGGCCGTATAAGTGTGTGCAAGTCTCACACGTCATTCGCCGATGCGGCAGTCAGCTGACCAATTGGGCAGGCTACTTAAGCTCACTAGACTCCATGCTCTTTCTGCCTTCCTCTGCTCATGGTTCCCGGTTGTATGTGATGTTTTCTCCCACCTCCACCCCAGCACCACCGGTGGGCTCTGCTATTTATGCTCCCCATGGGGGGGTTATTGTATATCTATCTCCCTGCTCTTATGTTTTCTGTTGTTGCTTAATCGTGCCGAGCAGGGAGAAATCCAGCAGAGCCGAACGCCAAGTCAAATATCATATGCACACTTGTTACTCATTCTGCAATAAATATTGGTTAATCTTTATTGTCTGACTGAACTCATGAATTGAATACAAATATTTGTTATGAATATAAAATGAGCAATACATTTATTTTGGTTTGGTGATGACTTTTAGGTACGACCAATCAGAGCATGTGAGCGGAGCGGAGCGAGGGGATTTTGACGTGAGCGCGGAGTGGGTTTTTAAATGGGTCAGATTGACTTCCGGAGCGAGAACTGTCCTCCGCTCCGAGCCGCTCAGTGCACACGGCACGGCACTGTGCAAGCTTGGCTAGCAGTTTACATCAATCATTGTCTCTCAAGCAGGCCCGGCACCACGGGGGGGTAAAGGGGATGTTTGCGCCCTTAAATCAACCTCTTTACCTTTGTGCCCCCTCAAAAATCTCAATTTCCCTCAGTCATTTCATCCTGGCGCCGGGCCTGCTCTCAGACTCAAGCCCAGCCCCATACACGTAATCTGCTTCACGGACTGTCCATGAGAATAGACATACAAATCACCAATGCACCGCTCATGGTGTGTCGACAGTTTACATATCTGTTCTTTTGGATTTGGACACATGACGATGGGCTACAACAGAGCATGTGAGCGCGAGCGTGAGAGGAGCGAGGAGCGGAGCGGGTGGATTTTGAAGTGAGCGCGGAGCGAGCGTAGAGCGGCGTGGGGGGAGATGAACGTGAGCGCGGAGACGAGCGTAACAAAAGCCGTCGAGAGCGAAGAGCGGAATTATCAGCCGCTCCGCTCCGCTCACATGCTCTGCTACCAATAGGGCAGATGTTACATTGTAGCACATACAAGTAGATCCAAAACAGTAGGTTGTGGTGATGGAGTATAGAGCGTTGCAGTACTGCCCCCTGCGAGGGCACCAGAATAGAATTTCTAATTAGTTTCAAAGCGTATTTATTTAAAGACCTGTAAGCCTCGTCGACATCATGGTACTGTATAACTTCATGTTGTGATAATAATATAGCAGCAGCAGTCTATGCTACAAAGTACAACTTCGTCATCGTATCCAGCAACCATATATTGCTGTCAGGTGGAAACCTTGTATGACCAAAACCGTTCCTTTAAAAAATATATAATAATAATAATAAAAATGAATACCAGTTAAAAGAGCCTAACTACAAGCTGCATCATATTGTTATCTTGACACTCACAGGTCCAGTGCTCTCGCAGGAGTAAGCAGAGGTGCGCTGGACTTTGTGTTCAGGCTCTGAATAGTCACTGTCCAGAGAGTAGGCATCTGGTGGAATGGCGTAGTCACTCTCTGAGCTGATGGAGGACATGGACACACCTGTAGGACAGCAGAGGACCAGGGAACCAGGGAGCGGAACGTATTTAAAGAGATCAAACAATATGAAACATACAGCTAGGAGTGCAAACTATACACGCACCAATTCATCTCTTGTTCTATGTCTCTTGATTGTCTCTTTTACATTTGACCTTTTCAACCAAAACATAATCATCTCTTTGGGGCAGCCTACAGATCAAGGACCACTTCACCACTTTTCAACCTATATCTTCATATAATTGTTGCTCACTAATGTTCATGATAAAATACCACAAGCCCAGATTTGTTCTGTGTCTCATGGGAGGGATGTGGTCAGTTTCAGAAACCCGTCCACCAGTGACATCATTGATAGGGAATTTGACATATACGACACACAGTATGGAATCCCCCTAGTAACCCCCTTCACATTCCGTAAATCCTGGCCAGATGTAATTTCCTGGGATCTAGTAGGACTAGAGTAAATAATAATAAAGAAATGGCTTTAACGTTGTCCTTTAAGTACCAGTGACGTTGATCAAATCCCTCACCTCTCTTGACCGCACGAGGACTCCCTGGGATGCTGCCCTTTCTGTCTGGGCTAAGCATGGAGGTGCGTAAGCTGGCCAGAGAACTGCTGTCATCCTCTGACCCAGAGTCATCATCAGGCAGAGGAACACTGCTGATCTGAGTGGCTTTCTATTACACACAAACACGGGAGGTAAGCATTAACCACATGCCCTCACTATTCTTGGGCGACACTCAACACAGATCTACAAGCTCACAGCGCTTCGTGTTTGCGTTGAGTTGTGAGCTTGTAGATCAGCTGTTTTCGGCAAAGAGAATGAATTTGGAGTGAAGCAACTAGTATAGAGTCCTGGGTGAGCTACATAGGGGTTGAAGTGGTTAAGGGAAGTCAACACACCAACTATATCATTCACTACGGTCGTTGTTATAGTTGTGGTGTGAACTCTGCCATCCACTTAATAATTTATCAGTTATCCATCTATAAATTGCAGAAACAGGTGGGCAGCGTCCATCCAATTGACTTCAATCTTGGCGTGTTTGTCGCTGATGACCTGGAAATCATTTGTGCTGAAAAGGAATTTGGTTGGACCAGCAATTGTCCACAACCATAAAATCACTGTGTCCGTATATATTAATTATAGTAGACTTGGTGTGGATGGACCATTGGCTAAGGCAAAAGATCAAGTTGGCTCAAGTTTAAGAACAGATTCAACGCAAGAAACTAACAAAATACTGACTCGTCCTCACATTGTACCTATAAAGTATAAACCCTGTTTTTCTGTTCTTTCTCCCCTTACCCCCTTCAGTGTAGTATACACAGGCACATTGATGTTCTTTCTCCCCTTACCCCCTTCAGTGTAGTATACACAGGCACATTGATGTTCTTTCTCCCCTTACCCCCTTCAGTGTAGTATACACAGGCACATTGATGTTCTTTATCCCCTTACCCCCTTCAGTGTAGTATACACAGGCACATTGATGTTCTTTCTCCCCTTACCCCCTTCAGTGTAGTATACACAGGCACATTGATGTTCTTTATCCCCTTACCCCCTTCAGTGTAGTATACACAGGCACATTGATGTTCTTATCCCCTTACCCCCTTCAGTGTAGTATACACAGGCACATTGATGTTCTTTATCCCCTTACCCCCTTCAGTGTAGTATACACAGGCACATTGATGTTCTTTATCCCCTTACCCCCTTCAGTGTAGTATACACAGGCACATTGATGTTCTTTCTCCCCTTACCCCCTTCAGTGTAGTATACACAGGCACATTGATGTTCTTATCCCCTTACCCCCTTCAGTGTAGTATACACAGGCACATTGATGTTCTTATCCCCTTACCCCCTTCAGTGTAGTATACACAGGCACATTGATGTTCTTGTAGATCATGTGGGTAAATGGACCTGCTGCTGGATACTGGGACCCTGAAACAGAGACAACACTTTACTGTAATTACTATAACAGGTGTGCCGATTCCAGAACAACAAACTGTTGAAAAAGCGATGTCAACCACAAGCAACTTGTGTTCATTTCAGACTATCTGTTCAATCTGGTCAGAGCACAAAATATGCCAAGAGCACTCAAAGGAGAAACTAAGGGAGGGAATTTATCTGACAGCAACCTATGAAGTCATCCAAAACAGCCCATTTGGCAGTCGATGAGATATATACCAGGCACTCGGTAAACGCAGGGTTCTGAATGCTGTCAAATCTCAAAGTGTTAAAAAACACGGTGAAATGTAATTACACCCTGGTCCATGCTCTTTTCATCACAGCTGATTAAAAAGCAGGATTTCCCTCCCTCACATCCACCACAACACTCCCCCCTCTGTTCTCCCTCTGCGTCTTTAAAGGGAGCTCTTAAAAGCCTCCCGGCGAAGGGCTTGCACCTGCACAGGTGCGCGAACGCCTCAGGTAAAAAAGGAAGTGACATCAAAGGCAGCAATGACAGATCTGACCAACTACCTGTACACTCACCACCCACCTCTTCAGCATGAAGGCCTGTTCAGACGGGGAGCGACTGACGCGCCTAGTAATTCATTTTCAATGAGAGGCGTGCATTTATGTTTTGGACGCGCAGAGAAGTTGAGGGGCAATTACGCATTGCACAAGCGTATTGTCATGGGCGCATGGGGGCCTAACGATGAATACAAAATTAATATCAACATCTTAATACTGTCCAATAGTTCGATACAGAGGGGGTGAAATTATGACAGGCAGTTACTGCTGTCAAAATATGACTCCCCGGTCAAAAAACACTTTGTTTGAAATAGACACAATATCAACATCTAGACCTGGATTATGCTGAGGTTTTCTTTCCTGTGCAGAACAGAACTGGATGGAAGGCAGTTTTATTTCCTTCTCTTTGCTGGATTAGACTTAATGAAATTTATGGGCTTGGACTTCAAGTGAATGCCATACTGTCATAGAAAAATTGTGTTTGGCAACAAGGGAAGATGTGGATGGCTGGTTTCTTGTTTTTCCCAGCACTGACGGGTTACTCACCTCGTCCAGGTCCCCTGGCTCCAGGATTGGCCTCTGACACCCGCATGCCTGACTTAGCCACCGCGTAGATGCGACTCTCCTGTAGAAATTGAAAATGTAATCTACACCATTCTTCTCTTAACTTCAAGGCCAAAAAGCTACACTAGTGTGTGATAGTGATCATTATGCTTATTTTTACATTTTGAGAAAACATTAAAAAAAAATTGTAAATGTTTCTTCTGTTGTCATCTTACTATAAATGCACCACGTCTCTGTACGCGTGTACAGTACGTACGTCTGTAATCCACATAACTTGAGAACTGTTCGCCCCACTGACTTTGACACTTTGTGTGTCAAATTTGACACACATGTTCCACACCACCACAAGGAGTGCAGTGCCCGGCCTTTCCAGAAACACCACAAAAGGCTCTGGTCAGGCTCTGCCAGTGGACTTTTCACAGTCAGTTTGCACTATTCAGACAGACAGATACAGAGATCTCCATATGGGACACAGACAGACGGTTTAAACGGGTGCTATGACAACGGCTATTGTATACTAGGTTCCCAAGTAGGTCAGTGGCCGACGGGCACAGGTCTATTTTGGTGTAATGCATCAACTTCAGAGACACATTCCACATATACAGTACCTGGCAATAAAAATAATTGTGATTTTAAATACATGACAATGGCTGCAATACTGTCAATATAACATGAATAAGTATTGTCATTGCAAGGGAAGACAATGTGGAAACAGTTTCTTTTACCAACATAAACATATCTTTAGCCCGTTACAAACAAACACAAATCTAGAATGTGACTGGAAGGACGTCCTCTAATCCTACCCAAGAGGGGAAGCGATGCAAGGGAGGAGTCGGGGGCTTCAGAACCTCTGGATCCAGACGCTCAAGTTCCTCAGCGAGCCCCACGAAGGACACTCCATCTCCGCGTGGAGGCTCTTCCTCCGGGCCCTGCCCCTCCACCACGCCTTCCATCCCGTCAGGCAGGCCGTCGTCGATGTCCGTTTCCTCCACAACCTGGGCGAAGGGCGAGGTGGCAGTGCCGGAGCTCTGCAGGGTGGACGAGGAGGTCATGATGTCTATGTTGACGTTGAGGTGGTGGAGCCGGTCCAGGCTGGGCTGAGGCTGGCTATAGTGCTTCTTCACCAGCTGAATGCTGTCCCTGGGAGTCAGAGGGGTCCGTACCTTGGGCAGAGTCATGCTGGTGCCTGATGGGTGGGCCTGATGTTGGAGAGGACTTGTCGGGAAGGGGTGGTTGGTGGAAGGAGAGCGAGACAAGAGTGGGCTTTTGGGAGTGATCCCAGGGAGAGGTGTGTTGTGGGTGCTGGGCCCGTGGGCCATCTCGTAGGCCGAGGAAGACGACGAGGATGACGAGGAGGACGAGTGAAGGCACTGGGAGCGGAATTTGATGTTGAGCTCGTCGGAGGAATTGTCTCTATCGAAGCCGCCGGCTCTGCCCTCCGGCCTCTCCCTGGTGGGAGGCAGGGGTCCCACTGATTGATCCAGACCACTGTTGCACATATGGCTGCAAGGGCACTCCTTGCCTCGACTCGGACAGTGAGCGTCATAGTTCCCTATGTCGCCTTGACACGTCCCTTTGGCATGCTGTTCAGGAGACCTCTTTACATCTGAAAGGAGAGACAAAAGCATGTTTAGTTTACATTGAAATCAAGGCCCAAGATTGAGGTTAAGAAAACAATGCAAGGCAATAGTACTGTAGATGGTGGTCATGATAGTATAAATGGGCAGAGACAGGCTTTTGAAGTGACAGGCACGTTTCTTTTGATTCAAGCCTCCTAATCCCAAAGTCTTTTCATTTCACCCTGTGTGCTCCACCCTTACCGGTGCCGTCTGGTTCTGTAACAGGACATTGCCCAGTTTATTATATTCAAGCACACACACCCCACTGCTTCAAAAGCTTTGCTCTGCCTGTCCCTGCAAGACAATGTGAATTATATGGCGGCCACACCTGACGGCGAGGTCTTAATACTACAAGGGGCTGCACGGGGCCCAGCCTGTCGCCAGCCGTCGTCTTGGGCTGGCGGTGTGCCCGGGCAGCTGGGAGGATACAGGGGGCTGTTGGGCACCAGGTGGGCGTCAGTCGCTGGGGAGGTAGTGGTGGGTGCAGGGGTTGCAGGTTTTTCCAAGAGAACTGCAGGAAAAATAAGTGTTAAATAGCCCGAGGTGCGCACGCTTATCTGACACACCAAAGGTCCAACATGCACCCGTCGCTCCCAAAATGCGTTGGTCCGACCTGCGTTGCGTCGTGCTTGCTGTTAGGGTTAGTTTAGGGTTTGGGGTAGGTTGTCAGACTGTCGGAGCTTTGGTGTGTCGGAAATAAAGCCTGTACCCGTATGTGTCCATTATAACATTCTAATTATTAATAAGCAAAATGATATTATTGGCGGCAGGAAAGAAAGCTATCACAAGAAAATGGGGACAGATGGAACCTCCAACACAGGGACAATGGCAGGACTTGATTCAGGAGATAAATTTCATGGAGAAACTGACACACCTTCTGAGGCTACAGGAAGAAAAAATGGAGGACAAATGGTCTAAATGGACAATATTTAAGAGTATGGGGGAATGAGAAACAATAGTAAAAATGTAATGTAACAAATTTGAAACGCAATGTCGATGCCTTTTTCTTTTCTTTTTTTTTGTATGTTTGTGGTGTTGTTGTGTGTACTGTATGTTTTCTTCTGTCTTTTTGTCTTGAAAAATCAATAAAGATTTAAGTTAAAAAATAAGAAAAAATAAGCAAAATGATAGTGTAAATGGTAGTGTACTGTATGCGTGTGCGTGTGCGTGTGTGTGTGTGTGTGTGTGTGTGTGAAAAACAGATGTGCTCTAAATTCCATTGTAATGCAAAAGACAGAGATGATTCGAGATCAGGCCCACAGGGCTTTAGCATTTAGTTCCAGATCACCATGTAGTTTGTCCTGCAGCACCAGGATCTGTTCCGTCTGCTTCAAGTTGGCCATTTTCAGCTGCTGGTTCTCCAGCTCCATCTATAACACAGAACATGATTTAACACGATTTAACACAATACAACAATGCATTCATTACCAAGCTTTCAAATGGACAAAATTTGTTTTTGAATAATCCAGTTAATTCGTTTAAGAAAAATGGACCCAGTCTCTAAAATGTATTTTGTCAACTAAATTTGTTAATAATAATAATAATAATAATAACTAGAAAAAGTGCCCTTCCGGGCACAGGTCTCCACCAGGTTATCCACAGATCCGTGCAGTTAGAGGTAAAAACACTTTTCGGCCAGTTATAGCGCCACCTTGAGGCTGAGTTGAAATTGTTCATGTGGCATTTCGTCCTCGGCCTAGTGGGAATGTGGGTGCACAATTTCACGGAAATCACGCGATGTGTTCATGATTTGCAGCATTTTGTTTGAAACTGAGCACTCCTGTGAACTTTGGAAGCCAATCTTAACCAATCAGGATGGAGTCTGATAAATCTGAAAGACCCGTTTCGTTGAATGGCTCTAGAGAGACTGTGTACCAATTTGCGTGATGTTTGGACAAAATCTGTAGGTGTACTGTGCAAAAACGTGTTTTGCACAAAGCGGCCTCCTGGTGGCGCTATAACAGGCCGTTCTGGAAAGTTTGGGGCAGAGGTTCATGGTTGGCATCCAGGGAGTGTGTGTGCAAAATATGGCATTGAAAAACTTGTT
Source organism: Protomyctophum parallelum (assembly GCF_964188405.1). NCBI lineage: Eukaryota > Metazoa > Chordata > Actinopteri > Myctophiformes > Myctophidae > Protomyctophum > Protomyctophum parallelum. The sequence goes on along the minus strand of NC_139718.1, from coordinate 26,550,591 downwards.
TTGCACAAAGCGGCCTCCTGGTGGCGCTATAACAGGCCGTTCTGGAAAGTTTGGGGCAGAGGTTCATGGTTGGCATCCAGGGAGTGTGTGTGCAAAATATGGCATCGACCGGGTTAACGGTGGCCGAGATTAGCTGTTCACGGACACACACACGGACACACACACGGACACACACGCGGACGGACGGAGTGCAAAACATACTCTCCCCACATGCCTTCGGCCTGGTGGAGACAATAATAATAACTAGAAAAAGTGCCCTTCCGGGCACAGGTCTCCACCAGGTTATCCACAGATCCGTGCAGTTAGAGGTAAAAACACTTTTCGGCCAGTTATAGCGCCACCTTGAGGCTGAGTTGAAATTGTTCATGTGGCATTTCGTCCTCGGCCTAGTGGGAATGTGGGTGCACAATTTCACGGAATTCACGCGATGTGTTCATGATTTGCAGCATTTTGTTTGAAACTGAGCACTCCTGTGAACTTTGGAAGCCAATCTTAACCAATCAGGATGGAGTCTGATCAATCTGAAAGACCCGTTTCGTTGAATGGCTCTAGAGAGACTGTGTACCAATTTGCGTGATGTTTGGACAAAATCTGTAGGTGTACTGTGCAAAAACTTGTTTTGCACAAAGCGGCCTCCTGGTGGCGCTATAACAGGCCGTTCTGGAATGTTTGGGGCAGAGGTTCATGGTTGGCATCCAGGGAGTGTGTGTGCAAAATATGGCATCGACCGGGTTAACGGTGGCCGAGATTAGCTGTTCACGGACACACACACGGACGGACGGACGGACGGACGGACACACAAACGGACGGACGGAGTGCAAAACATACTCTCCCCACATGCCTTCGGCCTGGTGGAGACAATAATAATAATTTAAAAAGTCCAAGACGCTTTGTCAATACTGTCGCCTAGCTCAGTGACTCTTTGTCACTACTGTCGCCTAGCTCAGTGATTCTCAACCTGTGGGCTGAGAAGTGGTCAAATAAATAGGCAGCAGGGATGGCTCATTAAGGACGGGAAAGCCAGCTGCAATCAGTTCACCATAGAGTCGGCTATGGGAACTAACAAAAACGTTTCACAGCTAAAGGATATGATTAGCAGTGGTGGAAAGTAACCAAGTACATTTACTTAAGTACTAAACTTAAGTACAGTTTTGAGGTATTTGTACTTTACTTGAGTATTTCCAATACTTTTACTTCTAGCTGCACTACATATCAGAGGCAAATATTGTACTTTTTTAAAATTATATTCTACTTTGTACAATATTGTACTCTACTTTTATTTGAAAAATGTTGTTACTAGTTACTAGTTAACATACATTAGCCACTTCAGCCCTATACATTTTGGCCATTTGAAAATAGCCGATCTACAAGCTCACTATGCGTTGCGGTGTGACGTGAGCTTGTAGATCGATATTTTAAAATGAGTTTTATATTATTTTATATTAGTTTTAAATGGGACATTGTGCATACTGAGTACTTTCTACTTTTGGTACATTTTGATTCCAATACTTTAATACTTCTACTCAAGTACATTTAGTAACTAAGTATTTCTACATTGCAGTATTGATTTGATACTTTTACTTAAGTAAAAAAATGTGTGTACGTTTTACATTGCTCCAAATGAATGACTTCCTCCCGCTTTGTTGCTGGTTGCCAGAGTTTGTCATCAACGTACACATGCTAGATCGCCAGACAGGAAACCTGTCTATTCCTTGACGGTGAAAGAATGTTTCTATTCATTCTTCAACCATCAATCAACAAAGCGTATGGTTTCTATCACTGGGAATAGTGTCTCTGAGCAGGCTGAAAGCTTTTCAAGAGCCTGGTTCTTTTAGGCAGAGATCTAACTATACATGTCTGAGCTTACCTCTCTAAGCTTAAAGGTGACCCAGTCTTTAATCTTGGCAGCCTTCTCTTCAATGATCTTTGCCTCCTGGGCTCTGACTAAGATCTGCAGTCAGAGAAAAATAGGGTTTCTGTGGATTACAACCTACATTTTATGAACATAAATGGACATTTCTTGATCCTTATCTAGCCGCTTCACATACCTGTTTTTCCAGCTGTATCTCTAATCGCTTTATCACCGCATCTTTTTCTTGCACTTGACTGGTCAGTTCCTGGTGTTTTCTGTACAACGAGATCTCCGATTCACTGGTTTGGATGTTCGCCGATTTGAGCTTCTCTTCCATGACGTGGATCTAAAAGACATCATTTTGATAAAGTAAAAGGTATTAGCACCAACAGTTTGTTTTGGTTGTTTTGGGGAGGACAAAAGCCAAGAGGAAAATACTGGAGATGGAGATACATTAACTCATGTCTGTGAATGGAATAAGCCTCCAAAGCCCTTGAGAACTGAGTCTTTAACGTTTTGGAAAATAAATTGCGGCACCATCAAATTACCACCTTCAGAAAACACCTGAAACACCCAGTAATGGTGGAAAATTAGCAATTAAATCCAACAGAACAAGACGAAACGTGTGTGTGTGTGTGTGTGTGTGTGTGTGTGCGCGTGCGTGCGTGCGTGCGTGCGTGCGTGCGTGTGTTGTAGCAGATTGCCCTTTAAATGTGCTTTTGGGGTGCCAGCCGGCTTTTCATTCGGTAATATTTTAGGGTAAAATACCTTTAAATTTCAGAGCAAAATCCACATGGGTACTGTAAATGCATTAAAACATGCACCCATACATTTCACAAACAACACCAAAAATGTAAATTCACAGATATTCAACCAGATAGTAGTAGTCCCAACACAATAACTCAATTGCAGTAAAATTAAAAACATATAATTTTTGTCATGGCTTTAAAATTTAAGGCATAGTCATTGTGCTATCAAGTCACCTTACACCTAGGGGAGTTATCAATGACTATGCCTTAAATGCTACTGTTATGACATAGACATGACATACACAACTTTAGGCAACCTTTTATGAGTGGAATTGTCTTCATAACATGACGTTTTGGTGTCTATTAAGGCAGGTAACATTCAAATAAACTTTTTAAATATTGTAGCAGACACTAGTATAGTTTTGTTTTTAAGTAATCCCAGTTTGTGTGGTTATTTATCACAGATGGAATGTGTGAAGAGGAGTGAAAGATTCATGACCATGACCATCGGGAGAAACAGATTGAACTGAGACTAGGCTCTGTAGGTTGACTCCTGTCCGGGCCCCTCCTACGTCTCACCAGGTCCACTCCTGCTCTCACCAGGTGCAGCCAGGACCTGTGCATTGCACCAGACTCCCAGCACCAGACACTTCATTCAGGAGTGGTGGATTCTTGAGCCGCAATGGTTCTGCAGGCTCCAGCTGGGCAACGGTGGTACTGTAGGCTCCGCTTGCGGCTCGAACTATACCTGGTTGTCTCCCGTCTCTCCGGTGGTCACCAGACTATACCTGGTTGTCTCCCGTCTCTCCGGTGGTCACCAGACTATACCTGGTTGTCTCCCGTCTCTCCGGTGGTCACCAGACTATACATGGTTGTCTCCCGTCTCTCCGGTGGTCACCAGACTATACCTGGTTGTCTCCCGTCTCTCCGGTGGTCACCAGACTATACCTGGTTGTCTCCCGTCTCTCCGGTGGTCACCAGACTATACCTGGTTGTCACAGTCTAAGTAAACTTAACAAAGAATGGGCTCAAATAATTAATTGTTGAAAGTCCTTCCTGCAGCCTGTAACCTGTGGTCAGTGGTGGAAAGGAAGTAGTACATTTACTATACTACAAGTACTATACTGCATTTAGAGGTACTTTTACTTTACTGGAGTATTTCCAATTCACAGTACTTTTACTTCTACTAAGAAGAGGTGGAAGAGCCACACATCGACTAATCTAATATACGGCAACCTTCCCTGTGTTTCTTCACTAGCCCCATCCAGAAGAACACAGTTTGCCGGCCACTGCTACAGAGCTGACAATGAGGTTATATCTTCCCTTCTTCTCTGGAGTCCTGCCTCAGGGCGGACCAGAGGTAGAAAGCTGTCGTTCCCTGATGTCATCGCTAGGGACACATGCATCAGTAGGCAGGAACTGGGGGTGGCAATGAAGGACCGGAAAGTCTGGCGTAGCATTGTGGAATCCATGATCTTGACCGCGGTCGAAAGATGATGATGATGATGACGACTTCTACTACATCTCAGAGGCAAATATTATACCTTTACTCCACTATTATATTATTTGAAAACTTTAGTTAGTTACTTTGTAGATTTGAATTAATGTCACTGTCACGATATATATCTGTGGTGTACTCTTATTGTGTAGTTGTGTTCCTAGTGTTTGTCTGCTCCATTTGTTGATACCTGCCTTGTCTCACCAGTCTGCATTGTAATTCACCTGTTTCCTGTAACCTGTTTAGTGTCAGCCAATCAGGTGTTGATTGTAGTTATGTTGCACCTGTGTCTAGTTAGTCTTTGTGTTTATTTATACCTCCCAGTGTTCAGTGTTCCCTTGTCAGATTATAGTTTGTTGTCACAGTGTCCTGCCCTTGTATGTCCTGTCTAGTTGTGAATAAATCATCATTCTAATTTATCTGCCTGCCTGCCTGCTCTTGGTTCTGCATTTGGTCCTCGTGTCTCACCGTGACAGTTACATAACATACATGAACCACTTCAGCCCATACATTTCAGCCATTTGAAAATAGCAGATCTATAAGCTCACACTGCACATTGTAAGCTTATAGATATGCTATTTTCAAAAGATTTGTATCAATTTTGTACATTTGAAAACTTTCTGCATAATGAGTAGGCTACTTTATACTTTTGGTACTTTAAGTACATTTTGATACCAATACTTTTGTACTTTTACTCAAGTAAAGTTTCAGACTTTTACAGTGCAGTCTGTAAGTGACCTGAAGTGCCGTTTGGAACAATAACTGTCATGTGGAAGTACTAGGCTCCTGTACCTGTTTCTCAGCATTGTCAGCCCGCAGGTCAGCTTCCATCACCCTCTGTTCCAACTCCTGCATCTGGAGACGGGACAAACAGGTTACCACGATTACCAATGGGTAGATCGGGAACATTTCTAAAAATTTGTATGGGGGTCCCTTGCACAAAATCTTTTCAAATGGGGGTCCGCAATCAAACACATTCTTTTGGGGATCCTTGATGTGAAAACGTTTGAGAGCCACTGGGTTGGAGGGTGGTTAAGGAGCCTTAGGGGGAAATCCAGACCTCCTAATGAGCTCCTTTGGAGGGGGGTTGACTCCCCCATGCACTGGCACTGCTATAGTTCCATTTAATTAAGAACGCAGATCTAGCTCAAAGCTCTCAACGGAAACTCAGTGTGCTGCAGGTTCTGGCACGATGCAACCTGCATCTGACTAACTGATCCACAAGACAGACAGACACAGACACAGACAAAGAGACAGAGACAGAGACAGAGAGACAGACAGACAACCATGCCAGCAGTCTGCCTGTGGACAGTGGACACACTCACTAACATGTATACAAAGACCGCAGACGTATTGAACAGACACACACACACACACACACACACACACACACACACACACACACACACACACACACACACACACACACACACACACACACACACACACACACACACACACACACACACACTAGATTTTTACTCTGAAGACATTTCAACAGTGAGTGAGTGTGGTGGAGATAGGAGATAATACAAGGTTATTGGAAGATTATAACCACTCGAACCTCAGCATTCGTATTCTGGGAGGAACAGTCGCCAAAAATAGCCCAGCGCTGTGAGCTTTCAAAGAGATATATAACAGTTTTTGGAAAACAAATTTGGAGAAGAAAGAAAAAAGCGGTCCCACTATACAGTTGCAACTCAGGTCCGTTTCACTAAGACTAGAGGGTTTAATTGGATAAGATATGATAAACTGTGAAGACAGTGAACATATAAAATGCTTGTTGAAGGTGAAGGGCAGCCCTTGAACTCAGTATGGCGGAAAAGGGTCAAACCTGTGCCGAGCAAAAACAGAAAGGAGGGGGATTATTATCTCAGAAGGATTATCTGTGGTGAGATCAGATGTTTTCACATCGCTAAAGGGCTGGTACTTAAAGCACAGGGGCATGGTAACGTAAACACAGAGCATAGCTGCAGAACTAACAGCGAGCCTCCTCCTCGGAGAAGCTGTCCATCTTTCACAACAACACTATCTCTGGACAAACCAAACAGTGGTGTGATGGAAGGCACACTAATATAGTCTTGGACTCAACTTTGAGACCACATGCCTGCGTCACCTTGTGTGCAATCATGTTTACTTCGACTTTCAAGTACGCACACAGTCACTGAAAGTATTTGCATATGCACCTATGAGTGTGCAGCGCGCGGCGCACACACACACAGAGTTTGACACAGGATGCCCTTCCCCCCGAGTTCAGTGACCCGGCTGAAAGGAGAACAAACACACTAATGGATTCAGCTTGAGAGGTATCTGAATTCCTCTCATCTGCTTTGTTTCCCTTCTCTTTGTTTCTCTCTCTCTCTCTGTCTCTCTTTTCAGTAGCACTCAGCCACTCCTGCCAGTCGCCTCCCAAAGCCCCTCAGATTCCCAGAGACCTCTCACACAAGCTGAGCGCTGCCTCGCGGCCAGATTAACACTCACCAAAGGCGCGGCGCAACAGGAGAGGAGGTGTGGGGGCGAAGGTTGATGTTAGTGGTTGAGTGACTGCTCGCCTCAAGGTCAAAAGCCTCCGTTGTGAGTCAAAGCCATTATGGAGCCAAGTCAGAGAAGAGGAGCAAACAGTATTTATCCTCCATTTGAGGGCCAAGAAACAGTAAGCAAAGGAAGCACTTTTTAGGTGAATATAACTATCCATAAAGCAGGACAGATGTGCAGACCGGCTCATTGACGGAAGCTGTCAGCCCCGCCTCCGGAGATGACACATCCCCTTTGGAGGAGGAAAGGTCGGAGGTTGAGAGGTAGAGGTCGAGGTTGAGTTGGTGTCATGGGATCGAGATGTGAGCGGACCGGAGGCTTGGAGATGTAAAGTTCCAGGGACGATAGTCGTAAATTAGGACAAAGTGGGAGCGCTAATATGAGGTCACAACAAAGGTCTCCGAGTCTGAACTCTGAAGTCACTTTCACTCATTCTGAGCTAAAAAAATATAAAACATGCTGCAAAATACCAATTTGGATGATATAGCCGATTCCAACATATTTGTTTGCTTTATTCCATTTTTGTTGTTATTTATTCCCCCTTTTGTGCCGTGTAAACAAAGAAATCTTCATTATAAAAAATTAAATCACGTGGATCTAGGAATCCAAATGGGAACGGTGTGACTCCAATGTGGATCTCAGACTTGATACCAAGGTGGATTATGTGACCAGCCTATGACATTATGATATATCTATGATGCATGACTTTAAATCTGGAGCAAGGTTTCAGAGCCCCTATGACTTCCATTATAAACTCAAATGCTGTAAAAACTATAAAACATACATGAAAAAATAAATAAGTTGACATTTGTAGTAGACATGTGCACCAGAAATGTGGCACTGATCAATCAAGCCGTTTGGGAAATTAGCCCCGGAAGCTTTTCGTCCACAGACACAATTGAACTGTTGTAAAGTCTTTCAACCCTTTGTGACCCTATATGAGCACAAATTCAGTCAAACAAAAGTATAAAACACACTTAAATAATAATAACCTTTCACATGGCAAAAGGTTCTTTTTGTAAAAGAAAAAACTTCAAAAGCCTCTTTAGCAGTTAAGCACTGCCAGCAGTCGTGAATATCATGTTATGTGTCAACAAGGCAAATGATCAACAGATACGGATGTACGGCCATTCAGCCAACATATCGGTCTTTTTGCATTACGCTTCGTGTTCATATAGCAGCTAGACATAAACTGCCCATCATTACACTCCTTGGGAGTCTCTCTCTCAGCCCTCAGTCTCCAGGGATCTAGCTGATTAGTTACCGCAGGCTCCAACAGGTGAGGCCTGGACCGCTGAGCAGGCGTGGGACAACTATGTGAACTATCCAGCATCTGTTCTAGACACACATTGGCCTAGCTAGCTGGTGTTAGCGAGGCACACTTTATTTTGGAGGGGGTCTCATATTACCTTTGGGCTAAGTGCTCAAACCCAAAGCTGTACTGTAACACTGCATCGTCACAAACTAAGTGGACTTTTAAACTGATAGAAGTTCATAGAACCACTGTGTTTTAATGGGTGTGCAATGGAAAAGTAAATTTAAACAAAATGGTCAGGGGTCTTCTCTGTCAGCTCAACGACCCGGCTGACAGAGAGATGAAGCAGGGACCCCCCAGTACATATTGTGTAAAATTGTGTTGCAGTTTGTGTTTAAACTTTTCCATAGATTTCATAGATAGCTGCATAGACTTGTTTGACAGCACTATCATCAGTGTGTTGGATTCATGTTAATGTGTCTTTTCAGACATTAAACTACTTAAACCCTCAGAGACATTTGGCTCTGTACTTGGTCTGCTCCTTTTACCCCTACACTAAACCTCTTTGCCAAAAATAGCAGATCTACTCTACAAGCTTGTAGATCTGCTATTTTCGGCTAAAGTTCTCTCCAGAACAGGGATGGTACGGTTCAAGTGGTTATCACACAAATAGTTGGCGGGCCACCTGTATAGTAACTCTGAGGACCCCCTAGGGATCCCGGACCCCCTGTTGAAGACCCTTGGATATCTTATCCAAGGGTCTTCAATAGGGGGTCCGGGATCCGGACCACACACACACACACACACACACACACACACACACACACACACACACACACACACACACACACACACACACACACACACACACACACACACACACACACACACACACACACACACACACCCTCACACACACCCTCACACACACACACACACACAGGGTGGAGTGAGGAATCCAAGGGGACTGATAATAACCATGGAGGTGAACAGATAAGACGAGACAGCAGATGGTATACTCTGCAAACAGCTGATAGCCCTACCACCGCGATCTGTTTACCTTCACATTTCAGGCATTTCCGTCCACAAGCCAGGGTGCCTAAATCAATGAGTGAGCAGGTAGTAAGGTTCAGTGGTTCAGCAGTACACATGGCTGTTGGCTGCAGGTATCGATTTGTAACACTTTGAGACACGCCTCACGGACACAGAAGTACAATGGAGATGGAGTTGAGTTTGGACATCACTTTCAAACACTGTTGTTAAATATGGCATAAGTATGCCTTCACCGTACTCTCACTTTTCTAATTATTTCAACGTATTTATGCAATAACAATATCTGACTCCATCATTTTATATGGTCCTCTGCCAAATATAATTATTGATAACCACCATAATTCAACCACTGGTTGTCGAGGTGGTTTTCACATACAGTAATGGGCTTTATGCATGCTATAAATAACATAATAATGTTGCTTTCCCGGTTTTAATGGGTTAACATTTACTGACATAATTGATTCAGTCTGTAGTCCCTTCCCTGCCACGGCCATGCAGCCAGAAGTTGTATTTTGAAAACCCCCAAATGAACCGGCAGCAGAATCGACTAAGCCGATGTAGGCTACCGTCTTTTTATAAGTGTTAATATTGTAACCGCGAGGTATAGCGACGATTTAGTAATGACTGCTAACATCGACGTTCTGATCAAATCTGAGAAAGGATTCTGAGGAAAAGCGCCATCGGCAGGGAAAGCCATTGGGAAAGAAATAGGTAAAAGACGTATTGGTAGTAAATTTGTTTTTAAGGTATAGGAAAGGCCCAAAAGCCAGAATGGTGCTTTTTTGTAGTCATCAATTATTTATTTTTTAGTATAGGTATCAGTAGGTAGAAATCTCTGAGCAGGGGCTATGCTAGGCTCTGCTATAGGCTGAGGCTCTGCTTAGGGGGGTTGTAATCTCAGAGTCTGTGTCATGCTTGCGCAGATTATTCGGTACTGGTAGTATCATGGGAGGAGAGCCACACTGCCAAATATGATTCAATATGATTGCAATGAATGTTTTTATCTTGACAAAAGGCGTCTTGAAATGAAGAAACACAACATTTAATTTGGCTAGCACACTGGCCTTACATAAACCTTGCTGTCAAGGTTGTGTCCAGGCTATTTTATGAGGCAAATTCAAGCCTGGTGACTCTGATCAAGATTTGAAGCTGTCACTTAATGCCTGCGGAGTGCAGACATGACTAGATGAGAAAGATGGTGGCATGTGTCACTAATTCCCCATGGCGGAATTCCGTTTAATGAGATAAACTATAAATAGTGTGTAACTAACTTAAGTTTGCTATGCACTACTTTTAGAAAGCAGAAAGGTAGAAAAGGGGTCAACCGACAATAGTTTTACTGTGAAGTATGTATCTGCTTCAAATTCCTCTCAGAGATTCAGATGCTTCTCTCAACTTCATTAACCCTATTCCAGAGCAGCTATAGGTCGATTAAGGACGTGTAGATTCAAAGACAGAGGTCTTCATAAACACTCGACCATGAATGGGCATTAGTACTGAGAGTAACACATCTAGCTCAGTACTTCATTGTAAAAAGTTGTTGGTTGAAAAAAAAGTCAAATGCAGGAATATAGTGAATGTACAAAATATTACGAATAACTACTCTTTCCACGAAGGATACTGTCTAGCTCAGTGGAAAGAAAACTGATCTGACTTTACAAGGAACCCACTTCATTCACAATGGAGACATTTCTGTGAAGTTTAAGTGTGGACTTTTAATAATTGTGGGGACTCATATCAAACATAGATCATGCAAAAAGAGTGGTTGAAACTCATCATTAGGAATAGTTTTTCTTTCCCCATTATAGATTGCACAATGAATGAACCTTTCCCTCACATAACCTCCAGAAAGCATGCTGAAAAGCTGTTTATGGACTTGCAGTTAAAGTTAAACACAGATCACCAAGGACCATAATGCTACGATTCAAAGCTCAGCTCAAATCTCTCTGAAACCAGACAGGAACCGAGAAAGAACCGATCCAAACAAATCCTGCCATTTAAATAAATGTTTATACATACAAAGTTGAACCCTGTGACCTTTCTGCAGACATCCTTGCTGGGCGATCCGGTTGGTCTGAGTCAAATGATAGAGCACGTTCGGCCCTCTGGCCTTCTGTGGCTTATGGAAGAAATTAATCTAATTTGGCAGTGTATACGTCCATTTTTAGCTTAACTCAGCACTGAAATAGAATACCTTCAAGAGGAAGACGGCTCACTTTACAAATTCCTATACGTTATTATAGTGGCCAAGGACAGGCCACACAGTGGCATATAATATTATATATAATATTATGGGCTGGGCGATATGACGATATATATCATATAGACGATAGAAAATGTCTATTGTGAAAAATGTTCTCTATTGTTTATATCGTTGTGTCGCAAAACAAGCGTTACGGCAGTATTTTACGTCACAGCGCCCAGCCACGCTGTGCTGTTATTTCATAACATGAAGGGAGATGATGGCTGACGAGATTCAGAGTGGAGTAACACTAAAGTAACCGGCCATTCACTGTTATAAATGCAGGTTTCATGTTGGGTCAAATTGATAAACTGCGTAAGCCAACTAACTTAAGTTGTGATCATCAACAAAAAATAAAGAGGAAAAGAATCATCGATCAATGGAGAGTTGACGACACGGTCGCGTTGTCTCTCACTCTATCGCCTGTAGTCAATTAAACATCGTTAAGCTTCCGAACGTCTTTAACAAACTACACTACAACTACAACAGAACAGTTTGATTCCCTATACAGAGCTTAAAATTAACTGTGTGGCAGTGAGTGACATGAGGTATTAATTTTTTCCTTAAGACAATTTAATGCAGACACAGGCCTGTATTTCTGTGTCTGAATGGGAAAGTCTTATTTCTTTATTTTTGCTTTTTAATTGTCATAATAATAATAATAATTATTATTATTATTATTATATTTGATTTTGTATTCTTTTTTTTAAGATATTTTTTTGCGGCTTACGCCTTTTATTGATTTTTGAAGGGACAGACAGTAGGCTGACAGGAAACGGGAGAGAGATGGGGGGATGACATGCAGTAAAGGCCGTGTCGGGTCCGGGAGTCGAACCCGCGGCACACTGCGACTGGATTACCAGTCCGGTGCCCAGACGCTACGCTACGGCCTGGGCCATTTTGTATTATTTTTGTACTTTCTTTAGTCCTGTCTGTGCATGGGCAGGGCATCAGTATTATATTCATATAATTAGACTGGATATTGTGATTTTACATTGGCATACGTTTGAAATTGTGTTCTTTTCCAGTTTTTTGAGTGGTGCAACCACTATAGACAGCTATGTGTGACTTGTGTGTGTCCCTGTATCAGAGCACGGAAATAGCATAATTATTGTCACCACCAAGTGTCACTGTTGTGCAGCCTAACACACAGACAGAGGCCAGGGAGGAGAGCTTGTACAGTACAGTACAGTACAGTACAGTACAGTACAGTACAGTACAGTACAGTACAGTACAGTACAGTACAGTACCCATCAATCAGATCAGGCTTAAACGTGAGTCATTGGACCTGGTCTGAACTAGGCATTAAGAGTTCAACTATGACCCAGAAAACACATGGTTATATCCACAATAAAATCCCTCCTGACTGGGATGCTCTCCTACCCTTCTCCCCCATCTACAGTAATTCTCCAAAGGCAGGCCAGCTCTAGGCTGTATACCAGCTGACGTTCCTACTAGACCAGACGGACAACACACGCACAATCGCACATGTGCGCGCACACACACACACACACACACACACACACACACACACACACACACACACACACACACACACACACACACACACACACACACACACACACACACACACACACACACACACACACACACACACACACACACACAATAAATCCTTGAAGCCAAATGGTGTTCTTCCTTTTAACACACAACGCAAGTGGGGCATCTCTCTCACTCTCTTACTGTCTCTCTGCCTTTACTCACACTCAAGACTCTGAAGATAAATGCCATGTCACACACACACACACACACACACACACACACACACACACACACACACACACACACACACACACACACACACCACAACCACGTCAACGGCTTCTTTCTATTTTTTTCCTTTCTTTCTTCCCCCTCATGTTTTTCCATACCAAAGTGGGTCAATGCGTTAAACAGTCCTAACTTGGCAAGAAGGGAGATGAGGAGCGTGAAGGACTCTTTCCAAACAGCAATAACATGACGGAACAGTAGTCACTCAGCACCCCCAGAAAAACACACTCAGGCCTCTGGTTAAACACTCAGTACTACAAACTTCCAACTGTTAATTTAACTCTGAGAGTGTACAAATGTAACCCAAATGTGGTTACATTTGTACACCCTCAAAGTCACAAACTGATCAATTAAATCAGTGCGTCCCCATTTTGCTTTAAGTGCAAGACAGAGATTGGTAGTTACGTTCACTGTCTTTGGTCCTGTGTGAAGCTTCAGAACTATTGGTATGACATTGTGTCAGAACTCTCTGTTATTTTTGGTGTCTCGATCGATTTAGATCCGTTGTGTCTTTTACTTGGTCTCCCGGATGTTCATGTCATTGATGTCAAACATAAGAGGTTGTTCAACTTATTAACGTTTGCTGCTAGGAAAAATATTCTTTTGTTTTGGATCAAGGATGTTGCTCCATCAAAGAAATCATGGCATAACATTATAATGGGCTGTATTCCTTGTGAATACATTACATGCATGTTGAATTCTAAATTGGACACTTTCTACAAAATTTGGGACCCTTATTTGAATCATATTGGAACCACACTGTCTGCCACGATACTTGGAGGTTTTCCGTACCAACCTTAGATATCTTATATGCCAGCATTCTTCCCTAGTGGGTGCTCTGCTTTGGGGCGGGGGCTTGTCTGCCCTTTGGGTATGGGGGGGTGGTCGCCCGGGCAGGGGTCTCGATGCGTTGCGTCGGGGCCGCTTCTTGGGGCGGTGGCCCTGCCGCCTGGGGGGGTGGCGGTTGCCGCCTTTGAGTGGAGCATGCATGGGTCTGCTCTTGTTGTAATGATTTGGTGCCTATGATAACTGTTGTCTGCCTTTTTAATATGTATTAATGTACTGTATGGATGTATTCCCTGATTGGGAGTCTATGAAAATTCGAAAGTCACTTGTCATTATGGTTCATTGTCCTTGTCATGTCTTTGTATATTCAATCTTTTTATTTATAATAGTGTTGTGCCTGAGCTGTTTTTCTTTTCTTTTGTTTGTTATTATGTTCTTATTGTGTAATGTCTGTTTGTCTTTAAAAAAAACAATAAATATACTTTATAAAAAACATAAATAAAAACTGATCAATTAAAGATTTTACTGTGCACTCTCACTTGCTGTGTGTGTGTGTGTGTGTGTGTGTGTATACATGTGTTCGTGTGATATGAGAGAGAACCAACCGAAGATGCTCTTGAATTTATTCTATTCTCTCCTTGCTCTCTTTTGCACTCTCTTTCTTTCTTTAAATCTTTTTAAGTTTTTTACTTTTATTACTTTATCACTGCAATTGTCTGATGAAAGCCAAAACTAAAATAAGTTGTATTCTTATGTACATGTACACAAGTTGTAACAATAAAGTACCTTGAAATAGAGATGAGATAATGGAGACAACATAAACTGAAGAGAAAGTGAGACTGACTGACTGACTCCAATGTTATATTGAATGCAACAATGTTTTGAAGTACCGATGCTCCCAAAAATGGCTGAGCAGCAGCCTTGCTGCGGACGGTATACACCAAGGGCCCAGCTATGCACTCCAATGTTGAAGCGCTGGGCCCTAGTGGTAAGAGGAAGGACTGCAGGCGGACCCGTGGATTCTTGACGAGGAAACCCCGTGCAACCGAGCGCCCAATGTTAAAGCCCAGCTGCACTTCCGCATTTCCGGACTTCCGGACACCAAAATTTGGTGTCCAAATGCTGAATCAGCGAAAAAAAATGCGGAAATAGACTTCCAGCAGCCTTCCGGGTGCTTCAAAACGCCACTGAGCAACTTCCACTGACATGAATAGCGGAGGGGGCGGAGCTTCGCGCCAGTTTAGTCTCTATCCTTTTAATACTCTATGGTATACACACACAAGCTCACTGTTTATGTTTTTGCGGTCCCTCAAAGAGCACCGCCCCTCTGTGTGTGTGTGTGTGTGTGTGTGTGTGTGTGTGTGTGTGTGTGTGTGTGTGCGTGTGGGGGGGGCGTACACATGTGAGGTCAGGGTTTCTAGGTGAGGAGTTGGAAGCCTGACAGGCACAGCATAACAGAAGCTGCCAGAGGACACAGCAGGGAGCCATCTTCATCTTATCAACCACTGGCCTATGTTTGGACTCCAAACATCCTGCCTTAACGAACCAGCAGAATCAGAGCCAACGACGGAGAGCAAAACCCACAGTGCACTAAAAAAATATATATGCACCAAACGGCCAAAATGTATGAGGAAAAAATTATATTGACGCTGGGGTTCATGCATGTGGTTAATACAGTTCACAAATAAAGAATATAGAGAAACCTCTTCTGACTACAGGCTACAGTGACAGGTGCAGTAGAGTCCCCAAAATTCACGAGCTACTTTGACTTGATTTTATATTATATGTTTTGCCAGGTGCTTGAAAAGGACTACATTTGCACCCACCACTACCAACGACCATAAAGACGACTTTAGTGGTGACCTAGTCATGATTGGCTGCCTCCTAAGCCAATGATAATCTGAACGGCATAAAAACCCATACTCTGAACGCCTCAACTTGGAATGAGTGGAACAGAAGCTATTGTAGCGCCGGCCAGGAGGCGAGCCCGGAACGTCGTATCAGTAAGCCGCGTATGTTACCAATTGGCTAAAGAGCCAGGGCCCCATAGGCAAGTAGTAACGCAGTAAGCCTACACTATGAGCTAACTGGAGCTAGAGGACAACCATAACAAAACACAGTGCGTGAACCAACAAAATAATGTCAGAAACGAACGAAACAGGCGCTACAAGAGCTTGTTGCACCTGGCAGTTATGACTGAGAGTCATTCTTGTTAAAGTCAGTACTCAGTATACACAGCTAAATCCCATGTAGGACCTCCAAACCAGTGCTGTAGCCTATAGGTTTTTTCAGACGGTATGCCATAATTATGTGACATGTGTATAGGCCAGGGGTCCTCAACTAGAAATGATGAAGGTCCACAAATATTTTTTTGAATAAGACCGAGGTCCGGTCCCATGCGCGGCGTCCATCGGAGAGCGGGGCTCTATGCCCGTTTAGTATGGTCAAGCCAAGCTTATACAAATCAGATCCCCTTCCAACCAACCAATAATGGGGTGCAGAGTGCAGGCCCGGAGTGGAACTCCAAATCCAAATCACACTGCGCGCGCACATAGCGCGCGCCAGAATTTTGGGGGCCCTTGGGGGACATTTTGGGGGCCTTTGCAGCAATTTCACATGAGAAATGTACCATCTGATGTTATTTATATTATTAACTTAAAAAAAAAAAAAAAACTTTTTTTTTTTTTTGGGTGGTCCGCAAAGAGGTGGTCCGCGGTCCGGTCGCGGACCGCGGTCCGCCAGTTGAATACCCCTGGTATAGGCTATACTATACACTTGCGTGCAGTCAATGGATGAAATGATTAGCAGAGGGTAGATGCTTTTTTCCCCAAAAGTTTGGCACGGCATACTACGTACAGTATACTGTATAGCGTATGATGGTAGACTACTACAGCACTGCTCCAAACAATGGTTGCCGTTTCAGTAACCAGTAGTGTAGAATAGCTCACTAGCCACCATCAGAATTTACACAGCATTCTGCTCGTGCCTGGACTTAATTTCCTGAAGGGAAATACCAGGACTGATGAGCAGACTGTTGAATATTCAATTTGGCCAAAAACTGAAGCAAGCACCAGTGGTGTAAAGTAACTAAGCACATTTACTCAAGTACTGTACTTAAGTACAATTGTTAGGTATTTTCTGATCTTCTGATGTATTGTGATGTTTTCTTTATGATATTGTATTACTCGACGACACTGAAAATGAGTTTAGTTACTCACTTACTTATAATTTCGAGAATAAATAAAACTTGAATGAATGAATGAATGAATGAATGAATGAATGAATGAATGAATGAATGAATGAATGAATGAATGAATTAATTAATGCATGTGTGTGTCAAATTTGAAGTCGGTGGGGCGAACGGACAGACAGAGACTTGGTGCATTTATAGATAGATAGATAGATAGATAGATAGATAGATAGATAGATAGATAGATAGATAGATAGATAGATAGATAGATAGATGTGCATAGTCTCCATTTTGAATTTGTGAAATGAGACATTCTGCATAATGAATACTTTCTACTTTTGGCACTTTAAGTACATTTCGATGGGTGCCAATACTTCTGTACTTTTACGCAAGTATATTTTTGAATTCAGGACATTTACTTGTAACAGAGTATTCATTTCTACATTTCTACAATATTGATACTTTTACTTAAGTAAAACATTTGAGTACTTTTTCCACCACTGGCAAGCACCCTGATGATACATGGTGAGAGGATCGAGACATTTACCACAAAAGCTAAACAAATTAATCTGTCTTCACACAAACACCTGTATTTTTACTTACTCACATGGTCACATGTGGTAGTGGTTTACTCAAGTACTGCCAAGTCTGACTGCTATTCTTTGGTAGTTACTCAGAGGTCAACGGAACCAGAAAACTTCTGGAGGCAAAAAAATAAAACCACTGGCAGACCGCGCAGACACAGATGGGTAAGAGAGAAAGAAAAACGTGATCACAAAATCTGAAATGCTTCTGTCCATTTTGACACAAAGCCGATGACCTGTCATTGCAGCATGGAAAATACGCCACAATATGTCAAAGATCAGACGCACAATTTAAAGTATATAATTAAGTAATTTATGGCCAGATCAACCCTCAAGTGAACCTGTCAGGTTGAATGTGACATGAGCTCACACGCTTAATGGAAGTATTATTTTGTCCATACGTTTCTGTGTGCGGTCTCTCTGTCACAGAGTATCTCCCCTTCTCTCTCTCTCTCTCTCTCTCTCTCTCTCTGTCTCTCTCTGTCTCTCACCTTCTCCGCCAACAGCTCTCGGATTTTCCCCGCTTGAAGACGGAACCTCAGCAGCTGCATCTCCAGGGCAACGCAGCGCTTCTGCCAATCAACGCTGGCCGATCCGACAGCTTCCGTCCCGCCACTCTCCAAGACGTCGGCCATGGCGATCGCCGAAGCTGTTGAAAGCCCCTTTTTGAGTTCCGTCTCTGACCTCACGCTGGTCCTAAACAAACACACGGGGACAAGATAAGTCTGGTCAAGACAATTATGTATTAATTGCATGCAAAAATAGCCAGTTTTTGACTGCAGGATGGTATTGCTCTCTCTGGTTCATTTACAGTCGGGTTTAATGGGAGAGGACACCTGGGAAAACAGAAGGTACCAGGTTCACGCCCCCCATCCCCCCCCCCCCCCCCCCTAGCAGGACACTTAACTCCTAACTCCTCCCCATGGTGCTGCCCTCCCCATGGTGCTGCCCTCCTCATGGTGCTGCCCTCCTCCTCATGGTGCTGCCCTCCTCCTCATGGTGCTGCCCCCTCCCCATGGTGCTGCCCTCCTCATGGTGCTGCCCTCCTCATGGTGCTGCCCTCCTCATGGTGCTGCCCTCCTCATGGTGCTGCCCTCCTCATGGTGCTGCCCTCCTCATGGTGCTGCCCTCCTCCCCATGGTGCTGCCCTCCTCATGGTGCTGCCCTCCTCCTCATGGTGCTGCCCTCCTCCTCATGGTGCTGCCCTCCCCATGGTGCTGCCCTCCTCCTCATGGTGCTGCCCTCCTCCTCATGGTGCTGCCCTCCCCATGGTGCTGCCCTCCTCCTCATGGTGCTGCCCTCCTCCTCATGGTGCTGCCCTCCTCCTCATGGTGCTGCCCTCCCCATGGTGCTGCCCTCCTCCTCATGGTGCTGCCCTCCCCATGGTGCTGCCCTCCTCCTCATGGTGCTGCCCTCCTCCTCATGGTGCTGCCCTCCCCATGGTGCTGCCCTCCTCCCCATGGTGCTGCCCTCCTCATGGTGCTGCCCTCCCCATGGTGCTGCCCTCCTCATGGTGCTGCCCTCCTCCTCATGGTGCTGCCCTCCTCCTCATGGTGCTGCCCTCCCCATGGTGCTGCCCTCCTCCTCATGGTGCTGCCCTCCTCCTCATGGTGCTGCCCCCTCCCCATGGTGCTGCCCTCCTCATGGTGCTGCCCTCCCCATGGTGCTGCCCTCCCCATGGTGCTGCCCTCCTCCTCATGGTGCTGCCCTCCCCATGGTGCTGCCCTCCTCCTCATGGTGCTGCCCTCCCCATGGTGCTGCCCTCCTCCTCATGGTGCTGCCCTCCTCATGGTGCTGCCCTCCTCCTCATGGTGCTGCCCTCCTCATGGTGCTGCCCTCCCCATGGTGCTGCCCTCCTCCTCATGGTGCTGCCCTCCTCCTCATGGTGCTGCCCTCCCCATGGTGCTGCCCTCCCCATGGTGCTGCCCTCCTCCTCATGGTGCTGCCCTCCTCATGGTGCTGCCCTCCCCATGGTGCTGCCCTCCCCATGGTGCTGCCCTCCCCATGGTGCTGCCCTCCCCATGGTGCTGCCCTCCCCATGGTGCTGCCCTCCCCATGGTGCTGCCCTCCTCATGGTGCTGCCCTCCTCATGGTGCTGCCCTCCCCATGGTGCTGCCCTCCCCATGGTGCTGCCCTCCTCATGGTGCTGCCCTCCTCATGGTGCTGCCCTCCTCATGGTGCTGCCCTCCTCATGGTGCTGCCCTCCCCATGGTGCTGCCCTCCTCCTCATGGTGCTGCCCTCCTCATGGTGCTGCCCTCCCCATGGTGCTGCCCTCCTCATGGTGCTGCCCTCCTCATGGTGCTGCCCTCCTCATGGTGCTGCCCTCCTCATGGTGCTGCCCTCCTCCTCATGGTGCTGCCCTCCTCATGGTGCTGCCCTCCCCATGGTGCTGCCCTCCTCATGGTGCTGCCCTCCTCCTCATGGTGCTGCCCTCCCCATGGTGCTGCCCTCCTCCTCATGGTGCTGCCCTCCTCCTCATGGTGCTGCCCCCTCCCCATGGTGCTGCCCTCCTCATGGTGCTGCCCTCCCCATGGTGCTGCCCTCCCCATGGTGCTGCCCTCCTCCTCATGGTGCTGCCCTCCCCATGGTGCTGCCCTCCTCCTCATGGTGCTGCCCTCCCCATGGTGCTGCCCTCCTCCTCATGGTGCTGCCCTCCTCATGGTGCTGCCCTCCTCCTCATGGTGCTGCCCTCCTCATGGTGCTGCCCTCCCCATGGTGCTGCCCTCCTCCTCATGGTGCTGCCCTCCTCCTCATGGTGCTGCCCTCCCCATGGTGCTGCCCTCCCCATGGTGCTGCCCTCCTCCTCATGGTGCTGCCCTCCTCATGGTGCTGCCCTCCCCATGGTGCTGCCCTCCCCATGGTGCTGCCCTCCCCATGGTGCTGCCCTCCCCATGGTGCTGCCCTCCCCATGGTGCTGCCCTCCCCATGGTGCTGCCCTCCTCATGGTGCTGCCCTCCTCATGGTGCTGCCCTCCCCATGGTGCTGCCCTCCCCATGGTGCTGCCTTCCTCATGGTGCTGCCCTCCTCATGGTGCTGCCCTCCTCATGGTGCTGCCCTCCTCATGGTGCTGCCCTCCTCATGGTGCTGCCCTCCTCATGGTGCTGCCCTCCCCATGGTGCTGCCCTCCTCCTCATGGTGCTGCCCTCCTCATGGTGCTGCCCTCCCCATGGTGCTGCCCTCCTCATGGTGCTGCCCTCCTCATGGTGCTGCCCTCCTCATGGTGCTGCCCTCCTCATGGTGCTGCCCTCCTCCTCATGGTGCTGCCCTCCTCATGGTGCTGCCCTCCTCATGGTGCTGCCCTCCTCATGGTGCTGCCCTCCCCATGGTGCTGCCCTCCCCATGGTGCTGCCCTCCTCCCCATGGTGCTGCTGCCCTCCTCCCCATGGTGCTGCCCTCCCCATGGTGCTGCCCTCCTCCCCATGGTGCTGCCCTCCTCATGGTGCTGCCCTCCTCCCCATGGTGCTGCTGCCCTCCTCCCCATGGTGCTGCCCTCCCCATGGTGCTGCCCTCCTCATGGTGCTGCCCTCCTCATGGTGCTGCCCTCCTCCCCATGGTGCTGCCCTCCTCATGGTGCTGCCCTCCTCCCCATGGTGCTGCCCTCCCCATGGTGCTGCCCTCCTCATGGTGCTGCCCTCCTCATGGTGCTGCCCTCCCCATGGTGCTGCCCTCCCCATGGTGCTGCCCTCCTCATGGTGCTGCCCTCCCCATGGTGCTGCCCTCCTCCCCATGGTGCTGCCCTCCTCCCCATGGTGCTGCCCTCCCCATGGTGCTGCCCTCCTCATGGTGCTGCCCTCCTCATGGTGCTGCCCTCCCCATGGTGCTGCCCTCCTCCCCATGGTGCTGCCCTCCTCATGGTGCTGCCCTCCTCATGGTGCTGCCCTCGTCATGGTGCTGCCCTCCTCCTCATGGTGCTGCCCTCCCCATGGTGCTGCCCTCCTCCTCATGGTGCTGCCCTCCTCCTCATGGTGCTGCCCCCTCCCCATGGTGCTGCCCTCCTCATGGTGCTGCCCTCCCCATGGTGCTGCCCTCCTCATGGTGCTGCCCTCCCCATGGTGCTGCCCTCCCCATGGTGCTGCCCTCCTCCTCATGGTGCTGCCCTCCTCCTCATGGTGCTGCCCTCCTCCCCATGGTGCTGCCCTCCTCATGGTGCTGCCCTCCCCATGGTGCTGCCCTCCCCATGGTGCTGCCCTCCTCCTCATGGTGCTGCCCTCCCCATGGTGCTGCCCTCCTCCTCATGGTGCTGCCCTCCCCATGGTGCTGCCCTCCTCCTCATGGTGCTGCCCTCCTCATGGTGCTGCCCTCCTCCTCATGGTGCTGCCCTCCTCCTCATGGTGCTGCCCTCCTCATGGTGCTGCCCTCCCCATGGTGCTGCCCTCCTCCTCATGGTGCTGCCCTCCTCCTCATGGTGCTGCCCTCCTCATGGTGCTGCCCTCCTCATGGTGCTGCCCTCCCCATGGTGCTGCCCTCCTCCTCATGGTGCTGCCCTCCCCATGGTGCTGCCCTCCTCCTCATGGTGCTGCCCTCCCCATGGTGCTGCCCTCCTCCTCATGGTGCTGCCCTCCTCATGGTGCTGCCCTCCTCCTCATGGTGCTGCCCTCCTCCTCATGGTGCTGCCCTCCTCATGGTGCTGCCCTCCCCATGGTGCTGCCCTCCTCATGGTGCTGCCCTCCTCATGGTGCTGCCCTCCTCATGGTGCTGCCCTCCTCATGGTGCTGCCCTCCCCATGGTGCTGCCCTCCCCATGGTGCTGCCCTCCTCATGGTGCTGCCCTCCTCATGGTGCTGCCCTCCTCATGGTGCTGCCCTCCTCATGGTGCTGCCCTCCTCATGGTGCTGCCCTCCTCATGGTGCTGCCCTCCTCATGGTGCTGCCCTCCTCATGGTGCTGCCCTCCCCATGGTGCTGCCCTCCCCATGGTGCTGCCCTCCTCATGGTGCTGCCCTCCCCATGGTGCTGCCCTCCTCATGGTGCTGCCCTCCTCATGGTGCTGCCCTCCCCATGGTGCTGCCCTCCTCCTCATGGTGCTGCCCTCCCCATGGTGCTGCCCTCCTCATGGTGCTGCCCTCCTCATGGTGTTGCCTTCCTCATGGTGCTGCCCTCCTCATGGTGCTGCCCTCCTCATGGTGCTGCCCTCCTCATGGTGCTGCCCTCCTCATGGTGCTGCCCTCCTCATGGTGCTGCCCTCCTCATGGTGCTGCCCTCCTCATGGTGCTGCCCTCCTCATGGTGCTGCCCTCCCCATGGTGCTGCCCTCCTCCTCATGGTGCTGCCCTCCTCATGGTGCTGCCCTCCTCCTCATGGTGCTGCCCTCCTCATGGTGCTGCCCTCCTCCTCATGGTGCTGCCCTCCTCATGGTGCTGCCCTCCTCCTCATGGTGCTGCCCTCCTCATGGTGCTGCCCTCCCCATGGTGCTGCCCTCCTCATGGTGCTGCCCTCCCCATGGTGCTGCCCTCCCCATGGTGCTGCCCCCTCCCCATGGTGCTGCCCTCCTCCTCATGGTGCTGCCCTCCCCATGGTGCTGCCCTCCCCATGGTGCTGCCCTCCTCATGGTGCTGCCCTCCTCATGGTGCTGCCCTCCCCATGGTGCTGCCCTCCCCATGGTGCTGCCCTCCCCATGGTGCTGCCCTCCTCATGGTGCTGCCCTCCCCATGGTGCTGCCCTCCCCATGGTGCTGCCCTCCCCATGGTGCTGCCCTCCCCATGGTGCTGCCCTCCCCATGGTGCTGCCCCCGTAGCACCCACTCCTCCTACAGTACGTAGCTAGGATGGGATAAATACATGGAAAAGTTCACGTACAATGTGTAAATGTACAGTGACAAAATACATACCCCAAAGCTGTAGGGTCCATATTAAAAAAGAGAGGTTTGGAGGAGGACTGCACTTTTTAACTACTGTATGCATTTCACTTTTGCACAGCATTTAATTTGATTGTATATACCAGACTATCCTGCAAATGAGAGCCTTGTATGTGCATTTTCTTCTTTTAATCAAGTTATTTATCTAGACAGGATAAAGAAGACGCAGACGGTGGACCCTAACAAACAGCACACACGATCGACTCGACAACAAGATATATATTTTTTTTAAAGGCGTCAAAGGTGGCAGATGCCGGGGCATCCCAGATGCCGGGGCATCCCAGATGCCGGGGCATCCCAGATGCCGGGGCATCCCATGCCGGGGCATCCCAGCTTGTGCTTTCATTCTCTGTAGTGTGCACATGATGGGGCAGAGTGACACACTGACCACACGCTTCCCATGACTCACTCACTGGAAACGTGAGTAAAGCAAACACTCACAATGACTTCATGATGACACTGTTGAATAAAAGCTTCCTGTCACTTTCAGCCTCACTCTCTCTCTCTCTGCCAAACTCCACACACACACACATGCAAGCACACACACACGCAAGCATGCACGCACGCACCCACACACGCATGCATGCATGCACGCTAGTACATACACAGATTACACACCCACACGCACACACACACACACACACACACACGCCAAAAGAAAACATACAGGCGACTCACACAAATGCAGCACCCACTGCTCCTATTAGTAAGAATGGGGACTTAAGTGCAGAGGACTTATTTCATGTATTTGCAAATGTACAGTGACAAGATAATACCCCAAAGTTGTATGGTCCACAACACAATATTATGAAATGTGCAATTGTGCACACACTATCTCTCACGCATATGCCGTGTGTGTGTGTGTGTGTGTGTGTGTGTGTGTGTGTGTGTGTGTGTGTGTGTGTGTGTGTGTGTGTGTGTGTGTGTGTGTGTGTGTGTGTGTGTGTGTGTGTGTGTGTGTGCGTGCGTCTGTGTGTGTGTGTGTGTGTGTGTGTGTGTGTGTGTGTGTGTGTGTGTGTGTGTGTGTGTGTGTGTGTGTGTGTGTGTGTGTGTGTGTGTGTGTGTGTGTGTGTGTGTGCTGGGACTTCCCAGTATAAGCCATTCTACACACGTCGTCCTGAGCTTTCTAGCCATATTACCTACTAACCCAATCCCTGGACCCTGACCCTCCCCTCCCCTCCCCCACCCACCCTCTTGCCTCCCCCACCCACAAATCTCCAGCCATGCAATCCCTTCTTAATTACAGGCCAGGAGTGAAACAGGATCTAGCTGGCACAATAGCGCCTTTCTGCATGACAGTTCCATCACAGCAGAAGAGAGAGAGGGGGCTCTCCTAGGCAAAAAGAAAGGAGGAAAGAATGTGTGAGAATGAATGGGACTGAGCGCTGAATGTGGGAAAACTGGGGCACTGAAGTTATTTTTACCTGCAAGGGATTGACTGGTGGCCATTTTTCTCTGGCCGGATACTCATTCACAAAGGTCTCCAGGCCCTATTGTGTCAATAAAAACCTGATTAGCCCAAGATAAAAGGAGCCATAACAAACAGCTTTGAGGGCCTAGTAGTGCCTCTGTCATGTGGTGGACACACTAATGAGGTTGAGATGACTGTTGTGTACGAAGATTTGTCTATCAGGGAAAAACTGTGAAAACGAATTGCTGCTTGTTTAGGGGTCAACATTACAATTTAGGCATGTTGCAGACTTACACACGCAAGATCAGAGTAAAGGCATGAAGGTCCGTGTGAAGACATGAACACTCTCAAATAGTAATGTAAATGTTGTGCAAAGAAAATATTTAGTGCTTAAAAAAGCCCAGCAGCTAAACAACAAACCTAGCATCTGTCTAAACAACATGAGATCTAAATAACGTTCTAAACATTTATAGTCAGGCAAAAACGAACCTAAATAACAAAATGTATGTGAACAAGTAACCAACATACAGTATATCTCTACATAGTTTAACTAGCCTCTATCAAAAAGGATACAAGTAGTAGTTGGGCAGGGAAGCTCACTCTGATTACTGTGAAAGACATGCATGAGTGAGTATGCATGCATCCATAGCATCCACTCCCAGCTAAAACAATATTAATTTCCCTGCAGAGTAAAGACCACAGGCCCATTTTACACTCTCACAGTTAATTTAACGTTCACATATTTTGCAGTGTATGCACTTTCGTCAAATTGCATAAAAATACGGTGGTGGCATGAATTAAGAACTACGTTAAACAGCACTCAGACTGAGTCAGACAGACTCAGACCAGTGCCCCCAGACACCGTCAGCAGAACACCAGACGTTCAAAGTCCAGCAGCTAAAAAGGCACCATGCTGGCGCTCCCTGCAATTAGCATGCTCATAAATACAGGCCTCGCAAACAAATTACAGAAGTCGTGCATGCGGAGGTTCCACCGACAGACCACAGAACCCAGGATTCGGACAGCCAGGGTCCAGCTCCGGACGTCTCCCATCTGTCTCTCTGGAGACCGGAGACCGTGAAGGACATGCCTGGGGTAAAGGAAGACGGAGGCGTTGGGACAGGCACAAGGAGAGAGCACACTCAGCCCTAGCCTCGGAAACCCAGACGTTTTAACTCAGCCCTAACCAGCCCTGCGTTGGCAAGACCAGGCCATGCACACGGACAGGACAGGGCAGGGCATGCAGGTCAGACCAGGCCAAAGGCAAAGGCTCACAGACTAAAACAGCTGGGTGCAAACAAACCATTTGCTGGTTAAACACTCTCGGCACAGCCATGCTAATTCTCTACCGGAACAATTCCTTTAGTACTACTAGCTTGTTCAACATGGGAGGGAAGGGAGGGAACGGGGAATGGTCCAGCCAGCCCACACCAACTGGTGCCTGGAACCCACCCTGAACAATCATCATATGTCAAGATAGACATCCTGTTGAGAAGAAGGAAAAGGAAGGTAAACATTGTCTGCAAAGGAAAAGTCCATTTCTTAAATGTGATCCAATGTGTAAACAAAACAGCTGTTGTTCATTATTCAATATCCAGAGGTGCCAGTCTGTAAAGGAGGTGTTATCATTTTGTAAACAATGGGCTTAAGTTACCTACTGTCCTTTGAAAGACGTATTGCAAAGGGGCTCAATTTTGTGCTATCAATCAGTATGTGTCACCGTTTACCACAAAGGGTGTTTATCTCCATATGGGCAAAACCTCTTCAAACATAGCCACATGTCTCCAAGTTCATAGAGTCTAATGGAATGAGTGTGCGCAGGCATAAAAACCACAACACTAGGGTTGGTTGAGAATGAGGTCATGCATTTGCTCCTGCTCTCTCTGTGTGTGTGTGTGTGTGTGTGTGTGTGTGTGTGTGTGTGTGTGTGTGTGTGTGTGTGTGTGTGTGTGTGTGTGTGTGTGTGTGTGTGTGTGTGTGTGTGTGTGTGTGTGTGTGTGTGTGTGTGTGTGTGTGTGTGTGTAACCTAACCTAACCTAACCTTTAGCTTTTGTAACAGATGAGATATAAACTGGAGTCATTTTCTCCACTCGTATGAACATATCCATCCATTTTGCAGATGGTTTATAAAAGTCCAGAAGACTTTTCCACCGAGACTCCCATTGCATGTGAACTAATAAATACTATTCTATCTGGCATACGAAATATAGTGGAAGAATTCAGGTGGGAAGTAAAGGAAACAAACAAACGCAGGCTTTTCAGCATCTGCACTTTGGATCCACTTTTAGTAACATTTGGGCCACCCAGTGTGGGCAACACCAGTGCAGGTTGGTGAGGCAAGGGGGGCTGGGGTAAAGGGGCTGGATCCCAGCATGGTGAATCCTCTCCTGCCTGCAGAAGGAGCATAGAGAGCGTCTACTCTGCTTTCTTCCAGCTGGGAGACCTTGGACACACTCACTGGCCAGAGCAAACAACTGGGGGAAGACAAGTCAATGGAAACCCTCACCACAAGGATCCCAGCAGGGTATTTGCTACAGCGTCGTTCCGTTGAAAAAGCCTGCCATCCCCTTCGACTTACTTTCCATTGACTTACACTGACAGTTATACAGTATAATTCCTCTGACGGAGTGAGATTGGATATCCAGAAGAGTTTTATGCTCAAGCTGTGGAAGCTATCACAGAAGGCAATAAAATTGTTTGGACGGCGCATGATGTTTCTATTTCACTGTTGCGACATCATGCAATGATTGCGCCTCACTTGACCTTTTTCTTTTTGCACCTTTCTCCAGTCCAGCGAAATGGAGCAGGGAGGGTGTGTGCTGCTCTCAATGGAGCAGGGAGGGTGTGTGCTGCTCTCAATGGAGTAGGGAGGGTGTGTGCTGCTCTAAATGGAGCAGGGAGGGTGTGTGCTGCTCTCAATGGAGTAGGGAGGGTGTGTGCTGCTCTAAATGGAGCAGGGAGGGTGTGTGCTGCTCTAAATGGAGCAGGGAGGGTGTGTGCTGCTCTAAATGGAGCAGGGAGGGTGTGTTCTGCTCTCAATGGAGCAGGGAGGGTGTGTTCTGCTCTCAATGGAGCAGGGAGGGTGTGTGCTGCTCTCAATGGAGCAGGGAGGGTGTGTGCTGCTCTCAATGGAGCAGGGAGGGTGTGTGCTGCTCTAAATGGAGCAGGGAGGGTGTGTGCTGCTCTAAATGGAGCAGGGAGGGTGTGTGCTGCTCTCAATGGAGCAGGGAGGGTGTGTGCTGCTCTCAATGGCACACATGTGGAAGTCTCTCTAGCTGGTCATTTCATTGACCAGCACCAACGCTGCAGATTCAAATACATACTGTACATACACATACTGTACATACCCCCTGGCCTGCAGAAAGACTGTCGGCGAATGTGTCCACGACGACACGGATGCACGTGGACAAACAGACACAGATAAAAACACACACAAACACGTACAGTCAGTCGTACACATGCAAGCATGCACATACAAATATACACATTCACACACCCACTCTGCTGAGCATGCAGCTGCGGTGATGTAAGTGATTAGTCGGTGCAGTGATATCATCTCCACCAGACAATTGCAAATCCCTGCTGTTGTTGTTGGTGTCTCTGCAGAGATCCCACTTGGCTTCCCCAGAATTTGGCATCCCCAGTCCGAGGCTTTGTACTTCAGACTGCAGGCAAATCCCATTTGTTTATCAAAATACGGTCTTTAGGACTGACTGTCCACATTGTTATTTGCAAGTGATCAGATCACATTGGTGAATGCAGACATCGTTGACCTATTCTGTATTGGTTGTTGTGGTAACAACATAACCACATAGGCAATTACATTATGCTCTGTCACACGATGGTATCCCTTGCCGAAAATAGCAGATCTACAAGCTAACAATGGTCTGAGATTTTCAGCAAGTGACCCAGTCAATTTATACCGAAGTCTAAATCAGGCTTGAGCAGATTTGATTAATTACGATTTAGATAAATATTGGATTTGGGCTGCCAGTCTGAACGGCATTACTCAGATGACATGTTGGCACAGGAGTATAAATGTGCAAATCTGGGTCACCTGGGAATGGAATACTGTATGTCAGCCAGGGCCCAGGGGTGTGCATACGTACAGTATATGTGTGTGTGTGTGTGTGTGTGTGTGTGTGTGTGTGTGTGTGTGTGTGTGTGTGTGTGTGTGTGTGTGTGTGTGTGTGACTGTGTGTGCATGCGTATGTCTGACTGTGTGTAGGCAAATGAAGATAAAGTATCACAGAGCACATGGAGTCAAGGGGAGTGAGTTAAAAAATCCCTTATCTCTCCTTCCAAGGTCCAGCTGCTGAAGCGATGGGACCCCTATTGACCCCCACCCAGTCTTATGCTTTTGTTTGAACGACTGAGTCAGTGTTTTGGTCTGTGTGGCCCAATTTAAGACTCAAGTAGAGGCAGCTGATTCTTATAGATAAAGAAAAAGGGGGAAATGTCTCCAGGGCTCACACAGTAACACATTTCTTAACCTTTTACGCTTTTCCTGAAAGGACTAAAGGGTTGTGTTATTTGACAAGCAAAAATGTTTCAACAAAGTTCCTCTGTGCTTTTTATAGCCATAATGCATTAACACTGATTTAAGGCAAAGTGTTTACAGTGAGTACAAAAAGAGAAGCCTTTGTCCGGACCGTAAGACAAATCAAAATTCAAAAGGTCAAGTCAAACCTTTATATTGTCGTTCAGCAGCACCTGAATGACTTTTATCCTATTTTTCCATTCCCTCACTCTACCGCCCCATTCTCCATACATTTATCATCTTATCTATACTGT
Organism: Protomyctophum parallelum; assembly: GCF_964188405.1. Lineage (NCBI taxonomy): Eukaryota > Metazoa > Chordata > Actinopteri > Myctophiformes > Myctophidae > Protomyctophum > Protomyctophum parallelum. Next base: position 26,521,000 of record NC_139718.1, on the reverse strand, counting down.
CATCCTCTCCTCTCCAACCTCTTCTTCCTCCCCCAAAAGATCTTCTGCCTGCTGTCCCACCTCCTATTTAACCTCATGCCCAGGCTTATAGCTCTTCTTATACTTTCAACTTCTTCATCACCTATACTCCCTACGTTTCCCCTACTCCTATTATACATGATTACAACACCACTACTTTAACCTGCATATTGCCCGGTGGAAAATGTCCAAAACTGTTACTTTTCAGGATTCAAAATTTCAAAGCAAAAGTAGCAGAACTGCAAGCTCAAAACTCGCTGCTTCACGCCTCGTTTTGAGCTCACAGATCTGCTACTTTTGATGCTTCTGTGGGACTCAGACACTGTAGTATGATCAAGGTAATTATGAAAAAGGTCGCCCGCTGGCTGAGTGGTCCAGGCGCATGCCACATATAGGCTCTCTGGCCTGACAGCGTGTCGCATGTTAGAGTCACGTTCATGACGACCTTTGCTGCGTGCGTCTCTCCCCTTCTCTCTCTCCCTCTTTCCTGTCTATCTTCACTTGAAACTATAAATAAAGCCAGAAAAGCCAGAAACAAAAGTAATTATAAAATATGGAGATAGGAGGTTTCTGCCCCACAGCAACGACACTCTACCCTCTACATTCTCTTCCACCACCAGCTCTGCTTCTCTCTTCCGGACCCTGTCCTTCACTCATACTCTATACTCTCCTATACCTTAACCACCCCTCCTATACACACACACACACACACACACACACACACACCTACACTCTCCTACCTCGAAGGCTTAGCTCCCATAGGGACACTCTAATGACAGGCCTTGAGGAAACTGACCACGATCATTATCAGCGTCAGCCGTAAATACAGGCCCCTTGACATTCCAAGGCTCTGAGGTGGCGCTGAGGTGGCTGAGGTGTTAAACATCTCTAGCCTATCTCCAGATAGCACTCCTGTCCACCACACAGGCACTACAACCCCCTGGCTGCGTCTTTCCTTTCCTCAAGGATGAGTGCAGACAGAGCGAGGAGAGGAGGGGGAGGCGGTGGTGGCATCGGGGCAGCTGAGCTGGGGAAAACATGACTTACAGTGGGAGATGTACCAAAACCATACAATACAGTATGAGAGTGGGAACATGATAATATCCTTCTCAGTCCAAATTATGTCAGGCAGCGTGGGAACTGTTTAAATAACAGATTTAGTGAGACGGGAGGAGTTAAATTGAGTTATAGGCCGGTATGGATAGTTGGGATTTATTTCCCGTTCCTGTCCAGATGCACAAATGGCTTTCATAATGCCTGGGACATTATTGCATGTGTGACAGACAGACAGACAGACAGACAGACAGACAGAGACATGAGACAGAGCTGGCAGACAAACACAGACACACACACACACACACACACACACACACACACAGGCTATTTCATCTAAAGGTCGTGCAAACAGTCATGAATATTCGTTTTCCCCCCCCGTATAAATAGCCCTGCTAATATAAGCGTTATTAATGGTTTTGTGGGCATCGCAGCCACGATTTTATCCAAAAAAGGTTACAAGGAACAGGTGTGCGAGACAGACACGCACTGGTTAGTAGAATAGTAGCAACCATAAAAGCGTCTGGTCGGACAGCAGCAGAAAGTAAGAACAGACATCTCTCCAAATCCGCAGACGAGTCGCACTTAACTAGAGTTGTTACGTTCCAAACAGTCCATCACGTAACATCTCCTCCGTTTAGTGAAATAGTGCACTGTTTTGAAAATAAACAAATGCCCGAGCTGCAATGACATAAATCAGTTCCTATAGTTCTAGCGGAGCTTCTGAAATACTTTACCTTGTGACTTTGCCTCTTTCTCTCTCTCTCTCTCTCTCTCTCTCTCTCCTCACGTACACCTCCCCCGGTAATTCATTGTCCGACTCCGAGTCCGACTCATACCGAAACCGAATGATACATTAATTCACTGACTTTCTGCTCGCTGTCGGTCATTCATTGCTTTCGGCTTTTTAGGGCTTTTCTCCTTGTCTTTTGCAGGTTTCTTCAGAGCGGAGAGTTCAGATCTCTACTACCGCTTTGCTGTCGAGAGACCCATTGAATAGACTCATCCCATATTCCTTTAAAGGGCCCAATGCAGGATCAAATTTCGCCAGGAGTCAAACCCCCTTGTGTGTAGGAGCTATATACTCAGGATATTGCATTAGCCAGGCTCTGCTTGGGTCCTGGGTCCCCCAGCTCTCTCAACATGTAAACACAAACGAACCTATACTGTAGCCTATGAAACAAAGCATAACCTATATAATCCGATTTGTAAACATTTTCCTCAAAACTAACTGACGTGATTAAGGCACTGAAATAATCCTAACCTATGTTGGACTAGCTTGTCTTTTATTAAAACTCTTAACTTCAACTGTCAAATAAAACAGGCTGCTTCAGGCAATTACATTTGTCCATTGGGAATGGCTAATAGGGCTATCAAAACGTGTATTTTTTTTTCCCCCTCCCTGGAATCAAAAGTTGTTTCAGACCATGGTGTGGAAGCTTAGAACAGAAAATGAATCATTATCTGGGCTGTAAAACTTTTGTGAGGGCCTAATTTGGGAAGGTCTGAAACTTTGCCTGCAGAATACAAGAACCAACAGCTAGCCTTCAATTTTATTATCACTCAGACTCAGACAGTCAACTCATGTCTTTACTTTACGTTAAGTTGCTTTAATCAGCAGCGTTTAAACCATTGATTCCCAAACCTAGCTCGAGACCCAAAAGAGAAATTTGATGTCTCCAGTCCTCAGTACCCAAACTATAGGGGAAATAGTTTGGGTAAGGAAAAAGTTCACAACACATGCAGCTGTTATTTTCACTACTTCAAGTTCTTGTTTATTTATGGAATTTGGAGGATTTGCGTTTCTAAATTATTTTGAAAAAGTTTTATTTTTTATTTTTATTAATTTGTTTTTACCTTTTAAAATAACAATTGAATTGAGAATAAAGGTAGGCTATATAATTTACTCGTTGTGACCCATAAAAATGGGTCCGAGGCCCAAAAATGGGTCCCGGCCCAGTTTTCGGGAACCAGTTGTTTATACTGTAGCAAGTAATGGGGCTCAATAACAAAACAGCCTTCTCTTTGTGGGAAGCTGATGTGCATTTCTGTCTTCAGTGCGAGGAGCAATTGGATATCCACATCTGGAACGTTTTATCATGTATGAACATTTACATTGTTGCCTGATACGCCCAAATAAATAATTCACAACATTCAGTGCCAGAGATTAAATCATATAACAGACAGCAGAAGTACGGCAGGCAGGCACTGAAGTGGCTCTGCTATAAAAGAACAGAACATTTTTTAAATCTAAATGTAAACACTGTCTCAGATGGGACTGCTGCATGATGCAGGGAAGTTAAGTTTGTCTCAGTGCAACTATGAGCATTCCATTTGAACGAAAAGGATACATGCATGCAGCAGAATATAGCCCTGCCTGAAGCCTAATATCTCCCATGGCCAAAGGGGGTATTCCCCTTTGGATGAGAAGTAGATACTTCCTGCTGTGGGGGACACCTGGGTTTGAATGCATGCCCGTTCACATGCACAAATGCCACCACCAACAAGTACAAGTGAAGGAGAGACTCTGGGGAAACACAGATTGACGAGACTATAGATAAATAAATGAAAGCAGACCGCAGGTCATGGCAGAAAGTGGACAGGGATGTTGCATTACATGGAAACTAAATCACATGGTAACATATAAAAGCAGCACTTAGGTTAGGTAGGCCTAACAAAATGGTCTCTGTACATCCTGCTTTCATAGTGCCTTTGTATATTTATATATCTACATATGGCTCTCAAAATCTACTCTCTGCTAATGTATGTAATGTATCTGTCTTATTCTAAACACTTCTAAGGTTCCCTCAGCACCATGTCGTGCTCAGATCAAGTCCCATTCTGGTGCTGGTATCGTAGCAAAACTATTCCTGTCCTGTGCATTCGTCAGGCTGTTCTGACGGCTACTCTAAGTTAGAACCAATCCCGGATCAAATCAAATATGTAAATAATAAGTGTTCTTTTAACATGCTCAGACTCAGGGGTTAGGGTTATTTGCAATTAATGTTTGACACAAGCCTAGTTGGAGCTAGAGAGAGAGAGAGTGAGCTCAGAGTAGGCTTTCAGTGCTATAGCCTACTGAAGCTGGGCTGGCTCAGGCCTTGTGCCGTGTGTTGCACAATCACACAGTGCCTCAGTGCTCTCAGTCAAAACAAGTGGTGTCAGGCCTACATGGTTTACATGCCGGCTCCCTGGCAGAGCTGCCAGTGCAGTGAAGGGAACACAGGGCAGTGAGAGTGAGAGTAGCTTTGGGGCCCGTTGTCATTTCGTGATCACAATTGCGATAGTCTTATAAATGCGATAGTCTATTTAGATTTACCCTAACTTCACGTCAAATCACACCACGGCGATTAACCTGACTGTGAGCTAGTTTCTTAAACTAAAAAGCTTACACCAGTGGAAACCCTAAGGTGATTCAATGCTTTTTCTTTTAGATACTTTTCATAGTGTGGCTCTGCAGGAGTCGAGCTGTCTATAAGAGTGTCAGTTTGTGTGTGTGTGTGTGTGTGTGTGTGTGTGTGTGTGTGTGTGTGTGTGCTCACTTCCAGTGCTTAGTACCTCTGCTATTGTTATTCCTATATGTTTTATACTTTTAAAATAACGAATTAGATTTTATACTGTAAGTCAAGGGGCTTATTGGGCCTATGTTTTTGTTTTTCTGTTGTTGGTAGTCATGGTTGCCAGATCCCACATTCGTCCCAACTGCTTTGCCTACTGAATAACTGCTAGCTTGCACAACGTCTTCATAGTAGGACTCAAGTCTTGTACAGTTCACTGGGTGTGTCTTCTGCATCGAGGATGATAGTTTTCGTTTTCCTGGACCCCTCTGCCCTCAAATACATGTTTCCCATGATAATGGTGGTAGAGTAACATGATGAAGGAGCTGGAGCACGTTTCGGTCATCCCCTGCGTAAGTATAGCCCCTCAGATACAGATGATATCTTTTATCAGCTCAGCTTTGTGGCTCCTGGAGGAAACCAAGTGGACTTTGTCCTCTTCCAGTTGTCGCTGTGTGGGGAACTGTGGGCAACTTAGTCCAGTCTGAAGTTTTACAAACACAGTATATGATATTATCCAAAGTGCTTGAAGACAAGCGCATCAATCTGATCAGTGCTGTCAATGTCACTGTACCCTCCAAAGGAGCATGACTGTCTCACTTTGGTCCTGTCTTCAAATTCCCCGTCCAGCACAACATGTCATGCAAAGCTTAGCCAATGCGTGAATCAGATGGGTGGGTTTGGCCAATCAGTGAATCCAATGACTGTTTATCTCTGTCAAATTGATTGTCATAGCAACCCCAGTCCATGCAGGCTCTGGAAATCCCCACACCATTCACCAGAAAGACAGTGTTATTCATGCTAAATAGCATCAGTATTATTTGTTACTGCATTGGATATATATGTATATACATTATGTCTATTTTTACAGTGTCTCTGCCAACTATACAGTGTAAGAGGGGTGTGGTCTGGGGTGTGTGTATGCGTGCGTGCGTGTCTGTCTTATATGCACACACACAGACAGACATGTCTGCAGCTAATCTTGCAAATTACCACACCAATCAGCACCAAACATCATATGCACACTGCCAGTAGGATAATGAAGTACCTACACAATTTCTTTGTGTCTTATATTTATTTATGTATTTATTTATTTATAACAGAAGTAAACTCAGCCCATATCAAGCTGAAATCTTGCCCAAATTAATTTCAAAAAGTCATACATCGATACGTCATTAGCCTCGGAGACAACGGGCATGTTCTTTTAATACGTCATACATAGACGACTGACGTCACGGCCTGGGCCTGGCCACATGAGATCTTAGTCCAGGCACATGTGTTCTGTTGCGTCGTTATACATTGTTCAATTATCTAAAGTCCAATTGAGCCTAAGATATGGCATATATATATTGACTACAGGGAAACATGTCCCTTCATGATATGAATATGAACAGCAAATGAGTAATAATAAGAAAGAAGATATACCGAATTGCGAATCAATCAAAATTCGCTCCATAGCAGACTTCCTGGTGGGGCGACCCTCGAAACGCGGGTCAGCGCTGTGTTGTCCCGGAGAGCTCTGACGTGTCTATACTGTACTTTTCCGCACACTATATAGAACTCTATGCCTGCTTGTGACCTTGCTACGCACAGCCAGTTAGTGTGCACACTCTTAAGTAATGGTAGATACTCTAAAAGTCTACTTTTTATCATCAGTTCTCATGTGGACGATGTGAAACAATTTTATTGTTTTTGTTTACTAAAGGTGTCTGGGAAACCAGGCTGATATTTACACTACATGGAATGAGTGCAAATCAACTGACAGTCCTGAGGAAAAAATAAATTATCTCATACCAAGTCATGCCAGAAGCTGAGTGGGTGATAAATGGACAGAGGGACGATGAGCTTGTGCTGATTGGTCATCTTCTATCATCCCAAAGGATAATAGCTGACCGCAATGAGCGAAAGCCAAAGTGCCACTGCTTTATGAACGGTCACCACATGCGACCTCGCTGCTAAAGGAAGTCATCATGTCAAACATGGACGAAAATCAGTCACCAAACACAGATGCGTTTAACATGGTGAAGTACATCTTGATGATGTCATCAAGATGTACATCACCATGTACATAATTTTTTTTCAGACCAGTTCTAGGAAACACAGAATGGGGGGACTTTTTATTATTTCCAGCTCTAAGGTATATTAATGACAAATTAGAAAATGTTTGAAAAGTTTTGAACACACATATTCCCAAAATAGGATACCGGTAACTGTATTTAGGTTAAGCATACAGTATAGGTTAATGTCTATGGAGTCCTGCATTTTCCAATGTGGATGATGATGATGTATTGTCTGTCTTCTTTGGAGTGAGTGACTAGTACACTGAGACAATAGCATTGCTGATGTGGATTTGTCAGAACTATTTTAGCTGAGAAGATTTGCAGTTCACAAAGGAATTAGGAGAATCTGCTTTACAGACTGTGCTACAAACATACACACAGTCTCAGATTTTGGAGCCATAATTTCCATGAACACACCCGTTTAAAAACTCTGTGTTTGACTTTGTTGACACATTTAGTGATCTGCCTTCATTTGCTTTTATTCAAGCTATGTTTCTATATAGTTTCATATTTTTAATTCTCTACATTTTACACATTTTCATTACCTCATCGCCATCAGGTCCACCTGACCTCATGCTCACACACACACCTGTAAAGTGTGTTATAAATAACACTTACTCAGTTGAATTTTCAGAGGTCAATTGAGCGCTATTGGCCCATCTCTCACAAAGAGACAGTTAATGGTTAACAGTCCTCTGTAGCTGTTGTTGGTAGCTGACCCATACTCAACCTCTCCCCACAACAGATTTGAAGATACCGGTATACACAC
>NC_139718.1:26474664-26513343 GCF_964188405.1 Protomyctophum parallelum | reverse complement strand
AGGTGTCATTTTCTTTCATCTCAGGAGAACAGAGCAGAGGCCATGCTGAGACTCCCAGAACAATGATGTCATAGTCATAGACACCAGTCAATGGATCTGACAGATCTGGCCTATAGGATGAGCAGACCAGACCAGACCAGACCAGACCAGACCAGACCAGAAAAGAGAGAGGAGAAGACAGTAGAAGAGAAGTGATGAAAGACTACATTGAAAGAGAGGTAATTTATAGTAGGTTGGAGTGGCTAATTGTCGGTATTGGCTGAGGGTGCCTCCCTTTTCAACACACGGGACCCCCGGGAGATGGATTGCTGAGATGGAGCGCAACACCTACCATCAGCGCTCCCAGCACTTGAAGCACAACCTTATCCATGCCGGGCTACTCACTTGCAGAGATGGCTGTGATCAAACCCAGGACATTGTAGTCCAAAGAGGCGAGTGCTCTACACCCTAGAAAAGAAGAGAGGGTATAAGTGAAGTGAAGTGAAAAGAGGAGAAACAGGAGGCACCAAGGAGATGGGACAAATAACTTGATGATGAGTTTAGGAGAAGAGAAAACAGAGAAAACTGTGGAGAGGAGAAGAGAAACGTTTGAAGAAAGGACAAGCGGTGCAGGGAAGGAGGGAGGAGGGAGGAGGGGAGAGGAAAAGACTGAGAAGAATCAGTAAGCAGAAAAACAGAGGGTGGAGGTCGGGAGGGCTGGAGGGCTGGAGGGCTGGAGGGGGGCAGAGTGATGGCTTTACCAGACCTGGGACCAGAGAGGCAGCGCTGCGCTGCGAGGAGACCCAAAGGAGGAGGAAAAACAACCCTCAGTCTGCAGCACAACACGCACAGGTCAACACACCACGCGCCAATACAGAATGTATACTAAGTATTCAATCATTTATATACGTTCAGTTCATAGATCTGCACCATTGTGCAAACAAGTATAAATGAGGCACACTACTTTTCATTACTACTACTACTTTACCTCATATGGCGAGACAGACAGACAGACAGACAGGACATTATGTTCATGAAACATGCTGAAGTGTTGGTGGCAATATTTGATGTCTGGTCCTGCTAGTTTTAGATGAGCGTGTTGCCCTCTGCTGGACACAACATGTAGTCTCACTCATCTATTTGTTCTACCATTCACCCTGAGAGGTCGCTAGAACTGCACATTTTTCAGTGGGGTTCCTCTGTCTCTATCCAATTTGTACACTCTTGGAATTAGAACATTTAGCATGTGTCCTGCTGCTGCTCCGTATGGCAAGCTATGGCAGCTGCCATGGCTCCAGGGGAGAGAAAATGTGCCAAAAAATAGGCAAATAACCAAAACATTTAGGAAAATATGCCAAAAAAGAATAGGCAAACAACCGCACATAACCACAAAAAGGGAGGAAAATAGGACAAAAAAGAGGCAAATAACCTCACGCAAGCAAAAATAATTGGAGCTTGCTAAATCTTATAGCTGAAATGATGCCACTGCTCTTTTCAGACTCTACCTCATCCCCTAGCCACCAGCTTTGAATGTTATCAACCGATAATCACCAGTAGGTTACTTATCAAGACGATGCAATCGACCTACTGCATGCATCTGGAGCTTAATGGCTGCGATTAGGAAACATGGAAGTGAAACTGACTTACGTGGCTGATATGACTGATAAGACTGATATGACGGGGACTTACAGTACATGGCGGGTTAAGACTGATATGAGGTTAGGGGACTTACAGTACGTGGCCGGTTACGACTGATATGAGGTTAGGGGACTTACAGTACGTGGCCGGTTAAGACTGATATGAGGTTAGGGGACTTACAGTACGTGGCCGGTTACGACTTATATGAGGTTAGGGGACTTACAGTACGTGGCCGGTTAAGACTGATATGAGGTTAGGGGACTTACAGTACGTGGCCGGTTAAGACTGATATGAGGTTAGGGGACTTACAGTACGTGGCCGGTTACGACTGATATGAGGTTAGGGGACTTACAGTACGTGGCCGGTTAAGACTGATATGAGGTTAGGGGACTTACAGTACTTGGCCGGTTACGACTGATATGAGGTTAGGGGACTTACAGTACGTGGCCGGTTAAGACTGATATGAGGTTAGGGGACTCACGTGGCTGGTTCCATGTTTCCTAATCACAGCCAGTAGGCTCCAGTATACATGCAGTAGGTTGATTGCATCGTCACCTTCTGGTGATTATCGGTTGATTTTCATTAAAATCCGCTACCCTATAGCAGTAGCACTCCTCGCTCCTTCTTGTCGCCTTTTCTACGAGAGGCTAGTAATATGCAGCTCTACAGTATGTCTTGGTTAACTTGTTCACATGTTTTTGTCATTTAGAATTGTTTCACTTAACCACAACAAATGCTAAGAATGTTATTTAGACAGCATGCTGTTTTTAGTCAGATGCTGTTGATCTGGTATCCTAGCTACTTTGAAGCACATTGTTCTCTTTGCGCTCTACTTATGATTGTAGGGTGTGGCATGAATGTGATGTTTCAATTAGGATGATGTATATGCCCAGCATAGGCTACATGTATAATGATAATGTCAGCAGCAGAAGACTGCAAGAAATCAAACAAATGGCCTGGGCCGGCTTAGCGGTCCAGGCACTTGGCTGTTAATCCAGCCTGACAGTGTGTCGTGGGTTCGAGTCCCGGTCCAGAGGAACTTTACTGTGTGTCTTCTGCCCATCTCTCTCCCCGTTTCCTGTCTACCTACTATACCTCTATCAATAAAGGCAAAAAGCACCATAAATATATATTAAAAAACAAAAACAAAAAAACAAGCATAGATGCTGATTCATTGTAAAACAGTATTGCCAAATACTTGTCAGCTGCCCTGATTGTTGATTTAGTGGAAACAACTGATTGATGCTCAGGATTGTGCATTTTGAAATCTGTATCCGATAGGGAGGCAATTATGCATTTAATGGGTTGGGGTTAAAATGTGTTTGTTGTTGACTGCATCTGACAACATTCACGCTAAATGGCTTATGAACCGTGTCCTTTGATTAGTGGAATAATATAATATAGTACCCTATATAAAGCCACACATTGTCAGTGTCTCGTCATTTCACCACTGTTTTAGTGCTGGAATGTCGCACTGTGTGGGCGAAATTAGCTTGCTTACACTTTCATCTTCTCTCCAGTAGACCACTAAATAATCTGTCAAACTACCAGCCCAATAGTTGGGGTTGGACTTTAACATTTAACGTTCTCTCTGCTTTCAATATAAATTCTGTCACTTTGAAAAAGGGTGGATGAAAACAAATACAAATAAAACTGGCAGCATCTAACACATGCTGGCTTTAGAAGAATCCTTGGCTTGTGGAGCTTCCCTTTGAACAAAAACGTGCTGTGAAACAAAGGCCACATAACTTACTGCGTCACTTCTGAGAATAAAATATGTTGTACAGCTGTCAAATGCAACAGCTCTGCTAAACGACCAAGATGTTCTTCTTCGGTGTCTTTGATGGCGTGGCTGTACACAGACACAACAAAGAGTCACTAACAACACAGATATAACAGTCAGTCACACAACATGCTTTTGGGACAAACCAACAGCTCATGCCGTGCGGGGAGAGAGTGAAAGCATTTACTGTGTCAACATTGTGGGGGTTTTTTGTTTAGTTTTTTTGGGGACAAATTCTATGTACCATTTAGCGATATGAATGATACAGTATATGAGTTTGATGTATAGCACCCCATTGTTATCATCTGTTTATTATCGATCATATCAACATAATGTTGATCTGCTATATTATAATATAACAGTGGTGGAAAGTAAGTACATTTACTCAAGTAGAATGTTTGAGGTACTTTTACTCTACTTAAATTAATTTAATATTTCAATTCTACTCCACTTATATTTTTATTCCACTATGTCCTCTTTAATCAATTATTTGACAGCTTTAGTAAGAAACTTTTCATTAATAACACAAAACATACATTAACTGATTAATTATAATTGGTTAAGCTACCCAGCAGCACGTTAAGTCATTAAAATCAGAACAACCTTTACCAGCTGCAACATTAGACAAAAGTGGAACGCATGACATTCTATATAATGAGTAGCCATTATGGTGTCAATACGTTTGTACTTTTACTCCAGTAAGATTTTTGATTTGACTTTACAACTTTACAGATTAATACATTGTGGTATTATTGCTACTTTTAGTTAAGTAAAATTTAGGCTACTTCTTTTTCCACCACTGCATTAGTCTGAGAGCCTTTGTGACTTGTGGAGACTATAGCAAAGAGCTGCCCCCCCCCCCCCTACCCAATCCCACGCCCCCTCCACCACTTCTGAGAAAACACCCGGTCTTTATTAGTGAGCGATCAGCACACTCACCAGCAACAGATGCTGCCACAATTAAAACACACTCACACTGACATGGTCAATTTCTCCTTTGTGCCACTATTCTTGTCATTCTGGAGACTGTTTAATCTACTCCAACGCCAAGTATCTTCTCAAGCTCAAACAAATGGGTACCCAACCCCCCCCCCCCCCCCCCCCCCCCAACAACAGCCTCTCCCTGCGTCACTCTAGATGAGCCTGGATGGTCAGAGAGTGTTGAGCATGAAGTGCTTCTTCTGTCAGTCCAACAGTCATCGTGGGCTGGATCTTCTTTCTTTTCTTAAACTTGACAGTTTAAAGACATGACAGAGAAGCGTCCTTCGAGTGCGAACGACAAACTGCCCCAGATTGGCAAAGAGGAAGGGCTGGGCAAAAGGTCGCGACCCCGGTATTGGCCTCCCTGCGGGGTTTCACATCCTAAAATAAAAAAGGGACCAAGACAATTGAGCACTCTCTCCCTCTATGCGGCTGACACTCTGCCTGCAACCATGCACCCCCCCCGCCTGCCCAGCCCCATCCCTAACCCCCAGCGATGCCACATCCCATTGAATAACCAACGCTCTGATCAAAGGGGAATTCCAGCCCCCTGTCCCTCTCTCTCTTTTTGCCTCCATGTCCCATCTAAGTCACTCAAATGGAGCGAGGGGTGGAGCATTATACAAGATAGGAGACAATAGAGCGGCATGCTGTGCCAGTTTGTGTTTGTGCGCGTGTGTGTTTCTGTGCGTGTGAATGTCTGCTTGTGGCCATGTGCGTGTATGTGTGTGTGTTAAAGCATCCTCTTACTCTCGTACAACCATGCACGCACGCATGCACGCACGCACGCAAGCACACACGCACGCACACACGCACGCACACACGCATGCACAGACACAAGGACTCCAATGCATTGCTAACACACATTCATCTGTGCACGACTGCACGTGTACTCTGCACAGAGTACATCCTATGTACATCCTATGTCCATGACCCTATAGCAGCTGGTGTGAGGGCCACTATAGCCAAAGTCTGTTCAGACCAGCTGTGGGGAGGCTTGTTAACGGCAGATTTAATCTGGGCCAAAGGTACTGGGGAGAAAGGGGAGAAGGAGCCTCATGCACTGGGTCACACTTTACATTGAAATAAAAGACAAGAGCACCTTAAAGTGAGTGTTGAGTGAGTATTCTGAGATGAGGTGCCTATGTAAACAGACACTAATAAGAAGAACAAGGGGTTTAGAGCTATGGTTTGGTGTAAAACAGAGAAGTAAACACCTGGATTGTTTGCCAAACAGAGTGGCGTACAGAGACTATACAGTACAGGGGTTCTCAACGGTCTTGTCTCCCGAGCCACAGGTTGAGAACCCCTGCAGTATGACAGAGACAGGCTCCATGAGAGGGACAGATTAGTGACGGTAGGAGGGCGTGTCTCCAGGGTGTGTCCCCAGCAAAATGAGCTAATATAGCTTCAAAATTAGTTGAACCACTTCAACCCTACTTAGGCTATATGAAAATATAAGATGATATACACCGCTATATAGATAACGTTTTTCTTTTTTTTGTTTGGTCTCATTGAAGTATTTAACAGGACAAATGTTCTCTTATGGGGGTCCCCGGCAGAACATATTTTCAAATAGGGGTCTGCGGCTAAATACATTTTAATTTGGGGGTCCTTGACATGAAAATGTTTGATAAGCACTGAGTATGTGGACATTGTTGGAGTAGTGGTTAGTGAAGAGAGACGAGTTTAGCACTGATGACCTCAGGACATGAGGAGGATATGGAAGAGGGACTGCAAGGATGGGATCATGAGATTTAAAGAACCACTTCACCCATTTTCAACCTATCTTCATATAATTGGTCCTCATAATGCTCATGAATCATTATACGATGGCACCATTTTTTGCCTTCTCAGAGAAGGGTTGTGGACAGCTGGGGTTCAAACTTCATTTTTAAATAGCAACGAATTCTATTTCAGCATGCTAACTTTCCAGAAAGAGAAGGTCAGCGGTTTCTATTAGCTTCGAATCCCCATCAATGATGTGGTTGGTAGGCACGTTCTGAACTGTCCATAGCCCACCAATGCAAGTGAGTTGATAAAAATTGTGCAATCTTATAATGAGCATTAGCGTTCGAAAATGGGTGAAGTGCTCCTTTAAGCATGGTTCCTGGCACAGAGTTAGAGTCAGGTTCACGCAGAGAGACAAGGACTCGTGAGCACAGAGTTAGAGTCAGGTTCACGCAGAGAGACAAGGACTCGTGAGCACAGAGTTAGAGTCAGGTTCACGCAGAGAGACAAGGACTGTCTTACGGTGGACGCTGGCGCTGTGACTGTGTCTGTTTATATCACCATTATAAAACTACCACTGTCCCAGATTTGACACTTTACACACAATTATTACGTTTATAGCATCTTAACCGCTCCACCACTGGGAATTGGACACGAGGGTTGTGGCTGGAGTCATGTGAAAAAGCTAGCCTCCCAGCTTTGGCAGTCAAACAACGAGTCAGCTATAATAACCGTACAGTTTAGCCAAGCAGAAGTGCAACTGGCACAGGCTTGAGCATAATGGAGATCTTTCACTTCCAACATTGTCACACATCTGTCGTACAAGGAAGTTACAGTATGTGTTCCTCCTTCTGTGTGTGTGTGTGTGTGTCTGTGTGTGTGTGTGTGTGTGTGTGTGTGTGTGTGTGTGTGTGTGTGTGTGTGTGTGTGTGTGTGTTCCAATCTGAGATGTGTGCTAGAAAAACGTGCTTGCACAACATTCTGTCAGATTGAAGTGCACCAGCTGAGACTGATACATGCGTTAGTCAGGGAATGCAGCACAGATACGGAGCTCATGGAGATTGGAAAATATTTTGGAAAATCCTCTCCAAAGAGTTTGACTTGTTGGTGAGGCTTTCAGAAGCTTTAACCATATGAACCCCTAGTCCCCTTATTCAGAAGAGAACATTCGTGAAAATAGCAAGCTTGTGTTTGAGTTTTTAGATCTGCCAAAAATAAATACATTTTGAAGTGTAGTATAGACTAGTGATTCCCAAAGTGGGGTCCGGGGACCCCTAGGGGTCCTTGAGGGGGATCCAGGAGGTCCCCAGCTAAATTATAGTTTGGAACCAAATGGACCCTTATTGAACTTTGAGAGTGTACAAATGGTTCCATTTGTAACATCTCAAACGTCAGGTACATTTGATTGCACTGTTGTGATTCTTCAAGAAAGTGATGTGTGTGCAAAGATCAGATCACTGCAATCAGACACTTTCAATGTGCAGTTATGCATTTATTGTTTTCATGCAAATTAATAGTGTTGCATCACGATGCTTTTACTATCTTTGCTATTTGTACTTGATCTCTCCGAGTCCTTATTGAAATAGTACAGTGAGGCGCTTCAAATAACAGCATCCGTCATTTGGATTACTAGAGCGGTGCCCATGGGGCCTCTACAGCGGTGCCCGTTGGCCTACTTGGAACGATGCAAGTTGGAAGTGCATGCCCCACCAACCAGATATTATATCTGTGTCCCTTTTATTCCCATATATGGAGTTCGTTGTCAGGCATGCCCAAATATGGAGAGAATATGTCAGAATGATCTCAGAACAGGCCAGCTCCATATATGGACCCGGGCAGAGGCCTTTTTGTGGCGGTTATGGACAACCGTGGGTCTGACCGACTCGACACCGGGCACTGCACCCCCTGCAGTGGTGTGGGACACGTGTGTCAAATTTGAAGTCTCTGGGCCAAACGATTCTCGAGTTACGTGGATTACACACACACAGACAGAGACCTGGTGCATTTATAGATAGATTTGATACGTGATACGTGAGAGCGTTTAACATCCTATTATCAAACATAAGAAAAAGAAAATCCTACATATCATATAACACATAATTCTCCACACCAGCCAAGACTCAGGCAAATTGATGGCGGTTAGGCAGGGAAGGCCATGTCAGCCTGACTGCGACCACAGCACACACGCACGCGCACACGCACACACACACACACACACGCACACGCACACGCACACACATACGCATACGCACGCACACACACAGAGGGGACCCTGTGTCTGAGTCTCCCCGCCAGCCCGCATGGGTGTTTCCTCTCAACACCTGATTCAGCAGCACCTCACATCTGCGCAGCATTAGCGTCACTAGCGGACGTGCCTGGCCTGCCTGCGCCCCTGCATGGAGCCAGCCAGTAAGGGGACAGCGAGGCAACGTGTGACACACAGAGGCCTAATGCAGGCAGACGGACGCACCGCACAGGCGCTTCACATGTTCCACACTGGGAATGCAAAACATCCTGAACTCAGCAGCTCCTACACAGCACAGCACACACATCTGGATCACAGCTGCTATGAGCGAGCGAGGGAGGGAACAGGCTGCCATGTTTGCGCACAGACCCGCGTTTGTATGTGCATGACGTATTTTGTGTGTGCTTTTATATGTGGGAGTGTGTCTAGTCTATATATACACTGTATACCGTAGCCTATACAGTACAGTATAATGTGTGTGTGCGTGTGCGTGTGCGTGTGTGTGTGTGTGTGTGTGTGTGTGTGTGTGTGTGTGTGTGTGTGTGTGTGTGTGTGTGCGTGCGTGTGCGTGTGTGCGCGTGTGCTGTGTGTGTGTGTGTGTGTGTGTGTGTGTCTGAGCACATCCACATTTGATGTGGGGCGTGTGGCATACAGTATTTAGATAGCACACGTGCGTCCACACATACAGTATTTGTGTATGTGTAAAGCCAAATGGTCCATGATGGAACCGGACGTTTCTTGGTTTCTACTTTCTTGACTATAAGATGGGGGTCCTGACTCGTCAGCAGTACAGTTCTACACTGAAGCTTGGACCGGAGGGTCAGTGTCTATCGCACACACGCACACACACACACACACACACACACACACACACACACACACACACACACACACACACACACACACACACACACACACACACACACACACACACACACACACACAGTCTATGGAGGGAGGGAAACTGTTCTGCATGACCTTTAGAAACATTCTCAAGAAACAAGAAAAGTCACATACTGTAGTATATTGTATGTGTAGTTCACTTCTATCGATTACTCTCCCCATGGAGACTTGAAGGGAACCAGCAGTGGTTTCCTATGGAGACATAAAGAGTCTAATTTGTGTCTCCAATATGGAACCACTGCAGTGCTGGCCATCAAATTATCAGTAGAACCTGCCAAATGGCCACCTGACTGAGTCTGTGTCCAACATCACTACTAGCTTATACACATCCTTATGAATGTATTTTAAAATGTGAGTCAGGGGGAAGACAAGCTCCCCCACAGTGAGACGGTGCAGCAGTAGCACATTGGTCCAGCAGGTGGTGCGTGTGCTCTGTCTATCTGGACAGTAGAAGTGGAGACATTCAGTTGCCTTTTGCTGCTGGGTTCATAGCTGATGGTTTAAAGCTCATACATCAGTGTGGGACAGAGTTCAGAGGCTCGTCACCCACAGGGACAAACTGGCATATTTGCATAAAGACACCAGAAACTATTCTGTGTCAGTTATCATCCATTTTCCACTGCAAACAACAGAACAAAGGATGACTTTTATAGAAATGTAAATGTTTCATTGATACTGTATGGTGTGTCTTACTGTGTTGATCTCCCTCTCTCTCTGTCATTGTCTATAGGCCTCTTTCCCAACACGTGTGTGGACATACTGTATACAGCACAACACACACACACACACACACACACACACACACACACACACACACACACACACACACACACACACACACACACACACACACACACACACACACGTAATGCACTCTCTTGTGCATTAAAGTATCATATTTCTGACTGCTGCAAAAGGCCCAAGGTGTTTCCTGGCACAGATGAAGCACCTGTAGCCACTTTGAACTGGATATAGCTTCAGCCGAAAGCACTATAGAATGTGGCTCAGTGAGTGAACCTTCCAGCCATGCAGGCTTTGTTGATATAGTTTGTGTTGCATTATTATTGCCTGGCCATCCTTTACCTGAAGCTTTACTACAGGGCCCATGTTTGGGCCATATGTTTAACCACTTAAAGCCATATAGCCTATACAAATCATAGAGTTGTAAATAAATAGAGACGTCACTGAGAGAAAACACTGAAGCGGAATGGACATGGTGGCCGAAAGTAGGTACTGCAGCTCGAGCGGCACTGGGCCCATCTACAGTACGTCACTATGGGTGCGTATGTGACGCATGCACGACTCGCTTTCGGCCTGGTGCGTTCATGAGAGCTCCGTTGAATTTAATACAATTCTGTGACGTACCTTATTGGCCTGAATATAAGACTACGTTTTTTTACAATGGAAATATATCCTAAAAAACGGGGTCGTATTATAATCGGGGACTATAGACTATTTGACATTCAATGTTCTTTTTCCACAAATGAGTCTTGAAAAAGGGGGGTCGTCTTTATAATCAGAGTCGTCTTATATTCGGGACAACACGGTAGATGGGGCCCAAATGGGCGGAGCCCACCACTTTTCCAACCCGGAAGAATGGGTGAAAACGCCTCGTGTGCCCAGTACGAACTGGCCAGATGTATGGAGAACCAGTACGAACTGGCCAGATGTATGGAGAACCAGTACGAACTGGCCAGATGTATGGAGAACCAGTACGAACTGGCCAAATGTATGGAGAACCAGTACGAACTGGCCAGATGTATGGAGAACCAGTACGAACTGGCCAGATGTATGGAGAACCAGTACGAACTGGCCAAATGTATGGAGAACCAGTACGAACTGGCCAAATGTATGGAGAACCAGTACGAACTGGCCAGATGTATGGAGAACCAGTACGAACTGGCCAGATGTATGGAGAACCAGTACGAACTGGCCAGATGTATGGAGAACCAGTACGAACTGGCCAGATGTATGGAGAACCAGTATGAACTGGCCAGATGTATGGAGAACCAGTACGAACTGGCCAGATGTATGGAGAACCAGTACGAACTGGCCAGATGTATGGAGAACGACCTAGAGAGAGCTGGGTGAGCAACTCAATGAAAGTATGGGAGGGGAATTCTGGTGACGTCTCTATAATTTATAACTCTATGGTACAAATAGCAAAGATAGTAAAAGCATCGTGATGCAAAAATATTAATTTGCTTGAAAACAATAAATGCATAAAAAAATCTTAAAAGCTCTGCTTGTTAGACATTAGTCTTAGTCACTAGTCATGTGGCTAAACAGAAAGGGACTGTAGCCTAGGGGGAGCGAGATAATTGAGAGTTAACCTAAATTACTGTAAAATATATTCATGTGTTTAAATTATCGCTGGGCCTCGTGGCCCATGAAAGCCGCTGGTAGTGGGCCCCTAGTACCCATCTAGACCTATTGGCCTGGTCTATAATCTGTCCATGCCTGTACAGTAAAAACAAACAAAAAAAAGGACAGTTTCTGATCAAACTTTAGTTGAGAAATACACCATGCAGTTCCTCAATATTGATTTGTTTGAATTGTTTCACATTTACTGTACAAGTATACACAAGAGTCAACGGCTGCTTTAATAGTTTGATGTGAAACATTGGTGATGCATTGTCATATAGTTATTTCATCACACTTCCAGTGTGTAAGGAAGGACTCCGACCCTCCAAAACAAACCCTAACCGTAACCCCTAAACCTAACCTCTGAACTCCTAATCCTAGCCAACCTCAATCTCTTCCTAATTGTAACCCTATAACTCTAAAAACTCTTTTGAGAGAAAATGGTCCTCAGGTCGTCGATTTGTCAAATAATCTTCTTTGCTTCCAGGGAGGGACAAAGTATAGAAATACACGTCACGCTCACGCACGCACGCACACACACACATACGTACCCACACGCACGCACGCACGCACACATGCACTCACTCACACACACACACACACACACACACACACACACACACACACACACCCACCCAACACACTTTGGGCTAGAATGGGAGGAGCGGATCAAAGACAACGTGGTTTAAAAAGAACACCCAGGGACTCCCACCTTCCACGTAAACAGGGGATCTCCTTACCGACAACAAAACGACCTGAGCAGCCAACCCACACTCAACAGGAACAAGGAGCGCAGGGCTGAGGGCGGCAGAGAGGAGCGGGTGGCTGGGGGACGAAGGGGGGGGACGGGACGAGGGGGGGGAGTGGCGGGGGGCACATTACAAGGGCGGAAAGGTAGAGCAAAATCATTCATTACCATAATTACAACCTGAGCCTCTTCACTCTTTCATTCAGCCAGGAGGAGAGAGAGAGTAGGGAGAAAGGGGGGGGGGGGGATTACGGGCCTTACGGCATGTTTAGGACATGCTGGGAGATAAACTCACTTCTTCACACACTCAGGAAAGTATGTGTCTCACACACGGGCACACACACGGGCACACACACGGGCACACACACGGGCACACACACGGGCACACACACGGGCACACACACAGGCACACACACAGGCACACACAGGCACACACAGGCACACACAGGCACACAGCGCATTAAATAATGTTTTTTCATACACATACAGTATACTGTATAGACATGTATATATAGACTATCTAGACACACATACATGTACTGTACAATCAAATCATGCATAGATGTAACTAAATGGATCATTTGTGTACATTCTCAGTTACAGATGGATACACAGGATTTTACTCTGTAGACACACACTTCCTCACACACAAAAACTGCACATCATAATCATACATATAGGCTACCCATTTACATACCCGCCACCCATATACTGTACCCATAGACACGCACGCACGCACGCACGCACTACAGCACCTATGCTATGCACGTAGAGAGCGTATTCACACACATGTGAACATTAGAATACGTCACTGAATATTTGTCTCCAATATGTGGACCCACTCAAACTGTGTGCTTATGTTATTACACACACTTGGACACGCACGCACGCACGCACGCACGCACGCACGCACGCACGCACGCACGCACGCACGCACGCACGCACACGCACACACACACACACACACACACACACACACACACACACACACACCTGAGACCTGCTGTTGCTTCTTCTATAGTGGTTCTCAAAGTAGCGAGAAAGTTTAACACTTTTTAAGCCCTATTTTATATTTTGTCTGTTTTCAAAAATCTTTTCTCTTAAATAAGATTTTCAAATGGGGGTTCATGGCCAAATACATATCAATTTGGTGGTCCTTCTTGCCATGAAATGTTAGTATTCAATACTACATAACAATAAAAAACACATGATGCCAAGGAGCGCAAAGAGCAACAAACTCTACTCCACTGCATACTGACTCAACTTAGCTAGACTCTACTTCAAAACTACCTGGTATGAACTCTGTCAAGTTGCCAGGAGTGCTGAGGTGATGTGAAAACACTGCAGACTCCTGACTGGCCAATGACTATGCATCATATCACTGCACAACAGATTCCTTATATGGCATAGAAGCTCCTGAAAATGGGAATCCAAACAAAGATTAAAGAATAAAAGCTTAGGCAGTTTGAATGAGAAATTGGTTTTCGACAAGTACAGAAAGATATTGCTGCGTGCGTACGTGTTTGATGCGAGTGTGGGTTTTGCATATGCAGCAATTGCGCATGCATGCATGTGAGAGAGTGTGTGTGTGTGTGTGTGTGTGTGCGAATATGCAGCAGGCTATGTGTGCATGCATGTCCAGCGGTGCGTGCGCTGTGCTCCAAGTACAGTACAGTATATGTGTTTGTGGTGAAGCTGGGAGTGTGCACGTGTAATAATAGGGTGTCGGATGACTTTATGATTGAAATGTCACTTGTAAAAGTGTCATCCATCTGTTTCTATACTCTCTCTCTCTCTTTCATGTACACACACACACACACGCACGTGCGCATGCTCGCCTGCACGCACGCACGAACACAAAATCCTGAGTGTTACTTAAACTCTGAGAGTGTACAAATGGAACCACATGGAGAGTTACAGGAACAGCCCGCCATACTGTATTTTTACACGTGAAGCCAAAGTAAAAGTCTCCCCGACCGTTCCATCCCCCAGCCTCACACACTCTCTCACACTCCCTGGGTCAGTGCCAGGGCACTCCTCCAGGGGTGTTGAACATTACCTGTCAAGCGAAGGGATCAGGCGATCCCCAGAGTGCTGCGGGTCAGGAGGGGCTGAGGGCCTTCCTGCCTCACTCACCCCTTCTCTAACTCCACCCCACCCCACTACCTCACCCCCCGTAATAACAGCAGAGGTGGAGGAGGAGAAGACGGAGTGATATGAAACCCAACATGGCTGACCTCCGCCTCCAGTGGAAACAGTTCAGAGTTGAGCCAGAGGTGCGGAATAACTAGCTATAGCTAATAGCTTCCCCTGAACTCCTCTCCTCTCCCCTCCCCTCTCCTCTCCTCACAGCTGGAACAAAAGCCCCCAAATCCCACTCAAATGAATGGCTAATGCTCTTTTGAATACTAGTATCAGTGTGTCCCCCTGCCCAGACTCATTACATGTACTGTACTGTATGTTAGTGCCGTAACCGTAATACTCATGGTGGAATTACATCATTAGGTTTTGTGTGTGTGTGTGTGTGTGTGTGTGTGTGTGTGTGTGTGTGTGTGTGTGTGTGTGTGTGTGTGTGTGTGTGTGTGTGTGTGTGTGTGTGTGTGTGTGTGTGTGTGTGTGTGTGTGTGTGCGTGCGTGTGTGCGTGCGTGCAAACAGACAGACATGTGTGGACAGCATGGTTTACATGTTAAAAATGACATAACCTTCGCAATAAGAAAACATAAAAGAAGTCATTAGTGTCAGCCAACGCCCACACTTTAAAATCTGACAAATAATGCTCCATGAGAGCACATGAAGCTATACTAGGGTTCAGCTAGCAGGTAAAGGCCATAAAGCCAGCAGCCTAGAAAGGCAAAAAGCTCCATGCGTTCCCCGATGTGAAACCCACTCCCCTCTTTCACCTCCCCACCCCAACCTGCACAAAAACATCTCCCATCCGTCCAACCCCATCATCCCATGCTCACCTCCCCAGCCAGCTCAGCTCCATCCCAGGGAGAGAGAGGCATGTAAATCTGGCCCCTTCCAGAGAGCAACAGGCTCCGGAGAAAATAAATCTGCCTAGGTTCACAGTGAGTTCAGCCAAGCCACAGCTCGGGGCTCGTTCTCTCTCTCTGAGCCTCTCTCTCTCTCTCTCTCTCTCTCTCTCTCCATCTCTCCATTCCTCAGTCTTTAAAACCAACGTTGTCTATCTGTGTCTCTCCCTTTCTTTGCCTTTCTCTTGTTGTTCCTTATTCCATCTTCTCCCTCTTTAGCCTGTTCTGATTCTCTTAATCTCTCCCCTAATGTCTGTCTGCCCCCCCCCCCCCCCCGTGCCCCGTCCCACTTCCATCTTCACCTCACCACTTCGCCACAGACAGACAAAGCACCATGTGATGCCATTGGTTCTGACATGGACTTCGGAGAGAATACAGTGATGCCATTGGTTCTGACATGGACCTCAGCGAGAATAGAGGAACAGTCCCCGAAAGCAACATGTGTTGTGTCTGATCCACTTTGATTTAGTCCTGTGTGATCCACTCCAGCCTGGCCCAGTCGAGACCTTCTCTGCTCCACCGCGGTCTAGACCTTGGTTTCCTCAAACTATGGGTTGGGACCAGAGATTGGTTTGATCGTGGGTTCCCCACATGACAAGAGCAGTGATGATTTTATGAGCCTATATGAGATTAATGTTCTCATACTACATCGAGTCCCAGGCGGAAAGTGCTGGAAGGAATGGTCTAGATTCTGTCAGCTAGCGTCTTTGATCAACAGAGGGCAGAGTAGCATGAAAGGCTTGGTAGGACTTTCATATCCAGAGATCCAGGATTAATTTAGATCCTATGGTGCATGGTAATACTTTGGTACTTTGGGTAATGCTTTTGGACAGCCATGCTAACTGCAACATCTCAAATGCATAACTGCAACATGTCAAAAGCAAAGAAGCCCGTGCTCAAAGAGAAAATGTTTGTTTGTTCATTCGAACGCGTTTGTTCATTCATGCATTCATTCATGCATTCATTCATGCATTCATGCATGCATTCATGCATTCATTCATTCATTCATTCATTCGTGTGGCTTGCTAAAAGAGAGAGGACAACTTGCTTCCATGAAGCCAGCACCTTCATTTGAGCACATAAACAACGTCAGGTTGTCATCAAGCATTACTAATATGGGATGAAGCAAAAGTTTAAAATATAATTACAAACAGCAGAGAACGTGGCTGTGACTCATTTAAGAAACTCTGGCTCCAAAGCATCCCAGCATGCAGAGATATAAGTCTTTGAAGGAAGGGTGAGTGAGTGAGTGCTGTTTACCACAGAGTGCATTTCCCTGCTGGATCATGTCTTGCAGTTCAGTGTTGATATCGCTAGGCCCTCTCTGCTGATGTAGCTGTTTATTACAAATGGACAGATAGTTTTGGAAAGAAGAAGGAAAAAGGGAGAGGTGAGGAAGAGGAGGAGGAGGGCTGGTCACTGAGTACTTCCAGACCTCTAATGAAGATAGATGGGAGCACACTGGCCGCCTGGGCCGGACACAGCGTCCACCCTAACCCTGTAAACTTTGACCTATGACACGTCGCAATAGTGCACACAGACCCAGCTGAAAAAGGGCTTTGGCAGGAGAAAGATGGCTTTATTTGAGCCCGCAATACAGCCAGAGGGGGGGAAAAAGGCATCCCAGGGTAATTACACAAAGTTCGTCCAACACATTTGCAGTTTCACTATCCCTCTGGAAGAAATGTTTGTGTGTGTGTGTGTGTGTGTGTGTGCTATAAACTAGCTCAATTTGTGGAAAATATCAGCTTGTGGTAAACAAGCAGGAAACAAAAGCCTCATTGTGTTCCCCCTATCCCGTAAGTGACGTGCAAAGTATGCATGTAAACAAATATGTCCACATCAGACTGACATATAATACTGTTCATTATTTTGAATCACCACTTCTCGGTTTATGTGTCATAGGCTAATAATAGACTAGTAAATGTGGCTAACGCCTCTTGCTCTGTCATTAACTGGCCCTGTCTCCTTATCTTTGGGTCTTAAACAAACCCCATTCGTTTCACATTACTTGTGTCCACCCAGACCAGATTTAAGGTCGGGGGACCACCATCGTGAATGTGTCCCATAGACCTTAGAATGTGATGCTTGTCCACTGGCCAGATTCCTTAATCCCTGACCTAGCCGAGGGAGGAAAGGACTTTCAGTTTACACAGGGAGAGGTGGGAGTGTTGGATTACACTGAAACTGTAATTATATGGCTCTTTGTCAGACAGGCACGTAGGCATGCACGTATACATGCATGCACGGACGCACGCACATGTTAAGGCATACCATAACAACAATCTAGTTGTTTTGTCTTCTGATAAGTATGAACAATATAAAAGACACCAAAAGAATAAAAGATGGACATTACATGTGCCACTGTGAATACAGGAAAACGTCGAAATGTACATCCTCTCACACAGCTGTGCCTACGCACGCAAAAAGCTTCACATAACCTATTTAAATGGGCTTCAGAAAGTGAATGCCACCTACACAAAGCCACAGATGAGATCAAAACGATGGCCTGAAAACCTGAAACAGAGAGAGAAGAGAGAAAGCAGCCTATGGAAATCAAAGACTGCAGTGTTGGAGACAACGCGGATGTGAGCGGTCTGGGACAGAGCCTACAGCATCACCCGGGCCACAGGGAGCTGGACCTGACATAACAAACACAACCAAGCAGAGAGGCTTGAACCAATACCTCTTCAAACAACCACTAATTTCATGTTGCATCTCATAGCGTGAATGCCCCTGTGTTTACTCTGCATGCACTCTAACCCCGATCGCCTCGTCCCCTGAAACCCCCAGATTCACTGCCTCCCACCCCTCCACGCACGCACGCACGCACGCACGCACGCACGCACGCACGCACGCACGCACGCACGCACGCAGTCCCACCCTGTAGAGCTCGCCGCTAGTTCAGCCGAGCCTCAACTCAACAG
This sequence comes from Protomyctophum parallelum, assembly GCF_964188405.1. Taxonomy (NCBI): domain Eukaryota; kingdom Metazoa; phylum Chordata; class Actinopteri; order Myctophiformes; family Myctophidae; genus Protomyctophum; species Protomyctophum parallelum. The sequence continues at coordinate 26,495,011 of NC_139718.1, read as the reverse complement.
GACAGACCGCAGGCCGCCCCTCGTCCTAATCAGCTCATTTGAAGCAGATCAATGGCACTGAAGACAAGGGCCTAAGCCAGGCACTCCGGCCCAAACGAGACCCAACAAAACAGCCCTCTTTTAAACGATGGCCTCAGAGCAAATAACCCCAGGGCGAGGGGTCAGGAGGTCGGTGACCCGGCTGGGTGGGGTGGGGTGGTGGTGGGGTCCGACTGGGCCCAAACAGGGAAGGGGGGGGAGCTCTTTGGCGTCCCTGCTGGTGGGCCAGCTGAACAAACAGCTGGGAACAAGGCTGGGCTTCAACACACAGAGAGACCCAGCCAGGCAGGCCGGGGCTCACACCAGACCAGACTAGACCATAGACTCAGGAGAGCATGAAGCTTGGACACTGAGCTGCTTTCTTCTGTGTGGGGCTCTGCAGGGATGAGGCCAGAGCTGAGCTACACTGCTTACAGCCTTACGTAACCTGGATTTATTTGTATATGAACACATGGGCGCGTGCGCGCATGTGTGTGTGTGTGTGTGTATGTGTGTGAGAGAGAGAGAGTGTGTGTGTATGCACTGTGTGCACTGTGTGCACATACTATTTCTTACAGTATGCATGTATAGTAAATTAGAAAAAACGCACACCCACAGCACATGCATACACGGATGCACACAACTACACATGCACGGACAGTAACATTAACTTACAATTGAGGCATTTAGCAGGTTCTCTTATCCAGAGTGACAGAAGTATGAGATCAGAGTAAGCAGAGTAAGCTGCATGAATGAACCCTATAGTCAACAAACAGGGTAAATAGACACACAGTATAGAGAACAATATAGTGCCTCAAAGGATACCAGCTAAACAATGGACGTAGCATCTGTCTAAACAACATGCTATCTTCTGAATAACATTCTTAACATTGTGGTCAAGGAACAACAAATCTTAAATATCCTGAATCCACATTTCCGGTCCCCAGGGGCCCACCAGGGTGCGTAAAGGGGGCCAAATGGAAAGGAGAGGGAAAATAAAAAAGACGAGAGGAAAGAAAAGGCAATCATAATATATGTTCATTTTTCAGGGAATGGAAAATATAACATTTTCACTTTTTCAGGAAATTAAGAAAACCTTATATTTTGAAAACAAAGCAATACTGCCTCATCAAAGTTGGTGTTGTGACTTTATATATTGTCAATTATACTTGCATGAGAGGGGAGTGGTGGAGTTAGATGCTTTATCAGACAGTTTGAGGGTCAGGAGAGGTTTTGTCCAAAGCGTTTTTTTACTACTTTCCATTGGTTCAATACAACACACAGACGTAAAGGGTGTTCAATCAATAGCACTGATTTATGCAAAAATGGAGTTAGGTGGTTTCCCGACGACAGCAACGATATAGGCCAGAGCCTTTTCTTCAGTTCTGGACAACAGCCTATTCGACTAATTTCATGCCGGGCATCCCTTGGGTCATCTGCACGTCATCTGGGTCATTTGCGACGTGCGTGCCGAATTTGAAGTTGGTCTGTCGCCCCGTGGATTACAGTATAGAGATTTACCTTTTTTAAGCCATTTTGCAATGGGGGTGCATGGGGGAGCAGACAGATGTAAAGGCTATTTTGGGGTCGTTGGCATAGAAAAGATATAGAGAACGCTTCCTTATGTCTTGTTATTGATCCTCACTTGTGTTGTTGCACAGAAAAATAAATGTTTTACTGCCTTCAGCGCTATCCAGCAAACCCCCAAATATCTGCCCCTCTTGACATCAGCCCAAGGATAGCTACATTCCAGGATCCATGCCATATCTAAACACTATTACTCAAGATGAACCTCCCTTTGCAACTGTGATTATGTAAAACATTGGAAGCGTACCAGAAAACAGCTGAAAATGACTGAAAAAGTCCACAAGATGCTCGTCATGCGGTTACTGCAGCTTTGGGAGAAACATTATGAATATCTACAGCGAATAGTGGAAATCCTCCAACCAAAACAGACCGGGGCACTTTTCTGCCCTTTTACTCTACAAATGTTAATGCCAAACAAAACACAGGACAGCATTGGTTAGCTCAGGTCAATCAAAGTGGGATTCCCAATGCAGTTCTGACAAAAACTGGGCACTAACGGGTACACACACACACACACACACACACACACACACACACACACACACACACACACACACACACACACACACACACACACACACACACACACACACACACATGCGCACACACGCACACACAGGCACCCTTGTTCAGGGCTGTGGGGGGCACGCGCTCTGGTAATGAGTGGCACACATGAAAGCGCGGCTCCTCACGAGAAAACAAAGTGAGCCAGTGGGGCCGTTGTTAGCAGGCTGACCCCTGAGCCTCTCACTGGGCACATTGTCCCAGCGATGGATCCTCTCTGACAGCCCGTCACTCACCGCCACCATACTGTCCCCGTTAGCCAATCAGGGAAAACCCTGCCCCTGTAAGAGAGAACCTGATGCTCTGCCATGTTTATAGTTTTCCATGGAATGCTGCTCAATGCTTACTGTGTCACAGTGACGGCACCATAGAACCATTTCACACTGACATTAAGTGATGGAGCCTGGGCCATGGCTCAATGGTCCAGGCACCTTGGCTGGTAACCCAGTCTGTGCCGCGGGTTCGACCCCCGATCCCGACGGCCTTTACTGCATGTCTTCCCCCCATTTCCTGTCAGCCTACTAAACATATAAAATAAAGGCGAAAGCCACGAAAACAAAAAAAAGTGATGGATAACAAATGATAGGATGGTTTATACAATAAATGTATACGTAATTGTTACGAAGTAAGGCTCTCCACGTAAGGACCAACCATCGAGACTACATTACCTGAATACCCATATATGGGCATACCAACACTGACATTCACACATCTTCAGATGGGAATGATGACACATCACTCTGACAGCGGAATAATGACATCATTCTGACATCACTCTGACAGCAAGACACATAGGATACAGAACATAGGACACAAGACACAAAACTCAAGGCTCAAGACTCAAGACACAAGATTCAAGGTCAAGAACACCTCATCACATACGAACCAAGGTGTCTGGCCTCACAACCCTTCGTACCGTATACGACTCCTACGCTCCGAGGTATCTGGCTTTACAACCCAGATACCTTGCATAGCTTCACCAAGACCACCATTCCAATTACACCTGTTAAACATCCCGGTTTAAGTTCTAATCGGACACCACTGAGGCGATCCCTAAACATAACAGTCCTTATCGATCCTATTTAACAGTAATCATGGATTGAAAAGATACATAAAGATAGACAAGCACGCACACACGTGCACAGAGAAGCAGAACTCATGGCTGGCAGAGATCTCTCCCTTCCCCGAGGAGGTGTGAGAGGAATCTGTAGGTGTCAAAGCACACTGTACTACTCCACATTGTGCAGAGACAAAAGGAAGGGAGTGGAGTGGGGAGTGAAAGGCTGAAGGGGGTTCGGGATTTGACGCTGCTGACACACAGTCTCCCGTTTCAGGTCCTCGGGTCTTCTGAGGGCGGCTGTGGGTGCGGTGCATAGGGGGAGGTGGGTTGATTGTGTGTCGTTACAGTGGGCGTGGATGGTTGTGCCCTGCAGGGCACTGCATGCAGCGTTGTCACATGTTACACCCGGGCTCCGTGTGGATCTCCATGGCACACTATCTTCTAAATCCTGACAGGATTTGTGCCACATTTTCACCATTTTTCCAAAAATAACAGACCTAGATCTGCTATTTTTCAATAGCTAAATTATAACATAATGTTTAAAACGCCCAAAATGGGCTAGGTTCCTAAAACACGTTCTCCATCTCTCCTTTCACCCGTCGTCACCCGAGCAGTGCCTCATAAGCTGATGACGAGGTCCTCCATCACATACGTATACGTACTGCAGAGCCGTGCTTTGCCGGTGTATCGGTTAGCTTAGTGGTTCTCAAACATTATGCCATGAATTCAGATGTGCCTTGGCAATTACTATTGCCATATACATACTGTACATACAATATATAATACAATTATACAACTATACAAAAAGTACAGAAAAAACATTGGCATAGACAGGTAGGGTAGGTAAACTGTGCATTTATACATAATTATTATATATTTATTTAGTTTAGTCAAAAGTGCTCAATAATGTGCATTAAATTCACTAATTCCTTCTCACATTCACACACCGATGGCAGAGGAAACCAGGCCACCAACATGCTCATCAGAAGCGATGCCATGCCATGCCATGCCATGCCATGCCATGCCATGCCATGCCATGCCATGCCATGCCATGCCATGCCATGCCATGCCAATGTGAGAGTCTAGTCTAGCTAGCCAACACCAACTCGGGACTCCTGAATCGCTGCCCTCCACATTCTCCTATCAAGCGTCAGGGTCTTGAGCTTCTGCATGTCTGATTTCCACCCTCATCCCACGTAAGGCAATTCAGTGACTTCTGCTCCTCCGGACCAGAAGTCTTGGACTGCCTGGAGCACAGTCCTGTCCACAGTCTAACACAGTCCTGTCCACAGTCTAACACAGTCCCGTCCACAGTCTAACACAGTCCTGTCCACAGTCTAACACAGTCCCGTCCACAGTGACAATGGTTTTGTCCTCCGTGTTAACTGTCAATACTTCAGTTTTCTTGGCATTGAGCTTGAGTTCGATCTTCCTGCACTCCATTTCTACTTCCAGTACTCGGATCCTTCCTTTCTCTGCAGTATCTGAGACTAGGGCATTAGAAGTAGTTAGGGGGGTTCAGTGTCTTGTTCAAGGTTAATAAATAAGATACTAACGTAGGGAGATCTGTCCGTTTCCCAAGCGGCCACTCTTGAGCCACTGCCGCCCCGCTAGAAAGAAGTTCAGTCCCTTGGGATTACAGCAGTTTATACAACCTTCCAAATTTGTAATTTGTTATTTGTTATTTTCTTATTGGTATATTGCATTTTATTAATGGAAAAACAACTGGAATTCACCACACATGGCATGATGTTTTAGTGGTTTGCACAGAGTTGCACTATGAAAGGACTGCTTGTGCTGAACACCACAGCTAAAGGACTACTTGTGCTGAACACCACAGCTAAAGGACTACTTGTGCTGAACACCACAGCTAAAGGACTACTTGTGCTGAACACCACAGCTAAAGGACTACTTGTGCTGAACACCACAGCTAAAGGACTACTTGTGCTGAACACCACAGCTAAAGGACTACTTGTGCTGAACACCACAGCTAAAGGACTACTTGTGCTGAACACCACAGCTAAAGGACTGCTTGTGCTGAACACCACAGCTAAAGGACTACTTGTGCTGAACACCACAGCTAAAGGACTACTTGTGCTGAACACCACAGCTAAAGGACTACTTGTGCTGAACACCACAGCTAAAGGACTACTTGTGCTGAACACCACAGCTAAAGGACTGGCTGTGCTGAACACCACAGCTAAAGGACTGGCTGTGCTGAACACCACAGCTAAAGGACTGGCTGTGCTGAACACCACAGCTAAAGGACTGCCTGTGCTGAACACCACAGCTAAAGGACTGCCTGTGCTGAACACCACAGCTAAAGAACTGCCTGTGCTGAACACCACAGCTAAAGGACTGCCTGTGCTGAACACCACAGCTAAAGAACTGCTTGTGCTGAATACCACAGCTAAAGTAGGACAGACAGTGAGTGGACCAGATGTAGTATATATCATACCATTTTATGGCTCTCCTTTCAATAGCAGGGTGCCATTAAATTGTGTTTGTTTTTACACTGTTTGACTGATTGTATCTGTGATTGGACACTAGAGGCCTGGTGTCTGACTGGAGTTATTCTCAGGTCACACAAGGCTAGCCAGGCCCAACCCCCAGACAGCCAGCCACCCACCCACCCACCCCGCTCCATCGAATCACTCACAACGACGGCAGGCCAGGCCAGGACGGGAGGCCGTCGAGTAACTGAAAGTACAAAGGTTTGAAACCGGCAATCGCCAGGTCTCCAACAGCTATGTGTCTTGTCTTGTTGAGACGTTGCACATATATCTGCCGGGCTTGCTCACTCACCCACACTGTGTAATTCACTCTGGGAAAGAGCAGCAGATGTGGCTAGGTCTCTTTTTGTCCTCAAGTACTGTAGATTTACTTTAATTGAAATATCATTTTTACAAAGAAAAAAGATTATGAAAGACACTCAGGCTTTCACCGACAGCACATGGTATATTTTTGGGCAATCTATTTAAAAATCTCTCTTCAGAGCCTACTTATAAAGTGAAGAAGGACTGCAGACCAGGGTGTTCACGACAAGTTTCCTGCTAAGACTATTGTGTGCTGACCAGACGGTGGTTGTGAAACAGGATGACATGGACAATTGGCTGCTCTGTCCCTGGCCAAAGCTGTATCTGACCCCCAACTTCCTGGGGGGGGGGGGGGGGGGGGTATTTCCTTTCATTTTACAACAACAGGTCTGCTTGTGCCTCGTGTTAAGAGTCTTCTGCCTTCAATCAGGGCCCTGTGTGAGCTCACCAAAACATGGATTCCTGGCTAGGACCATGAACATATAGCATTCAGCAGTGCATGCATTTCTGTGCATGAGTGCATGCGTGCATATGTGAATGTGTGTGTGCAGTGTTGGGAAGTATTCAAGTATGTGCAATAATACAACTAAATAGTGATTCTCTGTTGCTGAAGACATGCTTGCTATATATCTACGTGAACAACAAGATGTTGAGAGTTGTTCACAGGAACATGAAAATGTGCACATTAAAGGTAAAAGTACCTAGTAAATTAACAAGTTACTTTTATATTGCAGTAACTAGTAAATTAACCTTGCCCAACAGTGCATGTGCGTGAGAGAGAGTGAGGCCTAATCTGTGCTGTATGGAGGTGAAAACTGAGAGGATTAGAAAGGAAATGATTTTCTCTGCGGCAGCCAGAGCCAAAGTTCCAAAACGCTTTATTGTGACTGTAGGTCGCAGATTACTATGAAAGAGATAGATCTGCATATGGAGCCGGCCAGCAACTCTACATCTGACCTCAAACCTCAAACCCTTAGATCTCCATATATGGAGCTGGCCTGTTCTGACATTCCATATATTGATCCTTCCCCACCCGTCCTTCCTCTTCAATGTCTCCCTTTTGACTGATAAAATTAAGGCCCAGCCCTATCTGGGCCCTCATCAAACCATGTACAGCCCCCGCTGCCACCCTTAGATCTCCATATATGGAGCTGACCTGTTCTGACATTCCATATGTTGATCTGACCTCATCAAACCCTGTACACTCAAGACACGCTCCATATGGCCAGTACAGAATCCATTCCATATGTTGATCTGAAGTTCTGACCCCCCCCATTCCAAAGCGCCATGCAGCGCTCACCCAGCAGTCTGCCGTCAGCCCGTCACCCACGCGGATGTGTGCACGTGACCTCGTCCTTCAGGGCGAGGTCGCTTCTCGCCCTCAGTGCATCTTACTGGTTTATTCGACTGGATTAACCCAAATCCAATGATACTGTGTTAGTACATCGTGATCAATGATACTGTGTTAGTACATCGTGATCAATGATACTGTGTTAGTACATCGTGATCAATGATACTGTGTTAGTACATCGTGATCAATGATACTGTGTTAGTACATCGTGATCAATGATACTGTGTTAGTACATCGTGATCAATGATACTGTGTTAGTACATCGTGATCAATGATACTGTGTTAGTACATCGTGATCAATGATACTGTGTTAGTACATCGTGATCAATGATACTGTGTTAGTACATCGTGATCAATGATACTGTGTTAGTACATCGTGATCAATGATACTGTGTTAGTACATCGTGATCAATGATACTGTGTTAGTACATCGTGATCAATGATACTGTGTTAGTACATCGTGATCAATGATACTGTGTTAGTACATCGTGATCAATGATACTGTGTTAGTACATCGTGATCAATGATACTGTGTTAGTACATCGTGATCAATGATACTGTGTTAGTACATCGTGATCAATGATACTGTGTTAGTACATCGTGATCAATGATACTGTGTTAGTACATCGTGATCAATGATACTGTGTTAGTACATCGTGATCAATGATACTGTGTTAGTACATCGTGATCAATGATACTGTGTTAGTACATCGTGATCAATGATACTGTGTTAGTACATCGTGATCAATGATACTGTGTTAGTACATCGTGATCAATGATACTGTGTTAGTACATCGTGATCAATGATACTGTGTTAGTACATCGTGATCAATGATACTGTGTTAGTACATCGTGATCAATGATACTGTGTTAGTACATCGTGATCAATGATACTGTGTTAGTACATCGTGATCAATGATACTGTGTTAGTACATCGTGATCAATGATACTGTGTTAGTACATCGTGATCAATGATACTGTGTTAGTACATCGTGATCAATGATACTGTGTTAGTACATCGTGATCAATGATACTGTGTTAGTACATCGTGATCAATGATACTGTGTTAGTACATCGTGATCAATGATACTGTGTTAGTACATCGTGCAAGCACTCTAACAACATGTAATATGCATGCAAGGGCCCGACCACCACACAGTTATGTACAAATTGTACAATGTAATTGTACTGGTCTGTACATGATGCATTTGGTGGGTACAGCACGGTGTAGCAACACACAGGAAACAATGTCGCTAGCCATTGTGCAGTTGGATGAGGACCTATAAGGATAAGGACCTATTCACTGAATGTAATAATACAAAGCTATAAGTACATTGGAATTAGGCCATTGTAAAGTAAAGTGTTACCCAAAGCTCTTTTTGTATTTTTCAGTCCCAGCTCTCCCAGCTATAAGATGAGCAGAGATAAGGGGCTTTTTCTGTGCCTGTCTCTCCATTGTCTCGTTACCATATAAATCTTCCGCGCCCCAGACATCTGATACCTGATACCGTGGCCCATTTGTCACCCGTGTTTACGTCTGGTGGTGTAGCGCGCTGTCGGAGTGGGCTTTCACCCTCACTCCGCCGTGCACGACATACACACACATTCCACACAACCTTCCATATGCCCCCACCCCCAGGGGGTGGGTTCTGCTGCGACAGGCGAGGCTGGCCGGGGGGGGGGGTCAGCACTCAGAGGATGACGACAGGGTGCAGCGCCGACTCCCCTGAGCTGCCCTCAGGAAACACACACAGGTCTTCTCATGTCCTGTGCACTGGACGGGGGGGACGGGGGGGTGAGCAAGGCAGACAGAAAGAGAGTGAGTCAAAATCAATGGATAAACTGATGAGGTCGACCTTCACTTTGCTTTGCTTTACATTTCTGCTTAAACATTTCTTCTTTAATCTGAGTCTTACGTTTTGCCGTGCCTCATTCATTTGTATCTGTTTTACTTGAGATGTACACATATTTATACATCGCACAGCACTTTGGTAAACTTTTGTTGTTTTTTGTGCTTCATAAATAAACTGACTTGATGATTTCCTCATGTAGCCTACTTAATTATGTCCACTGGACGTATTGTTTTATATCCTATCCACTTTACTGTATGTTTCTATGTGTGTGCAACTAGGCCTATAGCTGTGCCCTCCAATACAGGAACCATATTGTCCATTCAACAGCCTCAGCATTCTCTGACCCTCATCCCCCCCCCCCCCCCCCCCTCTGCTCCATCCAGTCTCCAACACAATAACCCTCAATGCCAGTGCATCAGTAAATACTCAATGGCCGCACAGCATAAAGAAACTAGAAAAAGTAAGGAGGATGAAAAGAAAGAATGGAGGAGGGAGGGAGAGAGTGAGGGAGGGAAGGAGAGGGGAAGAGGAGAAAGAAAGAAAAGATTAGGCTCTCGTGAAGTACAACTTTTTCCAAAAGCTGGCTAAGTTCTTGGCAGAGGGCCAGGGCAGGGAGACAATACAGTGCTGTGCAGGCCCAGGGTTCTATAGACGCTCACTGGAGCATTCCACTATTGGGATGGAGGCTGAGAGGGTGGAGAGGAGGGGGGGGGGGGGGGGGGGGTGGCTGAGGGTAAGGGCGGTGGGGGTACATGCAGTGTGTTTTCCCAAAGCCGGGCGCAGGCATACACGACAGGGCGTTGGGGTGGCTGGAGCTGGCAGGGGGAGTTGACCCTTTCTAAGAAATTTGCATCACAGTCAAAATGTATAGATATACGCATATTGACCTGACAATCTCCACTGGGGAACCCCTTACTATCTGCTCTGTCACACTACAATGACGGTCTCTTCAGCCCCCGCCACAGTCCAAACATCCCCTCTCCCTTCCAACACACAGACCAAGTGTCCACAGTGCCCCAGCTCAAAGCATGCATGGGTCCAGCACGCACCTGCTCAGAGAGAGAATGAGAGAAGGGGGGAGAGTCTGTCTGTCTGTCGGTCTGTCAGACAGACAGACGAGAGGGATGAACAACGCACAACAAAACAATCTGCTGCCAGGCCAATCTCAAAATGCTCCCAGAGGACTTTTAATAACCAAGGACAAGATGCAATATTACCTCCACCATGTCCTTCACTTCTATGACTGCCTGTTGTACCTCCACCCATACTGCCTGTTGTACCTCCACCCATACTGCCTGTTGTACCTCCACCTATACTGCCTGTTGTACCTCCACCCATACTGCCTGTTGTACCTCCACCTATACTGCCTGTTGTACCTCCACCCATACTGCCTGTTGTACCTCCACCCATACTGCCTGTTGTACCTCCACCCATACTGCCTGTTGTACCTCCACCCATACTGCCTGTTGTACCTCCACCCATACTGCCTGTTGTACCTCCACCTATACTGCCTGTTGTACCTCCACCCATACTGTCTGTTGTACCTCCACCCATACTGCCTGTTGTACCTCCACCCATACAGCCTGTTGTACCTCCACCCATACTGCCTGTTGTACCTCCACCCATACTGCCTGTTGTACCTCCACCCATACAGCCTGTTGTACCTCCACCCATACAGCCTGTTGTACCTCCACCCATACTGCCTGTTGTACCTCCACCCATACTGCCTGTTGTACCTCCACCCATACTGCCTGTTGTACCTCCACCCATACTGCCTGTTGTACCTCCACCTATACTGCCTGTTGTACCTCTACCCATACTGCCTGTTGTACCTCCACCTATACTGCCTGTTGTACCTCCACCCATACTGCCTGTTGTACCTCCACCCATACTGCCTGTTGTACCTCCACCCATACAGCCTGTTGTACCTCCACCCATACAGCCTGTTGTACCTCCACCCATACTGCCTGTTGTACCTCCACCCATACTGCCTGTTGTACCTCCACCCATACTGCCTGTTGTACCTCCACCCATACTGCCTGTTGTACCTCCACCCATACTGCCTGTTGTACCTCCACCTATACTGCCTGTTGTACCTCTACCCATACTGCCTGTTGTACCTCCACCTATACTGCCTGTTGTACCTCCACCCATACTGCCTGTTGTACCTCCACCCATACTGCCTGTTGTACCTCCACCCATACAGCCTGTTGTACCTCCACCCATACAGCCTGTTGTACCTCCACCCATACTGCCTGTTGTACCTCCACCCATACTGCCTGTTGTACCTCCACCCATACTGCCTGTTGTACCTCCACCCATACTGCCTGTTGTACCTCCACCCATACTGCCTGTTGTACCTCCACCTATACTGCCTGTTGTACCTCTACCTATACTGCCTGTTGTACCTCCACCTATACTGCCTGTTGTACCTCCACCCATACTGCCTGTTGTACCTCCACCCATACTGCCTGTTGTACCTCCACCTATACTGCCTGTTGTACCTCCACCTATACTGCCTGTTGTACCTCCACCCATACTGCCTGTTGTACCTCCACCTATACTGCCTGTTGTACCTCCACCTATACTGCCTGTTGTACCTCCACCTATACTGCCTGTTGTACCTCCACCTATACTGCCTGTTGTACCTCCACCTATACTGCCTGTTGTACCTCCACCTATACTGCCTGTTGTACCTCCACCCATACTGCCTGTTGTACCTCCACCTATACTGCCTGTTGTACCTCCACCCATACTGCCTGTTGTACCTCCACCTATACTGCCTGTTGTACCTCCACCCATACTGCCTGTTGTACCTCCACCCATACTGCCTGTTGTACCTCCACCCATACTGCCTGTTGTACCTCCACCTATACTGCCTGTTGTACCTCCACCTATACTGCCTGTTGTACCTCCACCCATACTGCCTGTTGTACCTCCACCCATACTGCCTGTTGTACCTCCACCCATACTGCCTGTTGTACCTCCACCTATACTGCCTGTTGTACCTCCACCTATACTGCCTGTTGTACCTCCACCCATACTGCCTGTTGTACCTCCACCTATACTGCCTGTTGTACCTCCACCTATACTGCCTGTTGTACCTCCACCTATACTGCCTGTTGTACCTCCACCCATACTGCCTGTTGTACCTCCACCCATACTGCCTGTTGTACCTCCACCCATACTGCCTGTTGTACCTCCACCCATACTGCCTGTTGTACCTCCACCCATACTGCCTGTTGTACCTCCACCCATACTGCCTGTTGTACCTCCACCTATACTGCCTGTTGTACCTCTACCTATACTGCCTGTTGTACCTCCACCTATACTGCCTGTTGTACCTCCACCTATACTGCCTGTTGTACCTCCACCTATACTGCCTGTTGTACCTCCACCCATACTGCCTGTTGTACCTCCACCTATACTGCCTGTTGTACCTCCACCTATACTGCCTGTTGTACCTCCACCCATACTGCCTGTTGTACCTCCACCCATACTGCCTGTTGTACCTCCACCCATACTGCCTGTTGTACCTCCACCTATACTGCCTGTTGTACCTCCACCTATACTGCCTGTTGTACCTCCACCCATACTGCCTGTTGTACCTCCACCTATACTGCCTGTTGTACCTCCACCTATACTGCCTGTTGTACCTCCACCTATACTGCCTGTTGTACCTCTACCTATACTGCCTGTTGTACCTCCACCCATACTGCCTGTTGTACCTCCACCTATACTGCCTGTTGTACCTCTACCTATACTGCCTGTTGTACCTCCACCTATACTGCCTGTTGTACCTCCACCCATACTGCCTGTTGTACCTCCACCCATACTGCCTGTTGTACCTCCACCTATACTGCCTGTTGTACCTCCACCTATACTGCCTGTTGTACCTCCACCTATACTGCCTGTTGTACCTCCACCCATACTGCCTGTTGTACCTCCACCTATACTGCCTGTTGTACCTCCACCTATACTGCCTGTTGTACCTCCACCTATACTGCCTGTTGTACCTCCACCCATACTGCCTGTTGTACCTCCACCTATACTGCCTGTTGTACCTCCACCCATACTGCCTGTTGTACCTCCACCTATACTGCCTGTTGTACCTCCACCCATACTGCCTGTTGTACCTCCACCTATACTGCCTGTTGTACCTCCACCTATACTGCCTGTTGTACCTCCACCTATACTGCCTGTTGTACCTCCACCTATACTGCCTGTTGTACCTCTACCTATACTGCCTGTTGTACCTCCACCTATACTGCCTGTTGTACCTCCACCTATACTGCCTGTTGTACCTCCACCTATACTGCCTGTTGTACCTCCACCTATACTGCCTGTTGTACCTCCACCTATACTGCCTGTTGTACCTCCACCTATACTGCCTGTTGTACCTCCACCTATACTGCCTGTTGTACCTCCACCTATACTGCCTGTTGTACCTCTACCTATACTGCCTGTTGTACCTCCACCTATACTGCCTGTTGTACCTCCACCCATACTGCCTGTTGTACCTCCACCCATACTGCCTGCTCCACCTCCTCCACATTCCCCTATGGCTCCAACTCATTACACTGTCTTTCATTTCATTCCAGCAGTCGTCCTCCCGTCCTTCTCCCATAATGGTCAATTTAAGTATTTGATTGCGGACCTACCCACACATGCTTTTAAGCACACGATATGGGAAACTTTCCGTTTAGTTTAGTTGTGTTATTGATGTGAATTTCAATGTGAAAATGTAATTGTTATTGTACTGTGATCAGTGTGATGTATCTTGATGAATGAATGAATGATACATGGTGAGTGGAGGGAGAAACTGAAGAACAACAGAAACCACATAGAAAAGGCGAAAAGAGGCAGAGAGACTAGGAGGGAAGCAGAGAGAGAGAGAGAGAGAGAGAGAGAGAGAGAGAGAGAGAGAGAGAGAGAGAGAGAGAGAGATATATATAGAGATATATATATATATATATAGAGAGAGAGGGGGGGGGGGGGGGTTGAGAAGTGCCACTCTCGGATCAAAGGCAGAGTCCCATTGTGAGGACAGTACAATGGAACTTGCTGCAAGGAATGGGCTCAGCGGACCCCCCCTCCCCCCAGGCTAACTGACAGCTCAGTTGGGGGGTGGAGAGGTAATTGGAGGAATTGGGGGGGTTTGAGGTGTACTGGAAAGTACAGTTGGACACATGTACAGTACACAGTAATATTACGCATGCACACACGCGTGAGCGAGCATGCACAGTTGCACACACACACAACCTTCCATTGGCCCTGCATGCACTACCACTTTGCGCATGCACGCACGCACGCGCACATGCACACGCACATGTACACACACACACACACACACACACACACACACACACACACACACACACACACACACACACACACACACACACACACACACACACACACACACACACACACACACACACACACACCAATATGTGTGCATAATGCATAATGAAATGAAAGGCCCCCTCTGGTGTCATTCTGCTAACATTCCCTCTTTGGCGATAGGGGTTCATCTCTCTCTCTCTCTCCTCTTCATGAGCTGTGGTGAGAGGCACCACAATAACCACATCCTAGAGCGCTACAGATATGACATTCAATATCCTGCCTGGGAGGGGCGTGGCCACCCCCTTGCTGCAGTGACAGACAGACGTCGTTGGAGCTCACATTATGCTTCATGAAATGGGTGTGTGTGTGTGGGGTGGGGTGGGGTGGGAGGGGGGAAGAAAATGTGAAAATAAAAACTCCCCCACTGAGTGAGGAGAGAGATGACGGTTGGGGGCTGCGCCCCTTCACAGCTGTAGTCGGGGTGATGACCCCTCTAGGCAGAGAAACTCCACGTCCACACAGAACAAGAAAAAGCTCGGAACTCCTTAAAGACGTTACAATTGGTGGTGGTGTGTGTGTATGTGTGTGTATGTGTGCGTGCGCGTGCATGCGTGCGTGGATTATAGTCCTCTCATTTGGTCCCACTTTTGTGAAATTCTGTGATTTAGCAATTTTCTGTCGTGCACCGCCACCCCAACCCCCCCACCCCCCACCCACACACACACACAGATACACACTCACAGGGATGAGGGCCTAGAGAGTAGAATAGCGGAAGACAGGCTCTTTCATGGCTGAGTTGGGAGCCATTAGCCCCCCTGTGCGCTCGGTGCCGTCTCCCCCCTCTCGGTATTAATCTGCGGTGACAGCTTCACTGTTTACCAAATCCACCCAGGATCCTGGGGGATGACCGACCGGCGCCACTCTGCTCCATTAACCTTTGACCTCCCCACAAACCCCCCCCCCCCAGTACTACAGCACCAGAGTCAGCTAGGGCCCATGAGCCAGTGCTCAGAGGAGAGAAACCTGGTCGGACAACTCTATGAGTGTACAAAAACGTTGTAAACCCTTACAGGTCCGCTTGGTTCCATTGAGACACACTATAGAGTTCCACTGTCAGGGTTGCAAATGGATGGATAAATTAACAATGAGCATTTTGCTGATTGAAACAACCCTCACCCTGTCAGACAGTATATTTACAGGGAGGCGAGAGCAATCAGTGACGGGTATGTTATCAGCTTGTGTCCAGGTGTTCCGCTCTCTTCATGAGTGACATGCAATGATGAGTAAACTAAGCACGTAATGTGTCTTGCTCAAGGGCACATCCACTGCATTGACATGTCCAAAACCTGTGCAGATGATCTAGTAATCTGTAGAAGTGTCAAAATACCTGACGAAGTGGCACACTTTAAAAATGTACGACATGTCAAAGTCAGTATCATCATGTTTTAAAAATTGTATATGTCATTTTTCAATGATGTAGGTGCATGGGTGGATCTCAATGTGATCCTCCAAACTGTTGGCTTGTTCTGGGTTTCCTAAGGTCTCACTATGCTCTAAGTCTAAGACATCACTGTTCCATTGTAAGCAAACACAAAAAGATAATTTTAGTGCTAAGAGACTTCAGGGGGACCAGGTTCAAGTTTGCTTCACCTCCGACGAACCACGGGAGCTCTGCAGCGAGCAGCTGAAAGCCCTGTTCTGTTCTGCTTTCATCTCACAAGAGTTCTTCTAAGTATGGAACATTGAATTTGAAAATCTCCTAAGGCCAGACAGTTACATTTTCTCTTGATTACATCCATACACACGTGCCTTCTGATCCACTCCCTGTGCTGACCGCTGCGTGTGAGGAATATTTGGAACATTTTGTTCTTTTGAAGTAACTTTTGCAATCCATCTTTTAGAATTAATCTCTCCAGTGTAACCAAAGTCGACCGCAAAGTAGATTTTCCGATACACAGTCGGAGTCTTGTTAATGTTCAGCTTTCATTCAGACTTCTGGTGCTGTTGGTGTACAATATAAGCATTGCTTGGCAGTTAACGCCACAATGCTCTGCCATTGTTATATAAACCTCCATAATTTAATTTCCCAAGAATTTCCTAATTCAAAAATCATAAAGGAACTGTAACCCCAGCTCAATCACTTCAAATCTTTGGCTAAAACAAACAGGGCTCCAGAGTAGCAACCCTGGATCCATGTTTAACTTTGCTTGTGTTGCTCAAGAGCACTTCAGTGATGGGGAGCATGGTAGATGTAAGTGTTTAAAAAAAAGTGTTTAAAAAAAAAATCACACCCGTGTGAACTGAGTGGTGCAACCCCCCCCTCCTCTCTCTCTCTCTCTCTCTCTCTCTCTTTAGTGCCCCTAATGGTACTAAAAGTCATACTCATGCTCATTAACACATACATAGGCGGACACATAGGCGGACACGGACATTGCTGTTCCTTGGAGTGGTTGCACCACTCAAAAATCTTCTAAATCCTCCAGTTTCCTGAAATAAATATTTTCACATTTTTTTTTAAATAGCAGACCTACAAGCTCGTAGTGCGCCACTCGGTGGCGCGCTATGAGCTTGTAGATCTGCTATTTTTCAATAGCTATAGATTATAACATAATGTAACGCAGTGTGCCGCGGGTTCGACTCCCGAGCCCGACACGGCCTTTACTGCATGTCGTCCCCCCATCTCTCTCCCGTTTCCTGTCAGCCTACTGTCTGTCCCTTCAAAAACCAATAAAAGGCGTAAGCCGCAAAAAAAACAAAACCAAAAGGGGTTCCGAAATGGGTTAATTTCCATACCTTTCCATACCTCAATTTACAATTACAATTCAGACATTAACCAGAAGCTCTTATGCAGAGAGACTTACAAGTGCAAGATCCGAGTGCTGCATGCACATTATGAATGGAATAGATCACCTCACTGGAGGACGGTTGGAGCGGACCTAACCATGGCCAAATGTTTGCAGTTCTACATTGCCCTGATTTGACTCTCAAGGGAGTGACAGCTTAACGCAGATAAGACGTCTCCAGCGCACTCTTCTTGCTCTTGTAAAACCGTGGCTGTTTTCACTGTACTACCCGCGCCGATATCTCATAATGTTTACCTTGCATGTTTTTTTATGTGAGTTCGCATCAGGCTACGCCGCCTCCCTGTCCGTCTGGCTGGTTTAACAGCTGTCTTGTGTCACACCACACTGATAATCCAATAGTCAGGCGGTCATATACATACTGTTAGTGAAGAATTTGCTCTACATTAAAGGGGTTAGTGAGTGCGTCTGGCACTACTTGGGTTTGGGAGTGCGTGCGCTGTATGGTCCTGTGTGAGATAGCCTGAGAATGTCTGAGAATGATAACAGAACACAGTAGACTGTAGTCTACTGTGTTCCGTGTTCAGTGGTTGAAGAGGAAATCCAATGTTTTACTTTACTTGAGTAAAAGTACAAAAGTATTGGCATCATTAAAGTACCAGAAGTAAACTATATTTCCTTATGCAGAATAGCCCTTTCACTATTTCTTTCCCCAAATCTTTTGAAAAGATCTACATGCTCACAATTCAAGTATAAAGTTGGGCTTAAGTGGTTAATGTATGTATGTTTTTGTAATAATCCTATATTAAAATTGCCTAATGGGTGACTGGGCGGATAGACAACAACAAACCGTTGACGGCTCGGTCACATGACTAAAGGTGCGTTCAGACTTACATGGTTAGAGCGGCACCATTACATACAAAGTCAATGCAAAGACGAGAAGGTGCGCCGACAGGCGTGGCACGATCTGGCGCAGCACACACGGGACGAACCGAGGCGAATATATATATATATTCAGGTCCTTAAGACATAACCATATATGGCGTTCCTACTGAAGCTACACCTAGACATAACCATATAGAGCTCCACCCAAAGAACGAAAAACGAGAGAAAAAAGAGAAACACACGGCGCCCACTCATGTATTAGAAAGGAAATATCAGTCACAAGAACCAGGGACATGTTTTAAATTATTGTAACATGGTTAAAATGTAGTGTGAAGTTACAATGGGTTTACATACTACTTTCCATGTTATATATATATGTTATCTATGTAACACACAAGTAATTGGTTAGAAGTTGGGATAAACTCCAGTTTAAAAGGCATCTTAGTGAATAAAAACCTGTTGCAGCCACGCTAGTATGCCTAACTGTGGAGGTTCAATACTAGACAGTACAGTCACATACTGGCATTAAGTAACACGTACGCACACACACAAACGTATACTCAAGGGGGGGTTCTGTCTTTCATTGATGATGGTACACACACACACACACACACACACACACACACACACACACACACACACACACACACACACACACACACACACACACACACACACACACACACACACACACACACACACACACACACACACACACCATCAGTCATGACAAAGTGCCTCATCTCTCCTTCAGCAGCCCGCAGAAAACTCCCCCTCCTGTTTGACCTCTGACCTCGATGACAACATACTGTCATCGCCGCCACTCCTGCCCAAAGTAAATACACACAGTCCCAGAGTGTGTGCGTGTGGGTACACGTGCGCGTGTGTTCGTTTAGCCTTTTTCACCTGTACTGTATGTTCTTGTGTGTTTGTGTATTTCGGTCCCTTTAACCTAGTTAAACTGTGTGTGTGTGTGTGTGTGTGTGTGTGTGTGCGTGCCCTTTAAGCCCTTAATTTCATTGAATGAACATGTATGCCTGTTCCATCTGCCCGCGTCTTTAAATAACTACTTTCTAAATGCATACATACTTCACTGTCCTCATGACCAATGCTCCAACTAGAGCCAATGCTCTTTAGATTTTTCTGCTGAATGTTCAGGAAAGGTTGGGCTCAGGGCAAAGAGCCGTTGCCAAAAAGAGAAATATTTACCCAGGATGACGCAAGCAGTGCCCTGCTATTGAACCAATCTCTGCTATATTTAGCTGTTCCTCGCTACCGGACCAAAGTGCTTCATTCATCAAGATCAACATGAAATACATAGAAAATAACACACACACACACACACACACACACACACACACACACACACACACACACACACACACACACACACACACACACACACACACACACACACACACACACACACACACACACACACACACACACACCCACCAAGAGTTAACGTTCTCAGCAAATTCCAAATCACAGCCAACCCAACCACAGTGCAGTATACCGCTAACCACTCTAATAGCACATGTTGGAGTGCTCCGTCCTCATTAACTCACCCCTAACTTTTAACCACATGAACCCTAGAGTCCATATTCTGGGGGCGAACATTCAGAGAAAACCATAGAGCTACAAGCTCACAATGCTCTGCACATGTTATCAACCGATAATCACCAGTATGGTTACTGTATCACTCGACTTCAGTCGATACTGCATGTAAACTGACTGCGATTAGGAAACACGGAAGTGAAATTACTGCTGCCGAAGCAAAACCATTGTGAAACTGACTCACATGGCCAGTTAAGGCTGAGATTAGGGTTAGGGTTAGGTTTAGGGTTAAGGTTAGTTATAGTCGGACAACGCGACCAACGGACGTCTCCGTGTTTTTCTGCGTTTCCTAATCGCAGCCAGTCAGCTCCAGGCGAGGCTGCTGGCTCGATTGCATTGGAGTGATAAGTAACCTACTGGTGATTATAGGTTGATTTCCATACGAATCCGTTGGACCGTTGCTCTGCAATGTGCATTTTCGCAAAGAGATTTGGTGTAGAGGGAAAAAA
>NC_139718.1:26467164-26472164 GCF_964188405.1 Protomyctophum parallelum | reverse complement strand
GAAGTTGAGGTTTCTGCCTGACATAAATATAGCTCTTGGTTAAGCAAAATAAAAATAAAAATGGATGATGTAAACTCATTTCATTTTAAGGGACAGGGGTCAGCCTTTTATACTAAAATTCTTTGGGAAGACAAGCTGAGGAAATCAACCCTGTTGAAACCTCATCTAAATGGAATCCTTAATGAAATCAGGCACATAGTCTTTTCCTCCAAGTCTTTTGCCTTTAGTCAGTTCAAGTAGAAAGAAGGCCCACCCTAAAAGGTATTTAAAATATCTGAGCTGTTTCAACATCATCAAAAGTTCAAGTATATGCCTGGATACTTGGGTGCTATGAACTATGAAGCGATCCATCTCTTTAGCATCAGCCTTTGTACTGTAGGTTAAGCTAAAAGGGGTCAGTGATCCAGTCTGATTGCTTGCTGGCTCAGTTTCAAATCTTGCATCACTTTTATGAACCGACTGCATATACCATATGCTCCAAATACTTTCTTCAAAGAAATCAGGGAATGTGGGTGTTAGATAATAATAATAAGCTAATAATTTGTTTTAATTCTGTTAAGTTTTGCTGATGAAAACAGTGACAAAACTAAACTCGACACAAACGTGACAAGTAAAAACAGCAAGATGACAAGCAATGACACCACTATTTACCTTACACCTTATATAGCTATAGGGTTTTATTTGTTTACTTATTCAGATTACTTTTCTACCAAGATAGCAGCTATTGCTATTGTGTTTGTGGGTTTGGAACCTTATAACTTACAAAAGGACAAGGGAGGAGCTGGTCATGGTTTATAGATAATGATCACAGTGTTTTGGATCGCTGTCATACCTTTGGGATGCTGGCCGGTCAGGACATGGTCAACACGGCTCCGCTCATGTTTCATGTCAGATATGATCAAATACACCCTTGTTACCACAGGGTTACAAATTAGATATATCGAAAACATGAGGATAGAAACATTCAACTGTTCAACTCAGTGTGTGTGTGTGTGTGTGTGTGTGTGTGTGTGTGTGTGTGTGTGTGTGTGTGTGTGTTGTGTGTGTGTGGACGGACACATTATGTGGATGGATTAACCCCCACAAGGGCCCCGGTAATTCTTTTGGGGCCCCCATAGCGAGCATGCGCACAACATTTTCATGTTTTCTCATGTTTTTCTCATATTTTTGCCATAAATGTAACAAAATCAACGGCCAAGGAAGAGCCCCAAACCCAGTACCGCGCGGTACTGGGATTAGCCACGGCCCCACTGGCCCAATGGCTAATTTGGCCCACTGTGTGTGTGTGTGTGTGTGACAGAGAGAGAAAGAGAGAGAGAAACCAGGAGAGCGTGTGCCTACAGTATATGTACTATTGGGTGTATTATACTGTACACATGCAGGCTACAATTGAATATATCATGCCCTGATGAAGGCTGCATAGCCGAAACGCGTTTGCCAATAAAGAAATGGAAATTTGAGTACCTTGTCCCCCGCTTGTTTAATTTTTCGATGTGCTACCTTTTTGGAATTTTTAATTCCTATTTTTTGATGAATATATATCATGTCTAAAAGAAAATACCCAAACACACTGCTATCAAAGGGAAGCGCAGGAGGAAGTGTGTGAAGCTGTTCTGTATATGAATCACCCCACATCTCCAGATCAGAGCACAGTGAACTGAAGTAACATCAGCTGACGGCTTCTGTCTTTTTTAGTACACTTTAGACAAGAGGGTAGAGAGACAGCGAGGTCAGAGGTCAGAGTGGGGTACCGTCATGCAAGCACACACACACCGCTCTCCAGCCAGAATCCCGTCGGGGACTAATTACACGGTCGATAGTGATCTACTGGTGTGTCCCACATCTGTGAATTAATCATCACTGACGCAATTCATGAACTCAGCTGCCCTACAGTCATCAGTTGTCATGATCCGATGGCTATCACACAGCAAGACCTCAAACCAACTGTGATTTCCCAACCCCTGAATTCCATGTCAAAGTGCAAAGTGGCTACCATGTGAATATAGTCAATACAAACAATAAGCTTTTTTGGGAAAAAAAGCAGTGTGTGTGTGTGTGTGTGTGTGTGTGTGTGTGTGTGTGTGTGTGTGTGTGTGTGTAACGGTTTGTTGTGTGTTACAAATCAAACTGAATGATGTCCTTTGGAAAAGCCATTACTGTAGCATTATAATTCTCCCATGAATAAAGAAAACACTTCTGGACGTGGAGCAGTGTTAACTCTGGATGAGGTACGTCTGGAAGAGGCAACACTCTCCCAGCAGCAGATGTTAAAGTATCGCCACCACCTTTCACTTACTCTTCCTTTTGCCCCTAACTTGGTAGTGGAGACGTGATCTCTGCTATCAGCATTATGGGCCGTAGGAGTGCTCCATGAGAGCGGAGAAAACAAACACGCCTCGACTGAGACGAGAGCGGAACATCTGGGCCAGGGTGTCAGTGCCGTCAGGGGTCTCGTGTCGGTCCTGGCCTCCTTCCCACAATCCCCCACAGTTTCCTCATGGTTATTGGATCAGTCAAAAGAGAGACAGACAGAGAAAGAGAGGGAGGGTCAGCGCACGCATGAGAGAGAGAGAGAGAGAGAGAGAGAGAGAGAGAGAGAGAGAGAGAGAGAGAGAGAGAGAGAGAGAGAATAGCAAGGTTAAAGACAAAAAAACTGTCAGAGAGTTAGTGAGAGAGAAGAGACAGAATACAAAAACAAACAAGGGGATAATAAAGAATAGAGGAGAAAGGATATGTGCAACAGAGACACACAGAGAGAGAGATAGAGAGAGAGATAGAGAGAGAGAGAGAGAGAGAGAGAGAGAAGCAGAGAGAAACCATGAGACAGCGAGACATATGGTTTTCTGGCCTCAGCCGTGCCTCATGTCAGTAAGCAGCAGTTTAACCTTTGACCTACAGCTTATGACGTCAGCTCTTATAAAAGGCAGATGTTGCTTTAATGCTACAACTATGCCCTGTTATAGTGTGTATTTCTGTTTGTTTGTGCTTCATAACTAAAACATTTGCCAAGCGAGGGAGCCAAGCTGCAAATGCATCCTCAACCCATTCCAGAAATGACTCATCCATTACGTCGTTATGTTGAGTGCATGAGAAAAGCACGTTAGCACACAAATTGTACATATCTATTTACGCAGTGTATTTTAAAAAGCACAAATGAAGTGAGACAGTTCAATTGCCCACCTGAAGTGTTCCATTATCGACAATTGTGTTGAGGTGCGGAACCCATACAGGAATCTCATTTTTTATGACCACAAACGGCACAAGATCTACTCACACTGGATGGACAGCTCATCACGTGAGTGCGGGTTGGGCAATGACTGAACCCTCCGACGCATCATAAAGATTTTGCATAATTCAAGAGGGGCAATACTCATTTTTATGACACTAACACAAATTACTTAACATCCTGTCAAGTCCCAGAACGCAGCCTATTGTCTGTAATCCACCTCTGGAAATCAAAACTCTGGCGAGTGACTAACTTGCCCGCAGGCGTGTAGCCGGCCACTAGAACCTGAAGTGCAGCACGTATGTAGGAAACCGCTCCAGCCGGAGAAATCGGATCCATCTATGGGGAATATCCGAAAATAAACCCCTCTGTTCTCCCGTATCGGGGCCTTGTATAAATAAGATAGCATTGCAGGCACACTGCACCATGGGAAATGGCCAATCCAGTCCTGTAAACATCAGCCAATGACTTTCTGGCAGAGCCGCACAGCTCTCTGGAGGGGAGGTTTCTGTGCTGGAACTCATAAATAAATCACTTTTTGGGGAGGATTATGTGTCTGCAATCCCCCCCAACTCTCCCACCTCCTCGCCTCCCCCCATGAAAATAAACAGGGCCAAAGCAGAAATAGCCAAGTTTAAGCACCGCTACAGGAAATTATCTGGGCCTGTTGGTATAATTTGGGGACAGTATTTTCATAGCATTTGCATTTTAACACCAAACCCACACAGTAACATCCTGAGTGTCAATTTAACCCTGGCGGTATAAAATTGGAGTGATAAGGGTCCAGAGTTAAATTAAACACAGGGGTTGGTGTGTACTCCACCTGTGTTACACAATCCTCCATCACCACTTCCTCCAACTCTACACCTCAAACACAATGTTTGGTTCTATATTGCATTATAAATAAATACGCAGAGCAAACAAACGTAAACAAAATCACATTGGATCTTATTCCGATAACGGCACAGAAACCCTCCGTTGTTGGAGTACACCTCAACAAGTGACACAACAAAGCAGATCAAGGAAACTTTCAAAATTGTTGCTTGTTTTTCCTGTCCAAGCGCTTGTTTTGGGGGGGACTGTTTATGCCATTAACAGGTTCCCAGAGGAAGTAATGGAGGACTATTTAAACCCACTTAGCCTGGCCCTGCCCTGGGCTTCCCGTAATCACCTCCCTAGACAAACATTGGGGGCCAAAGAGAGAGAAACTAGGGGTGGGTGGTGAATCTGGGTTTTGGGGTAGGCTCACTGGCGTCAGGGTAGATCTGGAGGTGGGTATAGTGTGGTCATACTGTACTACTATAGTGTATACTAGTACATATAGTATACTCCCATCAGTATATACTAATATATACAGTAGATAAATAGAAATTAGTGTTTGGGGTTGAATATATGGTATACTGGGAAGGCCTTGAAAAATATAGGGGTTCTGTAGGCTATACCTGAAACCATGACTGGACCTCTTGGGAAGCATGGCATTGGATAAGCTGGTCCAGATGGATTTGGTTCCTGGCTTTTTGTGGAGCCGTTTGTGGTTAGTGGACCATTGTATTGTGTCATGAGAGGTGACCACAAGGCAACACAGGGACTCACACAGCCGCTGTTGCCAAGAGATGTTGCAGAACAACAAACTCTCTGACCTAAATAACCCTGGTCTTGGTCTTCTCTCGGGGGATGGAAAAGCCATCATGGAAATTATCTTTAAGTGCATCAGGGTTTCTTAAACAAAACAACGTCTTTTTGTGTGTTTCTTTTCTTTTGTTGTTTTATTTTT
>NC_139718.1:26404664-26462164 GCF_964188405.1 Protomyctophum parallelum | reverse complement strand
TGAAAGCAGAGGTTCTTCCTTGGACTACTGGAAGTGTTTGTGCACACTGCACACTGATCGGTTCGGTGCCCAAAATTTGCTGTACAGTCAGTCACAGAGAGCTGGATGGACGGACAGACAGACAGACAGACAGACAGACAGACAGACAGACAGACAGACAGACAGACGGAAATGTGCCTGGGGAGTTGAACCATGATCCAAACGGAGATTAGGCCAAAACGTCAAGCGGCCTGTTATATTATAGAACTACCACTTGAACATTTTGGGGTTATTTTTTGGCCGACTAGCAGTGTTCGTGCAAGTATTGTAGATCAGCCATGGTAGCAGCTCACAGATGGACGAACGGACTGAGTGACTGAGTGACTGAGTGACTGAGTGACTGACTGAGTGACTGGCTGGCTGGCTGGCCTCACTTCACACCTGTGTGAAGTGAGGGGCACTCTTATCATCGTAAAATCATACATCATCATGCATCATCTCATACTGGCCAATCAGAATGCCTGTTGCCACAAATTTACGTCATATTTGGCGGACATTTGACCTAATTATGAGACTATAGTTATTGTCACACTTTATTATTATTCTTCTGGAGTAACCTACCTAACTTCTGCTGTGATTGGCCGAGCTTTGTATAACGTTTGTAATTGTCTGTTGTTTACGTAACCAATCTATATTTTACAATCGTTTATAAAGACATAAATTCCCTTGCAGGGTAGAAGAGCAAACTATTCAAGCGTTACACTGACATTGTAATTGGCTGACAATATTAGTGGGAGGGGCCTATGTAAGCGACTGCGGCAACCACACTTTTGCACTTTTTCTAGTTTCTCCTGTCAGTGTCAACGGCAAATATTGAGACGTGTGGGGTCAAAAGCTGAATAGGAGGGGCCCTCACTGTGAAGTGAGGGGCGCTCTTCGTACATCATCATACATCACATTCCGTGCTCAGCCAATCAAATCATCACAAATTCCGTCCCATCACTTTTGGTGTCTTCACTTTTCTGCCCTCAGCCAATCAAATCATCGCTAGAATTTACACAAACAGACAAAGCTGGGCACAGGAGGCGCCCCTCAAAAACTAAATAAAACTAGAACTGCACTCTGTCGAGTGCATACTTGCTTGTTGCACACTAGTAGGCCATAAAATGGCCAACTAGTGCGCAAGCAGAGTGTGCAAGTACTTTCGACTGCTGTAAACTGTGGAATCTCAGTATCTCTGTGAAGGAACGTTTGAAATGTCTAATTATTAGGTGTAACTATTTGCTACCTATCTACTTTATGCATGTAAACACCTAGTATTATTAAGTATGGTTCAAGTTTCTATCTATATAAGAAATACACTTTTATCAATTTGCAGCCAACCCGCCACTTGATGCGTATGCAAATAAAACAGCAGATTTGTGCCTGGTTTGCTGGGACCAGATTACATAAATGACCATATTTCTTACGTCATCATTGAGAGCTAGTCATACATATACACACCATGTACTCTGGTCCCAGCAAATCAGGCACAATTTGCTATTTTATTTAACTGATTATGTATATAGTATACGTATGACTAGCTCTAAATGATGACGTAAGACATACGTATACATATACTATATAGAGTATGTAGTTGTAAGTTGATTAGCGGTATACTGTGGTTACTTTGCGCCAAAAACCGTGCCAGCCAACCTGCCACTTGATGCGTATGCAAATAAAACAGCAGATTCGTGCCTGGTTTGCTATTTTTTTATATTTTGAGTGACAGTTATACTTGGCCCTTATGTAACACATAAAGTGGGTTACTTTAACCCACTTAGGAGGGGGGAGGCAAAAAGAGATGTGTGTGTGTGTGTGTGGGGGGGGGCATGTGTGTGTGTGTAGTGTGTGTGTGTGTGTGTGTGTGTGTGTGTGTGTGTGTGTAGTGTGTAGGCCGGGGCTGCTAAGTTCATTAACAATTTCCCCTGGAATTCTCCAGGGTGCTCTTGGGAGTGCGGGGTGGATTTCGGGAACACGGTCGTGTGTGTGTGTGTGTGTGTGCGTGCGTGTACGTTTCAGCTCCCTCTCTCCTCGCCCATGTGACTTCCATGAATCATCCACGAATCAACAAATGGAGCTTCTCCCAGCGGAGGCTCTCTACATGAGTCTACGGTGGTGTCCCCATGAGCCAGGTATTACAATCCTATCATAACACACCTGCAGTGATGGAAAATTACCTATACTGCAATGTAGAATTACTCCGTTACAGGTTTAGGCTATGGCCTCACTCACACCTTTCGATCTAGCATACAACATTGATGCATGCTAGATATGCAAGAAGATGTAAGTGTCATGGCCGCCCCAATGCATTTCCAATGGAAGTCACATGGTTTGATACAACATTTTGGACTACAAGCTGTTGTATGGCTTTCGGCTGTGTTTCGACTGCCCCCCTCCCCCTCATACAACACAAATGTTGTGTCAAACCATGTGACTCCCATTGGAAATACATTGGGGCAAGATGTATCACACCCTTTGTATACAACAAGCATACATCAGTCTGTTGCGAAGGTGTGAGTGAGGCCTAAAAGTCCAGAATTCAAAATATACTTGTTTAAAAGTACAAAGGTATTGGCATCGAAATGTACTTAAAGTACCAAAAGTAGAAAGTACTCACTATGCAGAATGTGCCATTGCAAGTTTTCAAATGTATACAAATATATAGAAAATAGCAGATCTACAAGCTCACAATGCGTTGCATCGCGACGCATTGTGAGGTTGTAGATCGGCTATATTCAAACGGTCAAAATGTATATAGAGCTGAAGTGGTGTATATGAGCTGTATATGGCAGAGGCAAGGAAGCAACCACGGTGCTCAGTAGGTGCAGATCAATCGGGATAACACATCTATAACGATAACCCGGATCTCCGCTTTTTTCTATGGCTACGGTATATGTTTTGTAATAATGTAGTGAGTATTAAATATTGGAAATACTCCAGTAAAGTACAGATACCTCAAAATTTCACTTAAGTACAGTACTTAAGTAAATGTACTTAGCTACTTTCCACCAGTGCAATCCACAGTGGTGTGCCCATAAACCAGGTATTCTAATCCTATCATAACATACCTGACCGTGCGACAGAACAGCTACAAGGCTGTTGGTGGGGTAAAGTAGACCCTTCAAGCAGTTACCATTACTTTCAGAGTGTGCTGCCGAGCTGTGCCCATGCAAGGTCACGGAGTGACAGAGAGATTGCTATATAGTAGCAGGGCAGAAAGTGACACGTCAGAATTCTCCAGGTCAGACAACCTCTCTGGCCTGCGCTTTGCGGGGCCCCCAAATCTGTGGACTGATATGATCGAATCCGAATTCGTGATGTAACAGGTCGTATTTGCTTTCATATATGTCTTTGCTGTTCATATGTATATCACATGACCATTCAATTTGGGATAATTGTGGGCAATCAATAAATGCCAGATCTTGTGTATCCATCATTTTAAGTGTACAGCCTGTTTATTGGACTATTAGATAACCCTCTCACAGGATGGCGCATCACTGTGGAAATTAAACGTGGATCAGTCCATAAAAACAATTCTGGTCGTGAAATGCTTCTACTACTTACAGTAGACGATGAACTGGTATGTTTTCTGACTGATTTAGAACTGTTTTTTTAACTTGAGACGTGATCCATAAAAACTGGTCTGTGCAACACAAATGGGTCTCGACTCACTTTTTTGGGAAACAGAATTATCATAAAACTCATATCATCATCATCATCATTATTATTATTATTATTATATAAACCCATCATATCATCATCATCATCATCATTATTATTATTATTATTATATAAACCCATCATATCATCATCATTATTATTATCCGCCACCACGAGGACTTGGTTTCCTTCCTTCCAACTCTTTTTGTACGTTTTCTGCTCTATCCATAAAACCTTCTAACAATCACTTCATCTCAACTCGCCTTTTTTTATGAGGGATTCCTTCCTCACTAAACTAGTTCCTGAGAGACGTACGGAGGACGAGGATTCCACCGACAGGAGGACAGGATCAGCGTTGTCAAGTCTTAATCTGGACCAGCAGGTCACAGTAGCAGAAAGGCAGGAAGGAAGGATGCTCCACCCAGGGCCACTGCCATCTTCCTCTTTACCTGCAGGCTGTTAAGTCAAGGCCGCATTCAAATAGCTTCTCTTTCCTATCTATCAGTCTATATGCATGCGTACAGCGGATGCACGCACACGCTAGGGCTGTTAATGCCGCGTGTGCATGCACATCACGCATATATCTTTCATGCACATCTCCTGGCACTCATAGTTTACTATATAAAGTTTCGCACAGGCATTCCTTTCACATGCACACCTGCGCTCGCGCACACGCACGCGCACACACACACACACACACACACACACACACACACACACACACACACACACACACACACACACACACACACACACACACACACACACACACTCCTGTCAGGAGAAGAAAAAATAAATTCACTTTGTGAAAGCTTTCTTCCCTCTGTCCCCTATCTCCTGCTCTCTCCTGCCCCCCCCCCCCCTGCTCTCTCTCTCTCTCTCTTTCTCTCCTCCCCCATCCTCTGGGCCCTCTTGATGACAGCTGGCTCTGATTATGGCTGTGAAAAATGGGGCAGTCACGCCAGCACCCCCCTCTCCTTCCCTCCTCCCAGCATTCCTACAGCATGACTACGCACTTTCTCCCTACTCTCTCTCTCTCTCTCTCCTTCTCTGCTTTAGTCTCTAATTCATCTTCCTAAAGTGTTTTCCTTTCTCTTCTACTTTTTGCTTCCATCATGCTTTCTCTTCCTTTCTTTCTTTATTTCTGCTCTCTCTCTCTCTCCCTCCATATTGTGCTTCTTCCATCATCTTGTGTGTTTACATTTGTCTGTCTGCCTGCCTGCCTGCCTGCCTGCCTGCGTGCGTGGTGGAACCTGGGAGGGAGAGAGAGAGGAGAGGTTTGTGTGAGCAAATGATTGTGTTAGCAATGAAGGGGATTTGCGTTCCCGAGTGATGGATGTCTTGGGTGGAGGCATTATTTCTTAAAGACGGAGATGGATGGAACGGGCATATTTAGACGACTTTGGATGGGGTCCATTTGTACACTCTCAAAAACAAAGCAGACCCACAAATGAACTAAATACACTCAATCACGGCCCCCGTGCTATGATGTTTATGATACATTACATGGCTTTGTAATGACTACAACATGCTGGGAGTATCATTATGGTGGCCAGGTTTTCTCTATGTACTTGTTTGTTTGTTCAGTGTCAAAAGAGAAAACCGCTACATTTGCCATAATGCATAAACAGTGGATGTTTTGCCGGGCACTGTGTGCTCAATCTGGCTCTGGATGCAACTGAGATCTTAAAAGCTGCGCTTTTTGGCAGTCTTCTCACTGCACACCTTTACTTTGCCAAAGTTTCTGTATACCTCGATTATTCCCCACTTCTCTCTCCTGTTGAGTAACTTTGATACACTGGAAAATAAGCAGCTTGCTGAGAATTCATTGTGAAACCTCATTACCGTAAAACCTCCAATAGCTTGGATTTTATTTGTTTTAGCAAACATATGCCCAGGTGTTAATTAGTGACTTTATGGTATAAAGAATGACTTTCACAACATCTGCACATTAAACCAAACGGCCACAGCTGAGTAATGTACACTGCAAAGACTAACATCATAAAATATTGTGCTCATATCTGTAGAAAATCTCCAGGTTCAACATTAAGACCCGGCAATAATTTTCCCAGGAGGAAACGGTGATGATATAGCAACATGATGGATGTTTGAATGGTTGCATGAGCTGCTTTATCACTAGAGAAGATGCACAGATATTTGTGAGTAGTAATTTATTAGAAGTGCTGGTAAAGAAAAACTAAGAATAAACGCAAACGTAGATGCGCGCAGACGCACACATGCGCTCACACACACACACACACACACACACACACACACACACACACACACACACACACACACACACACACACACACACACACACACACACACACACACACACACACACACACACACACACACACACACACACACACACACGCTCTAGTACAGAATTAATTACATACAGTATGCTGATCTGACCCAGTGTTCGCCCAGCAGTCTGCCGTTACCCAGGCGAAGGTGTGCACGCGACCTCGCCCTTTAGGGCACTGAGAGCTGCCTCCCAGTTACACCTTACAGTATTATTTCAAGACTTCAAGATTTCAAGAAGTGAAATTGTTTAATCAAGCTGCTTTTGTGAATTTTTCTACTTGATGTGATGTCACACAAAAAATATATATATATTATTATTATTAATTATAATAATACATGGCCTACTATAGTTTAAAAAAATTTTTTTTTTTACTGTATGGATGTATTCCCTGATTGGGAGTCTATCAAAATTCGAAAGTCACTTGTCATTATGGTAATTGTCCTTGTCATGTCTTTGTATATTCAATCTTTTTATTTATAATAGTGTTGTGTCTGAGCTGTTTTTCTTTTATTTTCTTTTGTTTGTTATTATGTTCTTGTTGTGTAATGTCTGTTTGTCTTTGAAAAACCAATAAATATACTTTATAAAATAAAATAAAAACTTTGAGTGTATAAAAATGAACTCTGTATTTTGCTATATATCCAGTTAAGGACATCATACTCAAAAGCAGAGGCCCTTGTTTTCAGGGCACTGACCTTGATATCACAGCGTGGATTAATTATGACCAAATCCTCCACCACACAAACAAGCTTCCTCTTCCGTTTATCTCCGTTTCTGCTTTTCATTCTCCTGCTAACAAAGGTTGCAACAGTATGATTTCACCATACTTAAGCGTGGAATACAGCACGCACACAGTTCCTTCATTCGTGCCAGAGCATTTGACATGTAACCTCTCATACTGAAATTCACAGCTCTGTAAGCGTCGGATGCCCTTCTTGCATGTATTTGGCCTACGTACACCACAGACTGATAAGGTTGTTGACTGATTCAGTATCTTGTCTTGAAGTCTCTCTAATCTAATACACTCTGGCTCAGTTAATTAAATCATTCAGCATCAGTCATAATTCTAATAGGCTGAGCTTTTGGCCTGCACCCACAGGAATGACATTAATGGTCTTAAGTAAGACCATTAATCTTTCTTTTTTTTATGTTTTACTTAGTTTGCTAAAGCACAACCACACTAATCGTGCGTCATCAGTAATTTAATCTTTGAATTTGAGATGTTGTAGGGTTTCCTGTGAACACAGACAATAACATGGTATTTTAGATGTGGTATTGCTCCTATGGTGAGTCAAGACGTGAAAGTTCTACCCACAGTGGAAGCTCCTCTGCAGTACAGTACCTGCATGTTCCAAACCAAACATGCGCCTATAGTATAGTCGCCTACACGCCAGACCTTAATTCGCCACCACAGCGGCACACATCACCTGCTACTGTTCCATTCTCAATGTCTGCATTCACAATGCTGAGCAGCCCTATAAAGGAAAACACCAGTGACAACAAACCTTTTTGGGCATCTTAAAATGTCATATCTAGGTCTTCGAACAAATATTGTAATTCTATACAAAACAACATAGGCCTCTGTTGAAATCTATATCTTTCTATTCTGCAAATAAAGCAGTCTAATATAATTATGTAGCAGAATAGCAGAACCTTATACACCAAGCATCTGATACTTGTAGGTCGACTATTTTTGGCACACGATGCAGTCGTGCGACAAAGTATGATTGGGGCTTTGGAGCCTCTGTGGCTCTGAGGCTCTAGCTCTGGCTCTGTAGGCCAGTAGGCTACACTCCTCTGCTCTTTTACAATCCTCACCAGACAGAAATGCACATGTGTGTGGTTGGAGCTACAGTATAGGTTGTGCCTTGATCTTTTCTGTTTTCACCCGAGGGGAACGATGGAGCCAGGTCATGATGAACTCCTGGGGGAGCCGTCCCACGCCACCCCCCCTGGAAACACCAGCCGAGGCCAAGCCTGTGCATGCCTGAGCCCTAGGTTTTATTAAAGTAAGGTGAATGATTGAGGTCACCATATTAAACATATTAATAGCGCTTTTCCCCCTGTGGGGATGGTGTTCATCTGGAACCCATTTCATCGTCCTTTTCATAATATCAGTTCGGGTATGATTTTATTGGACCACACGGCCTGCACTGGTGTGGTCAAATGTTGCGGATGAGATGTCAGACTGAGAAATGGACCGCATTTTCTGGCGCACTATATACTCAAGTGTTAACTTACAGAGAAGAAAACAAGCCAGTAAGGAAATAGTCGCGTATAGCCAGATGATCTGAGTACTCCACCTGTTGACATCTATATTCAATGTGTGTCAGGACAGGAGTGGAAGAAGTCCACCCTGGTAAAATCACTCTCACTCCCATAGATACTTGTATCATCAATACAGTACATTTAATGTCACAGGTAACAGTAGGCTTCCAGAGCAAGTACAGCTGATTTTTCATTCATAGGTCAATATTACACCAATTACTGTCAATATGTACAACTAGCAACTTCCTCCACTCATCATGCCATGATCCTTTTTACACGGACAGCTTCTTTTTTGAGGGGCGCTAGCCCCTCCTATGTCCAGCTTGTGTGTTTGTCCTAATGCAAACATTAAATGCCATTGATAATGAACGGCCAGTTCTGAGTGTTTGTGTAAACACAAACACAAACACAAACGAACACTAAAAAAAATTGGACATAGGATGTGATTGGCCAGAATGAGTATGGTGATAAGAGCACCCCTCACTTCACACGGGTGTGATATTTTTAAGTCAAGTTAAGATTTTAAGTCATTTCGATGTATAAATATTTTTTTAAAGCAGATACTGTATAGTTGCAGATATGGATAAAATAAAACTAATACAAAAATCTGAAGTTGTCCCTTATCTGTTGCCCTACCTCTAAGCCCAATTTAAACAAAAAAAGTAAATAAATAGCTTATCTACAGAATTTCGTAAGAATTTTGCGTAGTGACCTCAGGGGGAAAGTGCATGGTTATGGCTGTTATTCCCATAAGAGTGTCTGAGTCTGAGGACTTCTGCAGTACAAACAGTGCAGAGAGAAACCGGATTTATACTGATTTACACGTAGATTGGCTATTTTTGGCACGTGAACACCATAGTACGACGGAGTATAAATTAAGCATTGGAGAGTTTCTAAGAGGAGAAAGGGGGATTGTGTGGGGGCACTTTAGCATAGCGCTTGGCATAGTGGTAGTGGTGGTGGTGGTATGTAGGTGGGGTGGGGGTGGGAGGCATGGGATTTTGGTAAATGTGCCCTTATTTACGAGTGGGGTGGGATTAGGGGGACAATAAAGTTTCATTTCTGGGAAAGCCATTCTTATTTTACTAGACTTTGCAGGGCCTATAAGCACATAAGGCAAAAAAGAAGAAAAAAACGCAAACCAGAAACTATTTAACGAGCGCAAAAAAAAGCGTTTCCATATTCGGCTGTCACACAACAGGGCAATAATGTGAGGACACAACTGAGTTGACAGAATCATGTGGCCTGCCATTTGGGCCTGATGGTAATGCTAATGGAGCTTACTGGAAATACACATACTGGGTGTGTTGTGTATTCTTGACGAGCTGCATCTCCGCCTGGTATGGGAACTGTGCCGCCCTCAACCATAAATCGCTACAGACTGGGTGATGTGGACGGCCCAGCACATCGCCAGAGGTGAGCTTTCCTCCCTAAAGGATATATAGGATAGGCAGGAGCCACAATCTGTATAGGCAGGCTAGACAAGCTATTCCCGTGAATCAAAAACCCACCAATTGGCACCTGTCGAGGTGCATACGTTGGTTAGACAGTCCGCCAGGCATTAGTCTGAAAATACCGTTGCTCCCGACATGCGTGGCCGGTTACAACTATCCCGTGGCAGGTTAAAGCGAACCCGTGGGGCCTGGGCCGTGGCTCAATGGTCCAGGCACCTTGGCTGGTAATCCAGTCTGGCAGTGTGCAGCAGGTTCGACTCCCGATCCCGGCGGCCTTTACTGCATGTCTTCCCCCCATCTCTCTCCCCATTTCCTGTCAGCCTACTGTCTGTCCCTCCATAAGAAAATATAAAAATAAAGGCGAAAGTAAAAACATTTAAAAAAAAAACTAACCTGTGGCAGGTTAAAACTAACCTGTGGCAGGTTAAAACTAACCTGTGGCTTCCTGCAAGATTAGGTTTAGGGTTTGGGTAGGTTGTCGGACATTACCGAAACCCTAAAACTGAATAATACAATCCATTTCTGCTGCACTGGCACTACCTCTCGTGTACACTTCCATGTTTGATATCGGCTGTCTTATTGCACAAGCTCTTTTTGTGCATGCATCTAAAATGCTAATGTGCAGTTATCTGACCTTGACTTCTGTTTCTTTCATTGTTCTCGACTGTATTTTGTAACTGCAAATCACAGAAGCTTGTACAGAATAATTTCAACCACTCTTTTACACCTGTAAACCTGTGATGAGACAATAAACCTGAAGTTGAAGAAGTTGATGTTCATACGGACGTGGCCGAAACATTTACAACAAACAGTGAAGTCGTAATTCAATCCAGTTCCGACACCTCCATATCACGTACAATATGCATGCTTACACACACATGATGTGGGTCAGATTTGGGGTCCTGTTTTGGGCCCTCCATTGAGTCTGGAACCCAGGAAGTGCTTTGGCCTGGCCGTTAGGCCCTGGCAGCAACAAATTATGTCTTTGGCAAGGCAACGCCGACCAAATGGGCTGATTATTCTTATATGTAGCCCAAAGGACTCCACACAGCTGCACTTTCTTTCACTGCCAGGGAAGGAGAGAGGCTGAAAGAGAGAGAGAGAGAGAGAGAGAGAGAGAGAGAGAGAGAGAGAGAGAGAGAGAGAGAGAGAGAGAGAGAGAGAGAGAGGCAGCGTAGGGGGAACAGTTGAGGAGCAGTGGGTGCACTGGACCATGCTCAAAGACTCGATCATGTTGTTTAAGTGTTGGTTCTTTTATATTAAAAGAAAATAAGGGTCTCGGACATCAGATTCTTGTTTTGATTGGGCTGTCCCATGTTCTGCCTAAAAAAATGCAATATCCCTCAAAGTTATTTTCATTCCTCAATTGAAAACACATTGACGAAATCGTAATGTAAGAGGTAATGTAAATGGTAATGTAAGAGGTAGTACATTGATGTCTTTTGGCCCCATGGAGAACATGAAATGCTGTTTGAGCCTTTTATCCTTATTTCTCTCAGCACATACTAATGGAAAAACAACAACTAAAAAGCGCTTAGGAGTTGATGTTATGCTACGGTGCTCCCTGATCGTTATCCACATACCTCCAGTATTGCTCATTTCCTCATCATTTGCCATTAAGAAGAGGATGGATGTATTTCATGAGCTCATGTGACTCGCTGGGAGTGACAGCAGGTCAGAGAGAAGTAAAGCGCAGACATTATGAGGACTTTTCATCTCAGGAAGGTTTTTGCCGAAGCTGGGACACCTGTAGCTCTTGAGACTGTACTGCACTAATTACTAGTCTGACAACGGGTACAATGGGTTCAATCATGGGTTCAATCATGTCATAGATAATCAAGTATTTCAATCATGTTATAGACTTTTCTTTTTGAGGGGTGCTAGCCCCTCCTATGTCCAGCGTTGAGGGTTTGTGCACACACAAACATTGAAGACGAAGGTGAGGATGCAAATTGTGATTGGCCGGATGTGATGTATGATGATGTATGATGATGAGAGTGTACCTCACTTCACACGGGTGCTTGCCTCCTTCTGACACTTTCCATTATATATTGTGTATTCTTTGTATTGTTTTTATATTGAGCTATATAAAATAAAATCTAATCAAATAGTATAACCGAGGGGCATGCGTTCCCAAAGGGCATAGTTCCCATTCCCAACAGGCATCGTTCCCAACGGGGATCAGCCTAGTAAACCATAAACACTACTAGTAACATTGCCAATGTGGAGTTTGCGCAACAAAGATGAAATGTAATGTGAACTGGCAAAAGATATTGTGCACAAATCACAATTGTGGAACCCCAAGAGATATACTGTAGGCAATACATGGTCTGTTCCTTTTAATAGACTGAAGATAAACGTGTAACTGCACGTGTAGTGCTGTGAATGAATAACCATTAAAGCACCATTTTAGTGTATAAATCATCAAATGCAAACAAGGACAAATATGACGTCACATATGCCTTGGGTCGATCAAGGACAATGCACAAACAACTATATTCGGCTCTCATCTTGGAGACATAAACAACGCCACTCCAGCACACAGGAGACAGCTCATCATCATTGTTAATACAATCCACATTTGTACCAATTCACGCGCCACCAAAATGCCAATTCGCAAACTCCCATTTACGACAAGCAGGCACGTTCGCCAAACACGGAATGTGACAAAATCTGAATCGTGTGCTTGTCAAACAGCATCTGGAGCGATGTCAGTACTACAGGGAATGCTCCATCCAATCCAATAAATATGCAGGGGATAAGTGTGAGAAAAGTGGGCAGGGTCGATCAAGTGGTGGCCCTTATGTATTGTCCAGAACTGGACACATGGACTGTGTAATTCTAGTCCATGAGTGACCACACAGGGCTGGTTGTGAGATCTGGGAGTGATGGGGGAATTGAGACAGATGGGGCAGGGCAGGACTTTTTTCCGTGAGAGAATGCCTTCCCCTGTTCCTGCAGCAGCCCTGGGCTTCACAAAGCCCATTGATTTTGTTGTGTTGAGTGAGAGGCTGAGGAATATCCCATTTCAGTGTTGGCCGCATGGTCATGACACATGGACTAGGGTCAGATCTGTGGCTGGTCCCAGTGGACAAATGCTTGGCCCAAAGATTTCTGGACATAGCATCTAGCGGATTCCAATCTTTGTTCCTTAACCCTCTGTCCCTACTGTATATTCCCTGATGTGTGCACCCGTGAGCACCGCACACACACGCACACACACACACGCACACGCACACGCACACACACACACACACACACACACACACACACACACACACACACACACACACACACACACACACACACACACACACACACACACACACTCTCTCTCTCTCTGGAGTGCTCATGTGTCTACTTTACAGTATATGGTGTGTTCATCCGATCGCTCTCATCGAGACATTTCTACAGCTTGGTAGTGTTGACCTGCCCCTTTTGTCTGGATAGTTTTGACCCCCCCACCCACCTCCCGGCCAAACGCTCCCTTCCCATGAGCCTCCGGGGCAGACGGCAGCGTTGCTCCTCAGGAAGCACGGGGTCAGGAAGTCAAGGGAGGACTCTAAATACAGCCCTCTCCAAGAGATGAGCATCTCACCAGAGACTTGGACAGTAAATCTCCCTTTAAAAGCAGACTATCCATGCCTCGCCGCTCACTTGTTTGTCTGTTTCTATTTTGGTGACCCTCGCGTTTAACTGTAGCATCGTTAGTGCCACTATTTCACTTGGAGTGGACAGCACTCCAGTGCCGGCACCAACGACATTAATTTACAGTGACGCATCTTGTTTGTTTTGAACCACGGTCCATGACTGCAATGATGTGTTGACGTTGTCCAAGTGAGCCAAGGTCTACAGAGTGGACGCTGCGTCCCAGTATGAGGTCAAGGAAGAAGGAGGAGGAGGAGGAGAACATTTAAAGAAAACGTACAAGTCGAAGTAGAAAAAGAAGAAGTGATGAACGGACATCTTTCACTGTTTCGTGGCAACAACATCAGTAAAAGCAGTTGGTGGTTCGCCACTAACAATGCTGTGGGCCTGTGGCCACTCTTTTATGGACAATTAATTCCACCATCTTATTTTCCTCCATTCGCCACTCTCTTTCCCTCTCACTCTCTCTCTCTCCCTCTCTCTCTCTCTCACACACACCTTGTCTCTGTCTCTTTGCCCTCCTCTCTCTGCCTGTTACAGTCTCTCTCCCATTCCCTGCGTCCACTCTCAACCACGGGCACAACACAAATCTGAGAATGACGACCACAGTCACTCCCAAGCATGGCCCATTGGTGTTTGGCGAACAACATGGCCATGATACATGAAAGGGGGGTAGGGTACGGATCATGGGATCCTGTCAGCCCTTATAAAGACAAGAACTGGATCAGACAGAATTGGGATGTGGGGAGGGAATGTATACAGAAAGGAAAGCCACACTGTGTCATCACAAAGGGCAGACCAACAAATGACAACATATTGAATACATTAGGCTTGGTTCAAAGCTGAGACTTGGTTAACCTTGATTGCTGACTGACTGACAGCATCTGTTCTGGTTGTTATCGTTTCTAAAGATAATCTATCTTTGATGTGAGGTGTGAGACCCCACTGGGTCTCACACCTCTATTAAAAGACATTATGACAAGTTGTAGATTGATTTGACTGGTATACTGTAGAGCAGCGGTCATGGTAGTTACTCTGGTACATGCATGGGTGTTGTAGGGATGAGTTTGTTTTGCCACAGTCATAGTCATACAAATGTGGAAAGTCGGTCAACGGAAGCCAGTTGCACAATGCATGGCCTCGTGTCATCTATTGCACTTTAAAGCCAGTTAAACTGACCGTAAAATCAAGACTAGGAAAGATACAGTATAAGTGTGCTGTGTGTACACACACTGTACATGCACTTTATACAAACACTCCCTTGCTTTGCTCACTCACATTATTCAGATGGTCTGAACTTATGACTTTGAGAAATTGTTAGGCACTTGAAATAACATTTTGTGCATATTATAATAACTAGCCCTTACCCGTTGTGAGATATTCCCCCCCCCCTTGTGGCCGTAGGGGGTACTGCGCCCGGTGCGTTTTTAATTCACTAATAAATTCATTATTAATAATTAATGTGTCAAATCGAAAAAAGGGCTCCGTTAAGACCTCCATATTCATATGGTCAATGCCTGTGTGAAAAGTGGGAGTGATTGGTGCAGGCAATGAGGAGATAAGTGTTTGTTTCTGACAGACAGACAGACATTGTTAGAATTATAGTATGATGATGATGATTATGATGATGATGATGAGCAAAGCAGTGTACAAAACAGATACGAATATGGAAAGGGGAGATGCCTGCCCTCTGCAGAGTGACATGGGGTACTACAATAACCTGTTGCCATTAGCAGTCAGTCAAAGGGAATCCACAGAAACTCTGTGCAGATAGCATCAGGTTTTTTGCATTTCTGCCCGACATCTTTCATCTCCTGTTGACATGGCCAACGTTTAATTTCCCCTTTCATACCAAGTTAAGCATTATCGGTGACCTCATGCCTCAGTCCAATCCTCCCTTCCTTAAGGGGTATCCTTGGAGAGGACAGTACAGGAGGAAGAAATCAAAACAGAGGCTGGGGGAACTGATAGGGCATACAGTAAAGGAAAGCAGCCTTGAACTCCTGGAACACATACAGTATCTAGGACAGGGAAAGAGTATAACAAACCCGTGGGGGTTTAAGGAGTCTCAGAGTCAGAGTGACACACTCCAGAGAGAGAACCATGCAAGAGTGAGTTGAGAGAGAGAAACTCCCAACCATGCTGCCTCCTTAACATTTTAGACTTTTAACTAATGAGGACGAACTCCTCATCCTCATCCTTTATAACAAGCAGCCAATAGTAAGCAAGTCTATAGGGTCAAAGCCGCAGAATACAGATATGGGCTGAGGTAAATGCAGGCTTTCGTGTGACCCAAAGAAGTCTGGTCTGTCGGCAGTGCGGCACTTTGGAGTGTTACTATCTGCATCTGAGGCTGGGGACATTATCGGCTGATTCTTTTGTTTTCGACAGGAAACAGGTGCCTCCTCCTCAGCCTGGAAAGACTGTAGACTTTAGTAGCACAATATCATGTTGGCAGCATGCAGAGACTATGAGGGTAAACAACACGTGTATGGCACTTCTTAAGAACTCAGAGGTCACAAAGAGTTGGTCTAGTAAATTAAAATCAACGGGTCCTCTATTCCTTATTCTGGCTGTATGTACTGTTGAATTTGGGATGTTGAAACATACTTTTACTTGTTGTACATGAATAAAGTAAAATAAGTACAATAAATCTGTAGCTATTCAGATTCGGACTAATTAATGTGGGACATGGCATGGACACTTAAAGTAATTTCATGCCTGTTTTGTAATTGTCATATTACTGAGAAATACAGTGTCTCTCCGCCCATTTCCCTCCCGTAGGCCCCCTCTGGGGTGGAGAGACAATCGATCTGATCCACTTAATCAATCAGTGACAGGGCCTTTGAACCACAGACGTTATTTCCAGCAGCTCTGTCATCCCATCCTGTCGTCTGTAAACACACTCCAGGGGAAGATTATTCCACACAGCTCAGGCTCATAAAAACTCCTTTAATGTTGACACACATGCCCGCTCATGCGTTCACACACACACACACACACACACACACACACACACACACACACACACACACACACACACACACACACACACACACACACACACACACACACACACACACACATGCCTGTCTTCTTTGGTGACTGGCTCTTGAGTCCAAAACAACTAACTTTTTCAAGTTATCTACTCTGTCTTTCTCGCTGTTGAAGATTAAGTTATTCAAAAGATAATGTAACTCAAACCGTTCCATCTATACAGTGAGTACCCCCCGCCCCCCCCCCCAAAAAAAAACAGGAAACAAAAACAACTTTCACTATCTCTAAGTAGATTTTTAAAACAGGACAGGACATGTAAATGATGGGCGGTTGGCTGTCAAAGTGGCAGGCAGCATTGACTTTACTTAACAGCCGCAGATGAAGTTCACCATCATTTGGCTGGTGGCTGTGTTTTAACTCTCCACCCTGGTGGTTTGTCTGGCTGTAATAAGCCAAGTTCGTGCAGCTGTAGCACTTTGTGCAGGCCTACTTTTGAATATCTCCACAATAACTCATGTCACTCCTGACTACCAGGATCCCTTCGCGAGCGAGCGCAGTCTGTGCAGTACCGGCTCTGTTTTGTCTCTCTCTTCCTCGGCTGAATTCAGTAATTCGGCTTCAAAACAACCTCCCTCGCCTCTCTGCCTCAACAACTTCCAGAGTGAGACAAAGCTCTCCACCCCCTGCATGGCTCCTGGTATAGGCAAAGAAGAGGAAGGGGAAAGGGAATGTTTTGGCCCCCCTCTCTATCTCTCTCCACCTCCCTCCCCACATCTCCCCAGGGCAGTGCTGTGTAGTAATAAACGTCCCCCATAAATCTACCCCTCACGCCATCCCCTCCTCCAACCCCTTTTAACAGCTTCTTTTCTTCTCCACAACCATGCTTTCTTTTTCTTCTTCTCCTTCTATTGCAACCCAACCCTGACATTGACTCTGCACATGGCCGATGGCTGCTCTGTCATGGATTCAGAGGGGAGGAGTGCAACAACAGACCACAATGGATTTGTATAGGTTTCACTTCTCTGCCCAGTTCTTTTATACATACAGGCCTCATTGTGACTGCCTGTGGTTGAAATCTGGTGAGATCACTGCGGTGTCAGGTATACCCTGGGCCTACGCAGTACCTGATGGAATGAGAATGCAGCGCACATGTGCATACATATTCAGCTGGTTTGTATTCAGGGAGCAAATTTACCTGCTCTTGAGGGATAAGGCCTGGGTATAGTGTAAACAGCCCTGGCTTAAAAAAGGAAAAAGTAAACCGGTTGGAGAGAGAGAAAAAAATCAATGGGGAAATAACTGTGGTCGTGCAAGGGTTAACAAGCACTGGCTGCCTGAATCCACCGGAAAGTCCCACAAGTGACGTTACAGTCCAGCAATTAAGAGTAAATTAATTACAGAGTAGTGGATGGTAGCTGGAAGCCTGGGGATAGAGTATAGTAAAGCCTCACAGTAAACAACACCAGACTGTCTAAATAGAAGCAACCTCCAGAAAAGAAAAGAAAAACGTTATATGGTAATAACGGTATTATGAAACAATCATCAACTTTTGACAAAGACAGTCTAGATTTGTGAGGTATTTAAAAGTAGGCTATGCTTGTATTTAATATTTACAAGTAGTATGCGTGGAAGTGTGGACAGTATTTAATAACGTATCGACATTATATTAAAGCACTATATTATGCATTTATTAATGCACACAATTGAATGCAATTCTGTGATTGTATTTGAGCAATAATACTAAAACTGTTATTGTGATCAGCAGAGGCACTGACTGCAGTGAGTTTGCCCAACTTACTTTGCCGCCTACATAGTTGAGGAAAATAGCAGATCTACAAGCCCACTAATACACTATGAGCTTGTAAATCAGCAATTTTCGGCAATCACCACCGTCGTACGACTAAGTATAAATCGGAATGTGGCGAAATGAACTGAGCTCGCCTCATTGTTCGGTGGCACCGCGTTCAGAATCAGATTGAATTAAAAAGGCTGGAGCTGATTTGCATGCATCCCGCGTGCAACACTGTAGTCATCTCTCAAACAAACTGGCAACCAATGCAAGTTTAGTGTCCCCGAAGGAGGAAAAAAAGTTTGCTCAAAGAACGCCCAGTTGCAGAAGCTCCTCCTGCCGCGGATTATAAAGCAAATGTTCGGGGCTGGTGCAGGGCAGAGGGGGTGTTCTGATCTGCAGGGTCAAAATCAGAACAAACACACGGACCTGCGCAACTTTGTCTCCCAACTCAGCCTTTTTTTTTTTTTTTTTTTTTAACACCGTGTGATTAGATTTTCGTCGCAGCAAAGATGACCACAGCCGTGGCGTCGCCTTTCTTCGACTTCGAAGTAATGAACAAGGTAGTTAGAAAACTTTTCTTCTCCGCATCACTGCTTCCAACCACACTAGTTAGCCTGTATGCTAGCAGGGAAGCAGGCAGCTGCTGCTGCTGCTGTAGTGGAATGATGGTTGCATGCTTCGGGCCCTGTCTCGCTGTCTGTGCGTGCTGAGGCGCGCCTTGGATTTGTTTTGATTTACGTTCCCTATAGTTTCTCTCTGAATTTTATTTGGTGACATTTGTTGTTTTAATGTCTTTAGCGTTATGGACTAGAGTTGGGAAGTTGGCGGAATGGTGAAATTGCTAAACAACTTGATGCATGTGTGCCCCTGCCACATCAAATATAGGGATTTGTGGCTGTCACTAGTCATTTTGGCACATTGATTGTGGTTTTGAGTCGTGACTTTGACAGTAATAAGTAATAACGGTATCGTTACGTGAATTAATTAGCTTTAAGTTAAAACACTTTGCGTTCCTTTTACACTAATTATTTTATTCGTTGAGACACTAGTAGTCACAAAACAGACTCGTGCCAGCATTGAAGGCAACCCTCTGGATTCGCGCTTGAATCAGATGTAAGAGTAATGTGCAATTCATATTCCAAGAGGATTGCTTCAATGATGGATGGTATTCTCGACTCGAGTTTGGTGGTAAACAAATATTATTATGCAAAACCTTTTTGATCAGCACGACCACGAGACAGAGATGTTCATTAGTTGAAGTTACTGCCACATGCTCATTTGGTTTGTGGACATTAAATAAAAGAGATAAAAGAGGAATACATTAATTTCCTATCACAAATGGGTTATTCAATTAAGTATAGGATTGCAGTCTATTGGCGTCATAAAAGTCATTTTGATGATAATAGCTAACCCACCCACCAGCTTGGAGGTGTATTGAAATCACACT
This sequence comes from Protomyctophum parallelum, assembly GCF_964188405.1. Classification (NCBI taxonomy): domain Eukaryota; kingdom Metazoa; phylum Chordata; class Actinopteri; order Myctophiformes; family Myctophidae; genus Protomyctophum; species Protomyctophum parallelum. Next base: position 26,442,563 of record NC_139718.1, on the reverse strand, counting down.
CAGTACTATACATTGTAATTCTGTAGGATGCCTTGCTAATGCACTTTCATTATGTTCGAATGATGGCAGCTTCTTTGTAACCACTACCAGCCGTGCTGCACTGACGCTTCCCTGCTCCATTTACTAAGCAGGCATGCATTCCACACCAGGGCAACTTGCCAAACCAGCTGCTGTTCTATAGGCCTGTATCCGCTCGTGTATTTAGAGCCAAAAAGAACATGGTCATGCAAAAGGAACCTATGGATGTTTCTCTTTTCCTATCCCCAACCCGCCATCCCTTGATGAAACTGGATCCTCATTGCTTGCCATTTGAATAGATCACGTTGCTTTCCCCAACTAATAATGTGTTTCTTCTCTCTGCAGAACAAAATGCTCAACTACAACAACAACAACAACCTGGGCGCCCCCCATCATCCCATGTCTGTCCCTTGCACTGGCACGAGTGTGTCCATCTCCAGCCCCACCGGAGCCCTGCTGGACAGGAAGGCGGTGGGGACTCCCTCGGTGGGAGGGGTGTACCAGCGACGGCACTCGGTCAGCAGTACAAAGTTCAACCAGAACCAATTCCTGAACACCTTGAAGGCTGCGGACCACTCTGCCCTCATCTCAGGGGTTGGCAACATTAGCAACAACAACAAGGAGAACCGGCTGCGAGATCGCTCCTTCTCTGAGACGGGTGAGCGGCTCTTACACAAGTGCCTGGGGCCTGCCAGTCCGACCAGCGCCGGCAGCGGCCAGGGTCAGGTGAACTCCAGCCGCTATAAGACTGAGTTGTGCAGGCCCTTCGAGGAGAACGGCGCCTGCAAGTATGGCGACAAATGCCAGTTTGCGCATGGCATCCATGAACTGCGAAGCCTGAGCCGCCATCCCAAATACAAAACAGAGCTGTGTCGCACCTTCCACACCATCGGCTTCTGCCCCTACGGGCCCCGCTGCCACTTCATCCACAACGCAGAGGAGCGCCGTGGACCCCCGCCGCCCTCCTCCCCTCTTTCCTCATCCTCCTGCAACAAGATGGAGCGGCCCCGGCTGCAGCACAGCTACAGCTTCGCCGGTTTCTCCAGCTCGGGTGGCCTGAGGGACAGCCCCACCTCCGTAACCCCGCCACCCATGTTTTTCCCTGACGAGGTCCCTGAGTGGCCCAGCAGCAACCCTTTCACCTACTCCAGCCAGGAGCTGGCAAGCCTGTTCGGGCCCAGCCTCGGCACTGGCCCAGCAGGCACGGAGCCTGGCACCCCAGCGCCCCCCTCGCCGACGAGCACCCCATACTTCTTCAGGCCCATGCTGGAGTCGCCTCAGATGTTCGAGTCTCCGTCCAGCCCGCCTGACTCTTTGTCAGACCAGGAGGGCTACCAGAGCAGCTCCGGAGGCAGTCTGAGTGGCTCCGAGTCCCCCACCCTGGATACCAACCGCCGCCTTCCTATCTTCAGCCGCCTCTCCATTTCCGACGACTAGACCGCACATGTCCACAGGCGCCTTTAAAGTCACGTGACACAAACCGAACGCGGCACTTCCCTCTACCTCTGACCCCCCCCCCCCACTCCTCTCTCCTTCCCTTATTCAAGACACCGTAAGTTCCTAGATAATAGAGGATGTGTAGTCAATTAAGGGAACTCTTATCTAAATCACATTTTCACCCCCCGGTAATCATCGCGGCAAGTTTTAATAGAAGCCCCCCCCCCCTCACCATGTGTCATAGTGCCAAAAAAGGAGAGGAAGTTGAACAATGAGAACGATGTGAGAGCATCATGTGACTGTTTTGCCAGGTGCCACTTGTTAATTTTTTTGTTTTCCTTTTTACTTGTTCTTGAATGTGTAGCAACACAAGTGGCCATGGAATAGGGAGTGCGTTGCACTAACCCCACCTTCCCCTCCACCCCCTGATGATACCACTCCCCCCCCCCCCCCCCCCCCCCTCCGAGCTAGCTAGAGGGTGCTCACTAATGTATCTGTAGATCCGCAGTTGTTGTTGTTTGTTTTTTTTACAGACTGAGCTAAGACAAAAGTAGAAAAAAAATGCAAAAAAGCGAAAGCCCTGAAACGATATGAATAGTTGTAATGGAAAAAAAGTAACAAAAACAGTGTCTGGGGGCGGTTTCTGCATGTGTTAAGGGTAAATGGACTACTGTTTGTTTTTTGGGTCCTTCTCGTTGCCCCCTGGTAACAATTATTTTTCAAGCCCCATCTTATGTAATGTGGACTGAGGGAGTCTGCAGGAAGGACTTTGAACTGGAAGATGGTTTTGCCCCATAACCCCTACCCCTCCTGAAATGTTCTCCTGTTGCTGGTCACTGGCTTTTTCAGTTTTTTTGTTTTTGTTGGAGGGAGGTGGAAGGAAGTCTTGATATCTAACTGGTTATTAAACCTTTTCTAAGACTCTGCCTGGCTTCTCAGCCACGCCCCCCTCGTTAATGCCGATCCACAGACAGTGGGGAATTCCCAGCATTCTCATGGTGCAGTTGTACATCCTACAACTTAAGATAAGACCTTAACTTTACCTCCCCACCTCTCTCTCGTTAGAACTTGCTCTCTGGAGCACTGTACTCATTACATCCCTTTTATTTGCTTCGATAATTATTTTTTATTAATGTTATTATTATTATTGTTTGAAAAACTTTCCAGACAGAAGGTTTGCTTGTCACTGCTTATTTAACTTATCAAAAACATATTTATTGGTGATCATATGCATTTTTTTTTGTTAATTTTGTTTTGTATTTATCTGGATAATGAACAATAGAATATATTTTCTTTTATGTTAAATTATGATCTTCCATATTAATCTAAAGATTGTGAAGACGTTTTTTGTCAGTTTCCTTTTTTCACAGTTTAATATATTGTACTACGATGACTTTTTGTTTTGCAACTACACTTTGTCAAAATGAAACTTAATTTAAAGCAAAAAAAGATGCAAAAAAAGATGTTTTGCGTTTTGATTATTTATTGTAGATTTTTGTTTTGTTTTGTTTCTACCTTTCATTGGACTGCAATTACTTTCCCAAACAGATATGCTTGTATTCATTCCTAGGCTATCCTGTCCACAACCCTCACCAGCTAGACAGTAGCAGTGCCTATCTGTTATGAACTTTTTAATACAACCGCTTATTGTTTCACTTCGTTCAGATATCTCCTAACTCTGAAAAAGAAAGGTCTCTCTTTCTGTCAGCACTATGATTCTGTTATCACAAGTAAAGAGTTGCTACATGTGATGAGTATCGCCGTGATCACTACATCACTGGTTTAGGACGTTCTGAGTTCAAAGAGTGCTCTGTTTTTACCTCCTGTCAATAGCATTCTTACATGGATACCCAGATTTTATTACAACAAGCAATAGCTGTGACCAAATGGGTTGAGGAAAGGATATTTTTCTTTGATTGGTTGTTTGATGCACTTGTTTGCCCCCCCCCCCCCCCCATACCTCCCTGAACCATTTGAAGTGCCTCTTCTGAATACATTCCAGGTAGCTAAGGCCTCGTCTGCCTTTTTTATATTATAATGGAGGACATTTTAAAGTCACATGTTCCACGTTGCCTCGTACGTTTTGTTTAAAAGAGGTGAACTGATTTGACACAAAGAAAGTAAACTGTTGAATGTATTTTTCCAGCCATGTTTTTTCTTTTCTTCACTACAGTAATTTCTGTGAGTTTATATTAAAAACAAACTCTTTTTGTAAGTATTGATTGCAGTTAAAATCAATAAATCCCATATTTTGGAAAAGTCCACAGTGTGAGTTAATATAGTTTGGAAGTGTGTGCCTGTGTACAGTATGTACTGTACACAGTAAAATCCTGGATACATCGATACACTAGTGCATGGAACCCCTGAATACACACATTCTCTGCACATGACACCTTTCCTATGGATCAACACCTTTTACATTCCAATATAACACGATCCTCTATATCATTTCTATATTGTGCCAGTTCTGTGTACTATAACCACATGTGCAGAAAAGTCAAATGTGTGTGGCGTCTTCTAATTAAACGGTGTACTGATTTACAGACTCAAAACTATTCACAACTTTAGGATGCCAATATTAACAAAATCCTGTGAGACCGACCGCTTGCTCATTAATCTGACATGGAGTCAGATCATCTACCCAGCCACAAATAACTATCCCAGACAAATCTATCTAGTCTGGCCAGGCTAGGAAAGGGGTAACGGTAAAGCTGCAATCCGCAACGTATTATAATCAAAACGAGTACAATATAACTAGCACATCTGTAGTGGTTTGAGCAGGTGGTCTCCCTATTCTTCCTTTGAGAAATGTAGACCCTGCTGTCAGGTAGAGCGCCCTCTGGTTGACGGAGGCTCATAAGTGCAACATGTCCATCCAAGTGGGGAGTCTTCTTATATTACGTTACGTTTGGGTGGACAGGCTTCCCTGTACGATCTGTAGCTATGGATAGCAAACCTGTGTGCAGTTTATTAATGGAATCAGCTAGTGCATGAATCAGCTCAAGCTAGCAATGTGCTAACTGGAGCTAAGCAGAGACGAGCTGATCCACCAGAGTGCATCCGCTTTGGCTGAGCAAACACAAAATGACCGATGTTGAGGGAGGGAAGCCAGGTGGGGAGCAACTCCTACAGGCACTATCCCATGAAGGGACATCCAGCGGCTAAGTCGTGTTCTAGATGACTGGCCCTGTTGGGGCAACACTGTAAAAATACAAGTAAAGAAACTAATACATGTTTTGTCTCAAATAGTGCACGTACTGTATGTGCATAATGTCATAATGGCACATGTATGCTTAATGATGCATGGCACATTCATCACTTCAAACATGAAGTGATGAATGTGCCATAATCACGTGCATGTGTGTGTGTGCAAGCAAAGAGCACTATGGGAGTATCGGTGAGGTGGTAGGTGATTGGTGAGCCATGGAGAGACCTGTAGGGGTATTGACCTACAGATGATCCAACTCTTGATCAACTTGTGTGATTACACAAAAAAGGCTCACTGAGGTCGTGAACCAGATCAATGACTCCGTATCATACTTTTATTCAGTACACAAAAACATCTTTATAATGCTTTTAACAATCATCCTCCTTCAATACGAAGGAGAACCTGCCGTGTCGAGGCAAGAACCGCAGTCACCAGTCCATGAATAATAGTATGATACCGTTATGATAAAGATGGGGTAGAGCGGTATTTGATTTCTGCACACACAAACACACAGAGACTGCACTCAGCACACACACCGCTTCTGCTTCCACTCCATTTCCGAACACTTCCGTCTGTCCGTGTTTATATTCTCTCAGATTGCAAAGAGGAGCCAGAGCAGGAACTCCCTCCTGTCCAAGCAATTGTGTGTGCTGACCCCAGTCAGTTGACCCGTGGAGGCCTCCGTGTTGCTCTATTTCAGAGCACTGGCTCTGATGGATTGTCTTGTTCCTGAGTCTCCCCACCCCCCCCCCCCCCCCCTCCATCCTCTGAACAGGCAGGGAAACAAGGCCTCCCAGACTGCGTGCTATCCTGCTGAGGGCCTGCATTTAGACCTGAGTTAAAAACATTCACTTTGAAAGAATATATATATTCAAAGATTTGCGACACATTTTTACGATGTTTAAAAAATAGAAGACACCGAGTGGCGCGCTATGAGCTTGTAGAGCTGCTATTTTTCAATAGCTAAATTATAACATAATGTTTAAACCACCAAAAGGGGTTCTCGCCCAAAATGGGTTAAGGCCCAAGCCCGGCCCAAAGACCTAAAGCGTGCCTTTGAGTAACACTGCATACTGATAGGGTCACCCAGGGGACCCGCCCATCAAACATTGAGGTTTCCCTGATACTGAGGATTTTGCTGTGTAGGTGTTCATGTCATAAAGAAAAATGAGCAGAGGTATTCAGAGTGTAAAAGGTGAAAAGGTTGTGATGGCTACCCTTCATGTTTCAGCAAAGAGTTTGACTCTTCCTAGGAAAGGAAGGGTCAAGAGCCGTCGGCATGAGTTCCAAGAGAAAGTCTTCTGTTGCTAGTCTTGCTCACCCTACATCCAGCTCCATTTTGATGTTTCTGAACCAGGTGAACACAGCTTGTGTGCATGCTCAGCCGCTCGCTAAAACCATTCTTTCCGGCTGCAACCTATCAGAAGAAATAAAAGAGCATTGCAGCGTGCGCAAGATGAAAGAGTGATGTTTCCTGTTTGTGCGTGTGGGTCATATAGAGGTACCGGTATCTTATATGTGTACCAGGAAGTGGGTTTCTTAAACCTCCGAAGGCATATTTATCTGAGGGATGGAGGTGTCGCGGCCGCGGGTCTGATATGCTCTCTTGACATAAGGTGAAAAGTAAAAGAAAAACTTCCATTATTGCATCACTTGCCTTCTTTATGCAGGTGACTTTCCGATACCACTAAAATGGAAATGAGAAAAGGAAAAAACATATGCAAACAGAACAAGAACAAGTTCCTATATGGGTCTTTCTTTTAATCCGCACCGCAGAACAATGTAAAAAGAAAAAGGGTGCAGTATGCAGCCAATGCAAAACCTTGTTCGCCTTTAAGTACCCATTGACGGTTGGGTAAGAGCGGTATGGTGAGGTGAGTAGACTTTGTAATTGTCCTATCAGGGGTAGGTTTACCTCTTTGTTTGAGAAAGGGGTGAGCAAATAGTGCTGCATATGCTAACTGCTAACTTGTGCTATTCTTCTTATCTCTGCTCACAGCTGGGAGCATGTGGCAATTGCAGACAGTGTGCACACATATTTGTACATGTGTGTCTGAATGAGGTAAAGCATGTAGACAGGTACACACACACACACACACACACACACACACACACACACACACACACACACACACACACACACACACACACACACACACACACACACACACACACACACACACAGATGACTAAACGAGGACCAGGGTCAAGAATGAATGATTGTGGTAGGTTAGAGGCTATCCACAGGCAGCTCTGTCACTGGGAGATGCAGGTGGGGACGGTTGACCCGAGCAGAGCAACCCTAATTAGAACCATAGAACTTGCTAAGCAGACGAGGACCGGTTTGAAAAGAAAAAAAAAGAAACATGGCATGCAGCGAACCCTGAGTCCTGAAAACAAATACACCACAATATAGACAAGATGACATTTACTGTAGAGGTTTGCTGATGTATTTTATCCAGAAGAACTCTGGTGGTTGGCGTCTTGCTTGCTTGAGGACACAGACAAGCTGCATGGGTGTTGATAATAGCCACACTAGCTATTATGGGGATTGAATGTAGGATATTTCTGTTACATCACAAGCTATATAACCACAAGGCCACCCTGCATGCCCAAGCCGAGTGCCCCTCTCACTTATAAACAAATGCTCAGCACTTATGTACAGTGTAAATAGACCTTTATCTTCTCTGTCTGTGCTCACTTCCTATGCGGTTGTTCAAATGTTCATTTGTTCATAGTTTGACAAGGGGGATTGTGGGGGGTTAAAGTGTTGTTTTGATAAATACCTAGTGTTCTACATTTAATTATGGGGATGGGTTTCATAATTTGTGTTAACAAGGGGCCCTCTCATCCCGTTCAAATCCCCTTTGCTCCTTTTACTATTATGAGCTCGTTAACGCATCTCCAAAGCTCGGAGATGCGCAGGTTACCTGCAGCAGGTTACCGACTACCAGTGTCAAATAAAATGTTAACATTATCCAATATTAAACTCTATTAATATGTTCTGAATTATAATTACATTCTTCAAAATCATAAGCTGTTTTTCAATTATCTTGTTTTCTCCTTATTCGTGTTCAGAAGCAATCCAACAAGTCATTTTCCATATTTAGTTTGAGTCATATGATTACTGTGATTTTAGAGTAACTGCCAAAGATTACACCGCCATTTTTGCAAGCATATTACTATAATCTTTTCACATGTGCTATTACCTCCCAGGCCTGTAGTATTTCATACCTAACCTATCTGATTTAATGGCTTTTATCTTTCTGGGTCTTTGACCGTGTTGTGTCAGAAGTGAGACTGATTGCAGATCAGTAAAGACAACAGGCAGGGCCCCTCCCTGATCCTGTGGGTTTAACCCAGTCACTCTCTTGGCCCATTATCTTGCCTCAGCCTCAGCCAGGCTGTGACACACAACTTACCAAGTCACGGCCATTAGCTCTGCCAGGATCCAATGTCACATGTGCTTTTCTTCCTCTGGGGCTAAGTGGCAACCCTTGACCTGCGAAAGAAAGGGAAGAGGGGGAGGAAACACATATGGATTGAGAGAAAGAGAGACAGAGAGGTGAGGAGCAGGCTTCAGAGCAAGGCATCAGGAGATGGCTGTCTGACAGGTTGTGAAAACACACCCTTTCCACTCCTCGGAGTGACAGGAAAACAAACATGAAGCCACTCAACTCTCACTGAGCGCTGGTCTGAGTTCATCCCTAATGGTCAGTTTGTGGCTTTGTCATGATGAGCTGGACCGGGCCAGCGCCAGGCCGGGCCCTGTAGAAACTTGTGGAGCGGTGATGATGTGCACCAGTGTGTCCACCAGTGTGTGCACCAGTGTGTCCACCAGTGTGTGCACCAGTGTGTCCACCAGTGTGTGCACCAGTGTGTCCACCAGTGTGTGCACCAGTGTGTCCACCAGTGTGTGCACCAGTGTGTCCACCAGTGTGTGCACCAGTGTGTGCACCAGTGTGTCCACCAGTGTGTGCACCAGTGTGTGCACCAGTGTGTGCACCAGTGTGTCCACCAGTGTGTCCACCAGTGTGTGCACCAGTGTGTGCACCAGTGTGTCCACCAGTGTGTGCACCAGTGTGTCCACCAGTGTGTGCACCGGTGTGTCCACCAGTGTGTGCACCAGTGTGTGCACCAGTGTGTGCACCAGTGTGTCCACCAGTATGTCCACCAGTGTGTGCACCAGTGTGTGCACCAGTGTGTGCACCAGTGTGTCCACCAGTGTGTGCACCAGTGTGTGCACCAGTGTGTGCACCAGTGTGTGCACCAGTGTGTCCACCAGTGTGTCCACCAGTGTGTGCACCAGTGTGTCCACCAGTGTGTGCACCAGTGTGTCCACCAGTGTGTGCACCAGTGTGTCCACCAGTGTGTCCACCAGTGTGTGCACCAGTGTGTCCACCAGTGTGTGCACCAGTGTGTCCACCAGTGTGTGCACCAGTGTGTGCACCAGTGTGTGCACCAGTGTGTGCACCAGTGTGTCCACCAGTGTGTCCACCAGTGTGTGCACCAGTGTGTCCACCAGTGTGTCCACCAGTGTGTCCACCAGTGTGTGCACCAGTGTGTGCACCAGTGTGTCCACCAGTGTGTGCACCAGTGTGTCCACCAGTGTGTGCACCAGTGTGTCCACCACTTGCTCGAGTGAGTCACTCTCTCAACACTCTTAAGCGTTTAACCACTTGGCGATTCACATCTCGTACAGTATCTCTCGTGACAACATTGGCTGATAAAAGGGCGGATTGAGGTCACCATTCCCAACACCTGCGCTGCATTTAGGGTTCTTCCTCATTTGTGCGCTAATTGATACACTTTTGAGTTCTCTACGCGGGATGCACCGTGGCTGAAACGTCACCGATGAGGGGCTCGTTACAATACAGGGAACTCGAATGGAGGCAATACAGCCCATTTAGGTTGAGTTCACCTTTGTTGTTTGGAAGTTGAGTAACTGAAGCTGAATGACTCAGTGAATCAAAATAACAGCGTACAAAATTGCCCCTGCGTCCTTGCCACTGTCAGTTGGTCCCGTTTGTCTGTGTGTGATGATGAATAACCGTGTACTTAAATGGCCGTTGTCTCATCATAACTAAGCTCAATTAAAGACACAAAAAAAGTTTCCACATAGCATTACAGTTTGGCTTCGCCACCATCTGTTTCCTCCAGGTATTGTGGATGACTGACACCAACTTCATTCTCACTTCTTGAAAGCAGTTTTCAGTTTGCTACAGTATGTGGTTTGACAGATATTTACACCACCACCTCATGCACATACATATACTGTATATGTATGCATTGCACACACACACACACACACACACACACACACACACACACACACACACACAGACAGTCATAAACACACACACACACACACACACACACACCTACAGATGTGCATTGTACCATGACCGTGTGTGTCTGTGTGTGCATGTGCGTACACACACACACACACACACACACACACGCGCGCGCGTGCGCACGCGCGCACGCACTAACAGATGTGCATTGAAACGCGATGTAATGTAGGCCTTTTCAAATATAAAGCAATAGCAGATGAAATCACTGATGGACAGGAAGGAATTCACTGTACCGTGTCTTGTACAGAGGCACTTTGCATCTAGCTGCCTGACGCTGTTATGCTGAGTGGCTTAACCACTTACAACTTGCCAACTTCTCATTATAGTTAAAAAGCTTTTTTTATATTCAAATTGTTTAAAAAACGCTTACAAACTTGGCAAAATAGCACTTAATATGATATACACACTCACCGTGTAGCTTGTAGCTCAACTGGTGTTAATTTGATAATGAGAGTGTACAAATGTAACTAACCCTTATGGGTCCTTTTGGTTCCATTTGTACAGTACGCGCAGGGCTCTATTTCCGTCCACGTTAAACCCCTTATCCCTAAACTACTTTGCCTTTACTTACTATTTTAAAAAACATGTTTGAATAGTTCAACTAGATGATCTACATGTAGATTGGCTATTTTAATTTTGAACTATTCAAAAGTTTTTCAAAATAGTAAAAAAAAAGGCAAAGTAGTTTAGGGATTAAGGGGTTTAGCATGGACGAAAATAAACTTTGAGTCTGAACAAATAACAAAAGTCACCAAAATATGCTAAATGTAAAGCTTACTAGACTCTCTGAGTTGATAAAATATGACAAAGTAAAGACTCGGGATTTGATTGTGTACACCGTTCTGTACTGCATTCATTGTTATTAGGCCTATTACTATTTTGATTGATACATACACATTGACTCATCAAAAATAATACAGTAAAAAAAAGAAGTGTGCAAGAGGTGAATCTCATAGAATTATGTTGAGACAAAATTACTTTCAAATTATTAAGAATGAATGAGTGTCATGTTCCAAAACCACAAACCAGTACAAGCGATCAGTTGACACACTTAAAGATGGAGTGCCACAATTTTTGTATTTTTCCAGCTTTTCATGTGTCTATGGGGTGACAGTACTTCATTAGACACCCTGGAGTCGTTTTTATGTCCAATGGTGTAATAACTTTGTATTTAGGGTTTCTTCCTGGAGGCTGAACCCTTGACGGTCAAACGGGCCAATGAAGTAAACACGGATAGTGTGACGTAAAAATATTGCACGCACACCCCCTCTATACATATTTTTTAAATACGACAACCTCTGTGGGCGGAGCTGCCTGCCACATACACACGTGTGAACTGAACAGTGCAGCCAGTTTGCTTTTGCTGCTCTGTGTGTGTCTAACTGTGTGGCAGATTTTCAAACAGTCATTTCACACATTACCAGTTCACAGCAGAGCAGACTGTTTTTCGTTAGATTGGAAGCAAGTAAATGTTCACGTCGGGTCCTCAGGAAGGAAACCACAACAAACCAGTCTTATAGCCTACCTGCTCTGCTGTATAGTTGCTCTTGTTGTTCTCAAGGAGTAGGTTGTTTCTTTTATAATCACAGTGGTCGGGCTTTGATACAGAGTGTAGTGTCACAGTGTGCATTCTTGTTGGCTGTTGTAGTCAATATGTATGTAGGTCCTAATACTTATACGAGGCTGTAAAGTCAAGAATTAGAAGTATGTTGTGTCGCGCTGGATGTCACGTTGCCATGTCTGGCTATTACAAGCGACTTGGGCTTGTTTTCATATAAGTAACTTTCAGGGGAGATGTGGTTGACTTGACCAATGATTCATGTGAAGGACCCTCAGATTAATATGTTGTTAAAAGGATTGGTGTTGTTGAAACGTTTTCATAAATATTCACGGCAATTTCTGTGACTTATTTTTGTGGACCTGGCCGCTTGTTTCTTTAAATCTGGCGACTTTTGCTGAAACTCAACGCAGTCAGATAAAGGACAGTTTTAATGCCAGGGTGCTTAGCTGGAGGAAATCAATAGCCTACAATATATTGTAGGCTAAATGATCTATCAAACTAATTGTTTCTGCTGTTAAACTATGATCGAATTGGATGATGAGCTGAGCTGATTGCGACAATAGGGTCAATATAATTGGAGGAAATAAATAAATGATTATAAAAAATCAGAAAAAACAGATCTGATATGGTATGGATGCATGGATTATATGCCTATACATGGATGGTGGCAGTATAAGTGCATAATGGTGCCTATACGATATCTCAGAAATATTGGAAGTGTTCACTTCTAACATTCACAAAAACATGAGTTTTTGTTACATTACAGACACCAATTTGCCATTTTGTAAACAAAAGGGCAGAGCCATGGGCTGTCCTTTTATAAGGAGGGGGAGGGACTAGGACAAGTGGGTGGTCTTAAAGGAGGAGGCGGAGGGACTGGATTAGGTGGGTGGTGCTATGGTTAAACTCACGCATACCTAATGAACTGGTGGGTGTGTCCACATAAAACCATCATTTTAACAAATACTGTACACTTTTTTGAAAAAATTATACCTCATATACACCTAAATAGACCTGATGATCATGTTTAAGTGTGGAAAAAAATGACGGCACTCCATCTTTAACTGGTTTCATCACATGCACTGTTCAACTGTTCACCTGAGATCAGTGGAGGGGAAGAAACTACTTAAGTAGGTAAAAGTATTAATACTGCAATGTAGAAATACTTTTGAATTCAAAATGCAAAACTAAAAGTACAAAACGATTGGTATCAAAATGTACTTAAAGTACCAAACATAAAGTGGTTAATGTAGCCTATGTTTAATCAAAATCTACAATTTAAACTAAAGTTTTCAAATAAATGTAGTGGTAGTAAAAGTACAATAATATTTGCCTAAGAGATGTAGTGGAGTAGAAGTAAAATTATTGGAAATTGAAAATACTCAAGTAAAGTACCATTACCTCAAAATTGTACTTAAGTACAGTACCAAAATAAATGTACTTAGTTACTTTACACCACTGCCTGAGATCTGTAACCGACTTTACAAGTCTTTCAGAGCAGCCGATGGAGAGGTAAGAATGATGATTAAAATCTGCACGTACTGTACGCACACGCACGCACGCGTGAACACACACACACACACACACACACACACACACACACACACACACACACACACACACACAACGGCAATTTAATGAATGACATTTTTATCCTTCCCTCCAGATTTTTTACTCTAACCCTGAAGCCAGAGTTGTACTGAGTTTCACGCTGGCTGCAGCACGATATGGTGTGAACTTGTAGATATTGTTGTAGTTATTTTATTAAATCAGGTATACCCACCCTAGCCAATACCTAATCCTATATCTAACCCCAGCCTGAATCATTTCCTAACTGTAAGCCTCAAATTCTACTACACTGAACTTGTGGGTTCATTTGGCCCTCAAAAGCATAGTATTATTAGAAGCACACAGACAGACAGACAGACAGACAGACAGACAGACAGACAGACAGACAGACAGACAGACAGACAGACAGACAGACAGACAGACAGACAGACAGACAGACAGACAGACAGACAGACAGACAGACAGACAGACAGACAGACAGACAGACAGACAGACAGACAGACAGACTTCAGAGTGCAAGACAGAGTCAGACAAAGAGAGAGAGAGAAAGAACGAAAGAGATGAAGGCCGTTCACGGCCGAAACGTTGTGCCTTATTTATGGTGTATTGAATAAAAAGCAAACACCTTGGAGCAAACCTGTGTGCGGACTCTCCTCTCTTCAAAGAACGAAAAAAGACACAGTCGTACAGGGAGTGAGAGAAAGAGAGAGAGAGAGAGAGAGAGAGAGAGACAGGATGACTGGAGTGTAGTCATCCATCTGCAAACATAAACATAGCTGTATCATTTCTTTGTTTGAGTAGCAAACAAGGCCCAGATATCTGGACCTGAAAGTGGACTCTCTGGTCGGTCTCTCTCTCTCTCTCTCTCTCTCTCTCTCTCTCTCTCTCTCTCTCTCTCTCTCTCCTCTCTCTCTCTCTCTCTCTCTCTCTCTCTCTCTCTCTCTCTCTCTCTCTCTCTCTCTCTCTCTCTCTCTCTCTCTCTCTCTCTCTCCTCGTTTCCCCTCTCTCCCTCGTTCTCTCTCTCTCCCTCCCTCCGTCCGTGTCTGTCTCACTCACTCGTGTTTCACAATGCTGTATTGGCCTGGAGCCCTGAGAGAAAAGATAAGGATTGACTGTGAGAAACCACAGATCTCACACCCACACACTAGGATAAACACACAGAAACAAGCACGCACACGCACATGTACACGCACACACACACATGTACACACACGACACGCCAAACTGGGCTACCAGTGGACATGGAGCTCCTGAGGACTTGAGCTGTGAAAACACAAGACAGGTTGTTTGGAAGTGGCTGCCCTGCTGCTGATCTCTGAAGGCAAGGAGCCTCGCATCGATATAGACTAGACTCAACCAACCTGTCAGGCTCGCTCCTGTGCCCTACACACTGAGCCTCCAGGCTCACCTGGTAACCTGCCGTGACACGCACACACACACACACACACACACACACACACACGCACGCACGCATGCACGCACGCACACGCACACACACACACACACACACACACACACACACACACACACACACACACACACACACACACACACACACACACACACAGAGTGAGAGTGAGGAAGGTAGGTAGGTAAGGAGAGAGGTGGAGCAAGGATAGAGTGATACAGAGAGAGAGGTGGCTTTCAGAAGGCATGCGAGGGAAATTGCATAACCTTACATTGAGGTGTGTTCCATTTTGTAATTAAGTTGTCAAAGACTCTGACACCACAAAGTAAATATTCCCATGATCAATGTTTTGAAAACACTTCCAACTGAAAGAGAGAATAACAGTCAGACACACACACACACACACACTCGCACACGCCCGCATGCACACAACACGCACACGCACTCATCTGGGTGAATGGGTTCCAGTCTCCAAATCAGGCATCATTGTTATCGGAGTAACAGGCAAGGAGGAGGACATGGTGTGTGTGTGTGTGTGTGTGAGGGTGTGTGTGTGTGACTGTGTGTGTGCACAGTGCTGGGGGCCCAGAGGAAGGCCCCAGTACAATACAAAGCAGAGGAGAGCTCTATAAATCACACAAGCTAACTGATTCTCCACCTGTGTCCGCCGGCTTCCCAGAAACACTGACACACACAAGCAGCTGCCCGGCACTGGAAACCATACGGATTACAGTGGTCATGCACACAAGGAGACAAAAACAGACACACACACACACACACACACACACACACACACACACACACACACACACACACACACACACACACACACACACACACACACACACACACACACACACACACACACACACACACACACACACACACACACACACACAGTGAGCGCTGTACTGTATATGCGCATGTATTTTGTCTGTAGTCTTGCGTTAACTGTCATAAATTGACCATATTTGACCATAGGCTGAATTCTACCACATTTTCTGCGAGTCATTACTGGACATATACAGCTTGTTGATTATCTTATTCGGTGTGGAAGACGATATTGAACAATACATTTCAAAAGGGTGTGGCTCAGCACACACATAATTTAGATCAAAGTCAACAGCTGTTTGGCCAATCATCACAAACCTTGTACAATATGTCTACATAATCTCATCTGAAACATACCTGAAAGTTTCATTCAAATCGACCACTCTAGGGGTGCTACAAATACAAAGAACTAGGCATGGAATTAACTGAAATAAGACAATGCATTAATAATTGTCTTTGACAGGCCAGGAGGGAAAGACTAGGTTTTCACCCAGTACGTATGTCTATATATCTGTGTCTGTCTGTCTTTCTGTCTGTGTACAGCCAATCTAAGTAGGACACAGCTGGACAAACGTTGCATTGCACTACAGATAGGCAGAGGAAGACATGCACTCCACTCCATTTCAAGTTATGTTGGTGCTATACAAAGAGGCTTTTTGTTTTGGGCTATACCTCTTGAACTGTATTGGCCGTACAAAAAAGAAATAATTCCTCTGGATTCCAAGGATCATGACCTCATCAGGCCATATTTACTGCTATACATTTTGTCCATATTCACACAAATCGGTCGTTTGATCAATCGGAGTCATGTGATAAACATGTGTTATTCAGATTAGTCATATTCCATTCCGATTGGCTATGAAGGCCTATTTTATAATAAATTGCAAAAATAATGAAAGTATAGTTGAATCACAGAGTCAAAAGCGATTTCAATTACACCTAAAAAGCCCTGAAACATGACTAACATAATCATGACAGTCAAGATGCTATACTTCCCCCCTGTTTTGGACATCGTGCTATATTTACAATGTCTTCATAAACCTTCAGATTTAAACGGATGTTCGAATTTTGCACTGGTATACTGGCTGGTATTAACACCCGTGCATTACGTATTTTTCAAAAGCAGTTTTATCCGACCGGCGGCCAGTTGCGCAGTTTTTCCGCCATACCCTTTCAACTATGTGGTTGGGAGGTGTATTGCACTCTGATACATTATAACGTTCTGAGAAAATGACACTTTATATGAATGTTTATGTTTGTAGACTTTAACATTGTAAATGTACAAGGTGCCCAAAACAGCGAGTTCCACCATGACACTTGTGAAGGATGAGCCTCATGTAAACAAACCATGGCTACTATACGGGGTGCCGCAAATGCTACAAATGTCACTGTTTGTTGAAGAAACATGTTTTCCCCTGGGAATCCCCGCACCAAATTAGGTTCAAATGGTCTTGTGAGTTGCATTTTTGTGTCAAATTATTTTTTAATCACTCAATAAGGATGCCCTCAGTTCCAAACAAGTGAATGGGCCGGCCATAAATCAATGACAGTTTGTCCAAACATAACCAAACTAGGTGGATATGTTTAGGCTAATTAAGCTGTTGAGACAAGTCCCAAAAATGATTTTGAAACTGAACAGTAGGGAGTAATGCCATTGCCAAATAAAAGGCGTGGTCCAGCACAGATTTGGCCACAAGTGAATGAGTGTCTGTCATAAAACCTGTCAGTTATCTTTAATACAGACGGCGGAAGATTGGGAGTGATGCTGCAGTCAGAACTGCAGCATCACTCCCAATCTTCCGCCGTAGTCTGAAAACCCACCTTTTCAGACTCCATCATGGCCCATAGCACTTATCCTACCCCCTTAGATAGCATTTGATACAGACTTATAGCATGTTATGTAGACAGCACTATAATTGCATTGTATATAGTCATAGCACGCCATAGTACATATGTATAGCATAGATATATAGATATATAGTTTATATGTATAGTCTCATAATATAGATATTCCACTGTTACTTTCTTAGCTTACGCATGTTTCATGATAAATGCTTTTTTGTGATGTATTCCCATGCTTTTTGTTCTTGCTTAATGTAAGTCGCTCTGGATTAAGAGCGTCTGCTAAATGCCTAAATTGTAAATTGTAAATTATACAGAGGCTGTTAAAGGTCTTGGCCCGTTGTAGCTTTAAACTTACATTATAACAGTCAGTGTTGGCTTCAAGCCTTGAATTGCCATGCACGTTGTGACTATATTTGAATGTTTTTTGTGACACTTTGATGTTTTGTTTATGTCTGTGAAGCACTTTGCAAGTGTGTGTGTGAGAGAGAGAGAGAGAGAGAGAGAGAGAGGGGTGTCTGTACAGTAAATCGTATATATGTTCTACCTCATGGTACTTAGAGGGTACTTTGCTTACAAAAAAGCCAGTCGGTTAATTGTTTGATGAATGTCAGGCAACTTTATTTTTGTAGGTTCTTCAAAAACACCACCACTAATACACGTGTCCATAGTACAGGCATACATACATAGAGCACACACAGCTGTATAAATAAATACACACAATATTTTTGCACACTCAAACACATTTATACGGTGGGAAGGCACATGTCAATTTCCACTACTGAGACTTTTAAAGGGCATTGCGGTTTAGGGCAAAACCGATACTGACGCACTTCAGAGGGATGAAATATGCTAACATCATCCATGAGCCATGCTGATCAGTGGTGTAAAGACAGTACAGTAACTACGGGTAAGTACATGGCATGTACTGAAGTACTGCACTTAAGTACAATTTAGCGTTTTGTTTTCTTTACTTTAACTTCTACTCACATGTAACAATGATTTTTTAAATAAATGTGATGTTAACTTCTGTACTTTTACTTTTGGTACTTGATGCCAACACTTGATGCCAACACTTCAAAATTTACTTTTACTCAAGTACATTTTGAAGTAAAAAAAACATTATGGTACTATATTTACAATAATGGAGTGCTATGCAGATTTATAGTATTTGCAGGTAAAAAAAACAGTAGGGGCTCTGGAGGCGAGTGTGTGTGTGTGTGTGTGTGTGTGTGTGTGTGTGTGTGTGTGTGTGTGTGTGTGTGTGCGCGCGCACATGCGTGTACGTCTCTGTGTTAAGCATCTCTCTATACAGTGTCCGAGTCTCTCTACAGTCTACAGTAAAATCCTCAGTATATTGTTAACACTCTGGACTGTGGACGTTCCATATGCAAGCGTGTAGCACAAGCATACAAACACCTCTTCGTATGTGCGATTGTGTGTGCACGTGTGCGTGTGTGCGCGCGCGTGTGTGTGCGGAGGCGGCGGCGAGGAGGTGTGTTGTGTACTTGGGCCACTTCTCAGAGAGCGTCTCCCTGCCACTTCCTGCTCCTCCTCCTGCCGCTCCTGGATCTGCGAGCCCCGTCTAGTCAGCCACCCCAGGCTGACAGCGAGCCCACATGCTAAAAGACTTATTGGCCTACTTTAGAAGCCCTATGGGAAGCCAATGGGGAGGTGGGGGGGGGGGGGGGGGACGACGACGACTGCAGGGTGGGGCTGGATCTGGGTTGGAGGGCTTACAGGGGCGTGTGTGTGCATGTGTGTGTGTGCGTGCGTGCGTGGTTGGAGGGGGGTGGGCGTTATTAATAAACCACTCTCCCCACCCTCCCTGGTTCTTTTTGAGTGCTTACAGCTGCAGGGATGTGGGGAGTGGTGGTGGGGGGGGGCCTAGCGGAGCGGAGCGGAACAGGCAGCTCATAGAGAGGGTCCTTCATGAAGTCACATCTGGACGTCTCCCAGAGCAGCCCAACGGAGCAGAGAGGCTAATGAAAGTCTTAAGTTATGTAATTGAGCTCTTCCATGTGCTACGGTCCCCGCTAGACGTCCACCGGGTCGCAAAGACCCTCCCGCAACGTGGGACGGAACTCTACTTGTGGACAGGGGACAGGGGATGGGACGGGGGGACAGGGGATGGGACGGGGACAGGGGATGGGACGGGGGGACGGGATGGGACAGGGGGACAGGGGATGGGACAGGGGATGGGACAGGGGACGGGATGGGACAGGGGGACAGGGGGACAGGGGATGGGACAGGGGGACAGGGGATGGGACGGGGGGACAGGGGATGGGACAGGGGGACAGGGGATGGGACAGGGGGACAGGGGATGGGACGGGGGGACAGGGGATGGGACGGGGGGACAGGGGATGGGACGGGGGGACAGGGGATGGGACAGGGGGACAGGGGATGGGACGGGGGGACAGGGGATGGGACAGGGGGACAGGGGATGGGACGGGGGGACAGGGGATGGGACGGGGACAGGGGATGGGACGGGGGGACAGGGGGACAGGGGATGGGACGGGGGGACAGGGGATGGGACAGGGGATGGGACGGGGGGACAGGGGATGGGACGGGGGGACAGGGGATGGGACGGGGGGACAGGGGATGGGACGGGGGGACAGGGGATGGGACGGGGGGACAGGGGATGGGACAGGGGATGGGACAGGGGGACAGGGGATGGGACAGGGGATGGGACAGGGGGACAGGGGATGGGACAGGGGGACAGGGGATGGGACGGGGACAGGGGATGGGACGGGGGGACAGGGGGACAGGGGATGGGACGGGGGGACAGGGGATGGGACGGGGGGACAGGGGATGGGACGGGGACAGGGGATGGGACGGGGGGACAGGGGGACAGGGGATGGGACGGGGGGACAGGGGATGGGACGGGGACAGGGGATGGGACGGGGACAGGGGATGGGACGGGGACAGGGGATGGGACGGGGGGACAGGGGATGGGACGGGGGGACAGGGGATGGGACGGGGGGACAGGGGATGGGACAGGGGGACAGGGGATGGGACGGGGGGACAGGGGATGGGACGGGGGGACAGGGGATGGGACGGGGGGACAGGGGATGGGACGGGGGGACAGGGGATGGGACAGGGGGACAGGGGATGGGACGGGGGATGGGACAGGGGATGGGACAGGGGGACAGGGGATGGGACAGGGGGACAGGGGATGGGACAGGGGGACAGGGGATGGGACGGGGGGACAGGGGATGGGACAGGGGGACAGGGGATGGGACAGGGGGACAGGGGATGGGACGGGGGGACAGGGGATGGGACGGGGGGACAGGGGATGGGACGGGGGGACAGGGGATGGGACAGGGGGACAGGGGATGGGACGGGGGATGGGACAGGGGATGGGACAGGGGGACAGGGGATGGGACAGGGGGACAGGGGATGGGACAGGGGATGGGACAGGGGATGGGACAGGGGATGGGACAGGGGATGGGACGGGGACAGGGGATGGGACGGGGGGACAGGGGATGGGACGGGGGGACAGGGGATGGGACAGGGGATGGGACAGGGGGACAGGGGATGGGACGGGGGGACAGGGGATGGGACGGGGGGACAGGGGATGGGACAGGGGATGGGACAGGGGGACAGGGGATGGGACGGGGGGACAGGGGATGGGACGGGGGGACAGGGGATGGGACAGGGGATGGGACAGGGGATGGGACAGGGGATGGGACGGGGACAGGGGATGGGACGGGGGGACAGGGGATGGGACGGGGGGACAGGGGATGGGACAGGGGGACAGGGGATGGGACGGGGGGACAGGGGGACAGGGGATGGGACAGGGGGACAGGGGATGGGACAGGGGATGGGACAGGGGATGGGACAGGGGATGGGACGGGGACAGGGGATGGGACGGGGGGACAGGGGATGGGACGGGGGGACAGGGGATGGGACAGGGGATGGGACAGGGGGACAGGGGATGGGACGGGGGGACAGGGGATGGGACAGGGGATGGGACAGGGGGACAGGGGATGGGACGGGGGGACAGGGGATGGGACGGGGGGACAGGGGATGGGACGGGGGGACAGGGGATGGGACAGGGGATGGGACGGGGGGACAGGGGATGGGACGGGGGGACAGTATGTGGTGATACAGTATGTGGTGTACATGGAAAAAAGTAGGGGGCCAAGGTTCAAGCCCTCTGAATACATCTAGGTCACAGACACACACACACACACACACACACACACACACACACACACACACACACACACACACACACACACACACACACACACACACACACACACACACACACACACACACACACACACACACACACACTTTTAGATTCAGTCCCATTTTATTTCGTATGCAGGGCTCGAGTATGCGCGTATTACGTGCACACGCGCTGTGTACCTCGGTATACTTAAGCAGTGACGTCATGTGGCAGCCACAGCGGTTGCCCCTCACTTCACACAAGTGTGATTTTTGAGTATGAGTTCAATTAACACTGAGGATGTCACTGTGTGCGTCTGTTAGCAGCCAGCTAACCTGGGCCTCTAAAGCTTGGCCAAGCTAGAGCACGGTCGGGCCCATACATGGAAGAGCTGCAGGGGAAAGACTTGGCCTGTCAGGCATAACAAACAGGGTTTGGCATGTAGGCCTAACTAACAGGCATACTTAGGTTGATTGGACCATGTTGTTTTACTGTAGTTAGGCCCTCACTAAGTCCGGCAGCAGTGGAAAATCACCAGAGCATTATGAACATTATTCCGCGCACGCGCACGGTTTAAAATGCGGTGCACTGTGATTTCTTTTTGAACATTGTTCAAAGTGTAAACTGCTGTAATGTAATTGTGAGCCTAGTGCTTTATGACAAACACATGTCTGGCGGCGTATTGTTATGCTTAGCAGTGTGCGAGCGAACGGGCGAGGGAGGCTGTAAAACTAAGCTCCCTCACTGGATGTGAGCGAGAGACAGCCAGGCCTCTGCTGCAGAGAGAAAGAGTGATAAATTAACCTTTATGGCATGTGTGTGTGAGTGTGTGTGTGTGTGTGTGTGTGTGTGTGTGTGTGTGTGTGTGTGTGTGTGTGTGTGTGTGTGTGTGTGTGTTTGTGCATGTGCGCGGGTGTACACTGTACATGTGTGCACAGTTGCACATGTGCATACCAATATTAATCTGGCCATTTGTGTGAGCCTCCATGTCGTGTGTGTGTGTACGCGTTTGTGGAATTGTATATTCCTCAGTGAATTAACTCTTAACTGTAAAAAATTACATTTACATTGATTTAACTGCGTATACCTGTGTCTCTCCGCCTGTCTTTGTGTCATCATTTGCATTTGTGCCTCTGTGTGTGTGTGTGTGTGTGCGCACACACACGTGCGCATATGTGTGTACACGTGCACGCGCTCGCGTGTAGTGTACAGTACGGTCGACTGCACTGTGGGCGGGGGCAGCAACCACAATCAGATTGAAAGAACGTCTCCAGTATCAGGCCCCCAGCTTTGATTTACCTTCCCCCAGCCAATGGAAAAGGAGGGGGGGGGGATAGAGACAGAGACAGAGAGAGGCAGAGAGAAAGCAAAGTAGCCAAAATAGACGAGAGACGCTCCTGAAATGAACACCTTGATGAAACCTGCCGCCATATAATGTATCAGCGCGGGGGCCTCTTTGTGGCACGGTGCCAAGCCCGGAGCCACTGTGGGCTCCACCGCCGCAGCACCGGGCCGTCCCACTAATAAAGGACCGACGGAGGGGCATAGGGGAGGGGGACGATACATTACCTGCCAATTAGACGGAGGGCGGAGGTGGGAAGGGGAAATGCAGACCATATGGGAGGGCTACGAGAGAGGCCACCTGACCCAAGGGGCCTACAACTCTCACATCAACACTCTGGGACCAGACCGGACCTGTTTAAGGTCTTACATAATGCACTGAATATGGCCAATCCACTCTTTTCACCAACCGATCTCTCCCTCGCACTCCATTTCTGGGCTCTCTCCTCCCACACTCTCTCCATCCTTCCACTCGCTCCACCTCTCCTCTCGCCAGCCCTTCCTCAGCCTCTACGCTATCCCCCAATCTACTTCATCTTCCCCCGCGGTTTCCACTCTCTCTCTGCATTTCTCTTCATTTTCTCCAGTCCCTCTCCTTCAAGCCCCCCACCGTCTCTCCTCTCTCTTCTCTCTCAGCCCTCAACCACAAAGACCAGCCCCAGCCAAGACAAACACAGCCCAGAATCGAATCAATTTTGGAAAGTTATGGTGCGACTATTGCAGCTTAACACACCACTGACAAGTAGCTTGAGAGGGTCCCCTTGTGAGAGTGTGAAGAACCCAGACCACTGACTCTTGTAGCTTAAGTGGTTTGACATGTGGGACTCACGCACGCACGCACACACGCATGCACGCACACGCACACACACACACACACCCTGGTGACCAGAAAAATACTCCCTTATGTGCGCACATGCAAATACACACGTAGAAACACTTAAGAGTAGACCCTCTCTCCAGCCACATACACAGATATACAATCACACACACTCAAGCACACGCACATTCTCATGAGATGGCATACTGTACGATGACACATGTAGCTATAGATGTGGCTCTAGCGTAAGTTCAATAAGGAAGATCTCTCTCTCTCACACTTTCATCTTTATTGCTGGGGATGCTTCACAAACATCCTGTCATTTACAGCTTGAAGTGTGAGCACTTCTAGCCAATCTGCCAATATGCAGTCAGCCAATCAGCCGATTGCACTCGATCTGGCTTTACATATCACCTCTAAATATCACCGCCTCTAACTCTGTCATTCAAGCAACGAACAACCCACCTCCATCAGGAGGTTAAATGTTAATTGTTAACGGAGACTAATCGCCAAAATGTTTTATCTTTTATTGCAACAACTTGATCTCTCCTTTACTGAAATACAGTAGGCTTATCTGCAGGATAGCCTGAATGTCATTTAGATGGACAGAAGTAAAAGCAGCTGAAACTCAATCCATATTTCATACTCCATCATAACAACAAAAAATAGCAGATTGGCTGTCCCTTGCGTGTGAGGCTGTGGAATGTGCAAACTTTTAGATTGGTTATTTATTTCACATATACAGTAGATTGCATTTGAATGTAGGCAGTTTTTTAATGTACTGTAGATCTCATCAGTGATGAGATAATTTTGTCATTTTGTCTTGTAGATCGCATGTGAGGTTGTAGATCAACAATTTCTGTTGTAGGTTTACTAGTTTACAAGTGAACCAGTTTACAAGTGAACCATAATGCAACACTTCAGATTTGCACCTGTGTGTGTTAGTTGACACACAAAAATACCCTACGAATGAAGTGTAGCCACTGTTCTCCCAATATGACGCTCTCTCTCTCTTTCGCACACGCACGCACGCACGCACGCACAGTGTCCCATGGTCTCACAACAAGTTTAGTCTGGCTTGTGTATCGGAGAGGTTCTGTGGCAACTGCAAGGTCTAGTCAGAACCCAAAGGCCAGCAACTCAGTGGAAACCATGACTCACCCGTACGTTACTACACTTCCTCACAGCTGGCCGCACAAGAGAACTCTATACCGCGTGCGTGCGTGTGTGCGCGTGCATGTATATATATATATATATATATATATATATATATATATATATGTGACCGAGTCCAGTGGTTTGATAAACAAGGGGGCCATGGTCATTTTTCAGTTTTTTACATATTATTGGGGAAAAAGATATGATAGGCTCGCACCTGGGCCCAGGTGTCGACGCCCTATAAATGCCTGCTTCCCAAGATGGGATCCCAAAATGGGATCCCGGACGAGCCCCCATTTTGTTATGTACCTGGCCTAGGGGGTGCCAAGATACACAACAAAAAACAAGGGAGACGCAGTTTACCAAAGAAATTGAATTTATTGATTAAGCAAAAATAAGTAAATGTAAGGAATAAATCATGATTGAACAGATGGAGTGTGGAGATCAGTATTCAGTGGTGTAGTGGGTGTATGCATGAGTGAAATGTATGTGTGTGCGTGTTGTATGTATTAACACAAATGTTGAGAAGTGTGCATGGTGGAGTGCAGGAGGCAAATGAAAAGAACAGATCTGGTGAAGGACTGGGGAAGCAGGCATTTATAGGGCGTCGACACCTGGGCCCAGGTGCGAGCCACTTAGGCTGATCATCATGATTAGGCTCTGCTCCCCAATCCTATTGGATACAAAGAACAGAGGTTACTATAGGGCAAACAGTAAACACAACATATACCTAAACCAGACAACCTAAGAATATATATATAACACACAATATAGGGAACCGTCACATGACCAACTTTGGGGAGCTCGCTAATCAAGCAGCTCCTTCCTCCACCATCCTACCGGAAGTCGGAAAGTACGGGCTGTTCTGCTTTTGGTGTGTGTGTGTGTGTGTGTGTGTGTGTGTGTGTGTGTGTGTGTGTGTGTGTGTGTGTGTGTGTGTGTGTGTGTGTGTGTGTGTGTGTGTGTCAAAAGTATATATGAAACCACTTGGGTGTTAAAGTCAGCCCGGACAGAGCTCAGTCTGTTCTGCAACAGTGAAGACTAATATGATGTATAGGACAGTCTGACAAGATAAGATGTGAGTAACAAACTAAAAATCTTTAATATAGTACATTATATTGCAATCACACTAATAATATTCTGAACACCATTAGCGTGTACTTGTGCTAATTAACTCTCTGTGACGACATTTTTGTGTTGTTTAATTCTTAAGATGTCTAGATACGTCAGAGGAGACCAGGAGGAGGAGGAGGCAGTGTACACAGTGTACAATGCAGAGAGTCTCCAGAAGGCTACGGGAGATCAAAGTACACGTGACACTTCAATGCATGAGGAGTCCAGCCAGTGTTGTTTTCGTCAACTAAAACTAAGACGAAATTTTTTCGTTGACTACCCTTTTTCAATGACAAAACTAAATGGAAACAACATGAAAACTAAGCTACGATGACTAAAACTATGACTAAATATATTGACAATTTCGTCAACAAATAAAAAATATACTAAAATGTTAGGGACTAGTGGACAAGATATCCAGTATAAGTCATTTTACACTTGGTTGCTTGCTGAAAATAGCAGATCTACAAGCTCACAACACGTCGCAGCACGACACGTTGTGTGCTTATGTGTAAGTGTAAAATCATTATCATCGTTACGACGGCATCAAGGTCCGCCAAAATACATTTTAGTCGACTAAATCAGCCGTAGATTTAGTCGACTAAAATCTTATGATATTTAGTCGACTAAAACTAGACTAACACTAAGACATTCCTGGTGACTAAAACTAAAGGAAAACTAAAATTGCTGCCAAAAACAACACTGGTCCAAGCCGCTTCTTGTCACCGCATTGCATCATTCATGACCAGCACTTATAATACCATTACAATTTACAATTTAGGCATTTAGCAGCTCTTAATCCAGCTGGGCGACTTACATTAAGCAAGAACAAAAAACATGGTAAAACCTTAAATACATAAAAAAGTCATCATGAATCATACGTAAGCTAAGAACCTAACAGTGGGATATCTATATAATTAAACTATGCATATACACTAGTATAGAGTGCTATATGTCTACCTAAAAGGATATTTAAGTTACATAAGTTGAGCCTATGCATACGCCTGTAAGGTCGTTGAGGCTAGGGCAAGTGTTACGGCAAGTGTTACGGGCTAAGATGGAGTCTGAAGGGGTGGGTTTTCAGACTACAGCGGAAGATTGGGAGTGAGTCTGCAATTCTGATTGCTATGGGAAGTGCATTCCATAGTTTTGGAGCCAGAATAAGGGAGAAGAGTTTGGGACGTGTGGAGTGTTGTCCCGGCATAAAGTGTAACTGGGGCAGCGGTGGCTCAGGGGTAAAGTGGCTGGATGGTAACCACGAGGTTGCCAGTTCGAACCTGGGCTCACCCAGAGTTAGTGTCGAAGTGTCCTTGAGCAAGACACTGAACCCCAAATTGCTCCTGATGTGCTGATTGGTGCCTTGCATGGTTTCCGCCGCCATCTGTGTATTAATGTGTGTGTGTGTGATTGGGTGAATGTAATGCACAATCTATGTAAAGCGCCTTGGATAAAGGTGCTATACAGTATAAATGCACCATTTATAGTAAAGCTGTTTTACCGTGTACTGTACTGTACTACTATCCTCCAGTTGAACTGTACTGTACTACTATCCTCCAGGTGTGCAGAGAACCGTCCTCGTTGAGGAGGAGACAAGCAGCTTCAGAGCATGTGCAGTGTGTGCCACAGTGCTGTGTGTTCTACTAACAGCAGGAATCATTGGTGTGGCCACGTACTGTGAGTATCGCACGCACGCATGCACGCACACAGGCTGCTGCGGACACATGTAGTTCAGACCTAACTCTTTTGCTCTGCTCAACAAAAATAGCATTACAGTAGTTTAACATACAATGACAACATACAACAACAAACAATGGGAATGTAATGTTTGTGTAGGACAGAAAACTACACTAATAGCTGAATATAATAGCAATACAAGAGCAATAATACAAATTAATCTTAATTAATTTGGCGCGCGGCCGAAGGTCCCCCCCCCCCGTGCCCAGCACCATGCCAAAGCTATTCCCTGCAGGAAACACTGAATAATAATACATTTTAAATGCTATCCTTTTGTTTTTACTATACAATAACTTCTGATTCAATCCTGCAGCCGAATAATAACCCAAGTAAAGTACAAGAAATTATAACTAAACTAACTAAAACTAAATAGCATTTAAAAAATATATAAACTAATAAAAACCAGCAAATTGCTCTAAAAACGAATTAAAACTATCTGAATTAGATTTTGTTTTATACATATATTCAGAAAAAAACTCAAATTAAACTAAAATGAAAATTCCCAAACTGTTAAATAGTACTTATACTATTTCTACTTTACTTGAGTATTTCCAATTTCCAATACTTTTACTTCTACTCCGCTACGTTTCAGGGCCAACATTTTTACTTTTACTCCACTACAATTATTTAAAAACTTTAGTTACTAATTACTTTGGAGATTCTAATTCTGATTAGAAAACATAGGCCTACATTTAACCACTTCAATATACAGTATAATATTTCAGCCATTTGAAAATAGCCGATCTACAAGCTCACAATGCGTCACGGTGCGACACCTTGTGAGCTTGTAGATCAGCTATTTTCAAAAGATTTTTACATTGCAATATGAGTACTTTTACGTTTAAGTACATTTTGATGCCGGTACTTTTGTAGCCTACTTTTACTTGAGTACATGTTTTATACAGGACTTCTACTTGTAATGGTGTACATCTAGTATACTTTTACTTAAGTACAATTGAGTAGCCTACTTTTCCCACCACTGTGTCTAATTAAAACAAAATATTAACCGTGTTTATCGTCAACTTTTGATCCATTGCAGATAATTCGGCCATTAACGAGTTACAGACAAAGAATGTCCAATAGAAGACCAGCTCTGACAACCTGACCCTGGACAGAGACCAATGGAAGACCAGCTCTGAGAACGTGACCCTGGAGAGAGACCAATTACAACGTGAAGTAAACTAGCTTAAAAGAAAGATAG
This sequence comes from Protomyctophum parallelum, assembly GCF_964188405.1. Taxonomy (NCBI): domain Eukaryota; kingdom Metazoa; phylum Chordata; class Actinopteri; order Myctophiformes; family Myctophidae; genus Protomyctophum; species Protomyctophum parallelum. The sequence continues at coordinate 26,413,794 of NC_139718.1, read as the reverse complement.
CAGGTGAGAGAGATAACACACCTTGCTGAAGGAATATTAATGTGTCTATTATTATTGATATTTAAATTATTGTCAAGGAAGTGTGAGTGGAATTTAAGATTAAAGCAGCACTATGTAACTTTTTAACTAGTAGAATATTTTGTCCCATAAAATTATTAAGTTACACGTTACAATCACCCTTCCATAAATGTAAAGACTCAGGGGGGGTCCCTGCTATAGGGGCTTGACATTAGGTCTCATCAGGGGTGGGGTCCCTGCTATAGGGGGGGTCCCTGCTATAGGGGGGGTCCCTGCTATAGGGGGGGTCCCTGCTATAGGGGGGTCCCTGCTATAGGGGGGGTCCCTGCTATAGGGGGGGTCCCTGCTATAGGGGGGTCCCTGCTATAGGGGCTTGACATTAGGTCTCATCAGGGGTGGGGTCCCTGCTATAGGGGGGTCCCTGCTATAGGGGGGGTCCCTGCTATAGGGGGGGTCCCTGCTATAGGGGGGTCCCTGCTATAGGGGGGGTCCCTGCTATAGGGGGGGTCCCTGCTATAGGGGGGTCCCTGCTATAGGGGCTTGACATTAGGTCTCATCAGGGGGGGTCCCTACTATAGGGGGGGGGGGTCCCTGCTATAGGGGGGTCCCTACTATAGGGGGGGGGGGGTCCCTGCTATAGGGGGGGGTCCCTGCTATAGGGGGGGGTCCCTGCTATAGGGAGGTCCCTGCTATAGGGGGGTCCCTGCTATAGGGGCTTGACATTAGGTCTCATCAGGGGGGGTCCCTACTATAGGGGGGGGGGGGTCCCTGCTATAGGGGGGGGTCCCTGCTATAGGGAGGTCCCTGCTATAGGGGGGGTCCCTGCTATAGGGGGGGTCCCTGCTATGGGGGGGGTCCCTGCTATAGGGGGGGTCCCTGCTATAGGGGGGGGTCCCTGCTATAGGGAGGTCCCTGCTATAGGGGGGGTCCCTGCTATAGGGGGGGTCCCTGCTATGGGGGGGGTCCCTGCTATAGGGGGGTCCCTGCTATAGGGGGGTCCCTGCTATAGGGGGGGTCCCTGCTATAGGGGGGGTCCCTGCTATAGGGGGGTCCCTGCTATAGGGGGGGGTCCCTGCTATAGGGAGGTCCCTGCTATAGGGGGGGTCCCTGCTATAGGGGGGGTCCCTGCTATGGGGGGGGTCCCTGCTATAGGGGGGTCCCTGCTATAGGGGGGTCCCTGCTATAGGGGGGGTCCCTGCTATAGGGGGGTCCCTGCTATAGGGGGGGTCCCTGCTATAGGGGGGTCCCTGCTATAGGGGGGTCCCTGCTATAGGGGGGTCCCTGCTATAGGGGGGGTCCCTGCTATAGGGGGGGTCCCTGCTATAGGGGGGTCCCTGCTATAGGGGGGGGGGTCCCTGCTATAGGGGGGGTCCCTGCTATAGGGGGGTCCCTGCTATGGGGGGGGTCCCTGCTATAGGGGGGTCCCTGCTATAGGGGGGGTCCCTGCTATAGGGGGGGTCCCTGCTATAGGGGGGGTCCCTGCTATAGGGGGGTCCCTGCTATAGGGGGGGTCCCTGCTATAGGGGGGTCCCTGCTATAGGGGGGGTCCCTGCTATAGGGGGGTCCCTGCTATAGGGGGGGTCCCTGCTATAGGGGGGGTCCCTGCTATAGGGGGGTCCCTGCTATAGGGGGGGTCCCTGCTATAGGGGGGTCCCTGCTATAGGGGGGGTCCCTGCTATAGGGGGGTCCCTGCTATAGGGGGGGTCCCTGCTATAGGGGGGTCCCTGCTATAGGGGGGGTCCCTGCTATAGGGGGGTCCCTGCTATAGGGGGGTCCCTGCTATAGGGGGGGGTCCCTGCTATAGGGGGGTCCCTGCTATAGGGGCTTGACATTAGGTCTCATCGTGGCACTTTGCCATGGCATTAAAGCAGAACTGCCAGTCAAAGCGAAGACTGGCCAATCACAGGGCGTCCTCCCCGGACATGCCTGCAGAGACTCTTTGGTAATCTAGTCAAAGACGTTAATTGGCTGCCATGTTATTTGTGTCCAGAGTGGCCACTGATACCCCAAACTACAACAGTGTTGCTTTAATTACATATAGCTACTAGTTAAACATATCTTAAATAATAAAAATGAGCAGAAACACTATTTATTCAATAAATAAACGTATTAAGTCACCGCGAGAGGCTAAGTCGGGGAAATGTTTACCTTATGTTTATCAATCAATAGTCGCACCAACAACTATAATTATTAAGATATTATTTTTTTTGCGGCTTACGCCTTTTATTGATTTTTTAAGGGACAGATAGTAGGCTGACAGGAAACGGGAGAGAGATGGGGGGATGACATGCGGTAAAGGCCGTGTCGGGTTCGGGAGTCGAACCCGCGGCACACCGCGACTGGATCACCAGTCCGGTGCCCAGACCGTTACGCTACGGCCTGGGCCAAAACTATAATTATTATATCTATGCATGTTAGAATCCAATTAGTATTACACATCAGTAAAACTCTTGTTTGATGTTTAGACAAGTCGTGTTCCAGTGGATGGATGAAGTTTGGATGCAGCTGTTATTACAAATCTTTCGAAAAGATCACTTGGCGGGAAAATAGGCAACAGTGTCTGGACAAAGGAGCAGATATGGTCATCGTTAACAATCAAGAGGAACAGGTATAGTGGATCACTTGTGTGTGTGTGTGTGTGTGTGTGTGTGTGTGTGTGTGTGTGTGTGTGTGTGTGTGCGCGCGTGCGTGCGTGTGAAGATATTGATGTTGATCTTTGGATAATGAATAGTGAAAACCTGAATGCATTAGAGAATATTTATTATGTTTCTATCATGTACAATTAATCAGGAATTCATCCACGGATTAACCGATGGGGATACGCTTGGATCATGGATTGGTCTGAACAGGACTGGGAGTAAATGGAAGTGGGTGGATGGATCTCCACTGACAACAAAGTGAGACATTTTACTAAGTTGTTCTATTGTCATTCTATCAAGGTCACTATATACTATAGGCCCTCATTTATCAATTGAGTGTAAAATCCAAAATTCGAGCATCGGTTTTGTAGTACACCCACGTCGCCACGGCATTTATAAAGTGATCGCAAACAGCTGATCCTTCCTTAATTTCATTCCTAGCAGTGATAAATGTGACGGCTGAAATCAATCTGGCACGCCCTATGAAATCAAGCCTCGCCCTCGTTTTTGCGACATGCACAACTGCAATATTACCAAACAACCCATGGATACCATGGTTATACACGATGGAAAAATAAATAAAAACGTTTTCCCCGCTTGCCTTGCTGCCCGCCTCACACGCAACTTGCAAGCCCAACTGGTGTGTTGTATCTTAAATAAATAAAGAAGGAACACCTGCATGAATTAAATAAAGCTGTAGGCCTACCCTGTCTGTTTCTCCTCTCGCCTCGCTTGCCTTGCTGATCCACGCTATAAACGCCTGCTGTGTGTTGTTAGTTGTATTCATTTAATATACCCTAGAACAAGATATATTAGTTAAAGAAAGCCTGAACCTGCATGTGAACCATGAATTAAATAACAAATAGGTGCGCACACACGCTGCTGTTTTGCAAATAGGTGCATCTCCTCCTCCTCTCCTCTCCTGTCTGTCTGTCTCTATCACTGTGGTCTGGTCCATGACACCGTGACCATGCATGCACGTTTATGACTATCTATTCTAATATATTTAGATTACCTCGCTGTAGTCGCTGCAGTGGCTGGGCTGTCAACTGTCAATTATATGAATGTGCAGCCTAAACCAGCCTCATGTGGCACTGGCACTGGTGGCGGGTTGGCAGCCTGGCTGGGTTAGCCTACCTATCTTGCACGATTTTAATTACTTGTAAAGTTGGTAATCTCCTACCAATTTCATATGACACAAAGACACATCGTTGATGTAGGCCTTTTCCTTCTTTTTTTTTACATGTAGACCATATACATACAGTTTTATATTAACATTTTCGGAGTGAATACATATGTTTCGATGCCTGTGGCAGCCTCTCAGCTAGTCAAACAATGCTGCTCCGCCTTTCTACGACAGAAAAACAGCTGAGGACAAAGCCTACGACAGCTCCCGTCCTGGCTCACGTTCAAGTTCAAGGTTTTGCAGAAGTTATAAATGCCGGCGTGCACCCATATTTTGTCGTACGCCGCTTTGATAAATGAGGGCCTATATGTGTATATTTGAGTGCGAGTGGATGTGATTTAAAATTAAATGCCTAATTTTGTTTGTCGTTTACTGTTCAGGTTGTGGGGAAGAAGCAGGCCTCATACTGATTGGCACATGAACTGTGGATTATACTGGGCAAGTGTTGGAGGATGGTCTAATACACCATGTTCAAACAAAGCCCACTGGATGTGTGAGAAGAGTCATTTATCGTAAAGGACCTGCACTTCACCACTTTTCATCTTTATTATTGGTCCTCAATAATGTTCATGATAAAAAAGCATTTTTTCTATTTGGTCCGAGGGCTTTGGGCAGTTCAGTAACCAGTCTACCAGTGACATCATCATTATCAGATATTTTTTAAACGACATTTGTATTATCGTGAGGACGATGCCTTCCATTTTCAGATTGCAACTTTTCAGGAATAGAAAACCTGCAGTTTCTATTAGCTTGGATTCCCCATCGATGATGTCACTGGTAGACGGGTTTCTGAACTCTCCACAGCTCTCCTATGAGACACAAACTGGTTTCTGTACTGCCCACAGCCCTCCTATGAGACACAGACTGGTTTCTGAACTCCCCACTGCCCTCCTATGAGACACAGACTGGTTTCTGAACTCCCCACAGCCCTCCTATGAGACACAGACTGGTTTCTGAACTGCCCACAGCCCTCCTATGAGACACAGACTGGTTTCTGAACTGCCCACAGCCCTCCTATGAGACACAAACTGGTTTCTGAACTGCCCACAGCCCTCCTATGAGACACAAACTGGTTTCTGAACTGCCCACAGCCCTCCTATGAGACACAGACTGGTTTCTGAACTCCCCACAGCCCTCCTATGAGACACAGACTGGTTGCTGAACTGCCCACAGCCCTCCTATGAGACACAGACTGGTTTCTGAACTCCCCACAGCCCTCCTATGAGACACAGACTGGTTTCTGAACTCCCCACAGCCCTCCTATGAGACACAGACTGGTTTCTGAACTGCGTCCTCGTAAACAGCGGAAATAGCCGATCTGCATTAGGAATAGCAGCGCTCTCGTCGGGAGGGCAACCAAATGGTCAGCTACGTCCCTGGTTTTATACCCTAGTATAAAACCCTGAGGAACTAAGTATAAAGGGTTTAAATTGGTAATACAAACCTCCTAGTATTATTTATGACTTATTGTCATAATAAACAAAATATTATCCTTTATATTATATTATCCTAAACATGCAATGTTTTGGTTATTTTTCTTTTGGCCTTATATCTTATATTTCTGTTGTTGGAACACTCTTTTTTTTTTTTTTTTTTTTTTTTTTTCTTTTTTTTTTGCGGCTTACGCCTTTTATTGATTTTTGAAGGGACAGACAGTAGGCTGACAGGAAACGGGAGAGAGATGGGGGGATGACATGCAGTAAAGGCCGTGTCGGGTCCGGGAGTCGAACCCGCGGCACACTGCGACTGGATTACCAGTCCGGTGCCCAGACCGTTACGCTACGGCCTGGGCCTGTTGGAACACTCTTGAGGAGGTTTTAAGTTTAGGCTAAATGGATAAATTGTTTATAGATGGTATGCTCGTGACATCATCATCATACCAGGAAGTTATGCGGGAATGCCTACCGAGTGGCACAAAACTACCTTCTGGCCTTGACAGCCCAGACATCCAAACAGAAAAGTCCTATTTCATTGCATGAAATGACTTTAAACAACATTAAATTCACTTTACCACTCGATTTTCCATTCACTATATGCATGCACATACCCTCTATTGTAAGTAGACAAACATGTGACTAATAATCTTTATTACTTGCGCAAGCAGAGCGCGCAAGTAATAATTTCGCCCGGTCTTCGTTCACCGTGACAGCCAACCCGCCATTTGATGTGTATGCAAAAAAAACAGCAAATCTGTGCCTGGTTTGCTGGGACCAGATCACATAAATGACCATATGTCTTACGTCATCATTTAGAGCTAGTCATACGTATACTATATACATAATCAGTAAAATAAAATAGCAAATTGTGCCTGATCTGCTGGGACCAGAGTACATGGTGTGTATATGTATGACGTAAGAAATATGGTCATTTATGTAATCTGGTCCCAGCAAACCAGGCACAAATCTGCTGTTTTATTTGCATACGCATCAAATGGCGGGTTGGCTGTCACGGTTTTTGGCGCAAAGTAACCACAGTATACCGCTAATCAACTTACAACTACATACTCTATATAGTATCCACAGTATACCGCTAATCAACTTACAACTACATACTCTATATAGTATATGTATATGTATACGTATGTCTTACGTCATCATTTAGAGCTAGTCATACGTATACTATATACATAATCAGTAAAATAAAATAGCAAATTGTGCCTGATTTGCTGAGACCAGAGTACATGGTGTGTATATGTATGACTAGCTCTCAATTATGACGTAAGAAATATGGTCATTTGTGTAATCTGGTCAGAACCAGGCACAAATCTGCTGTTTTATTTGCATGTTTTTCTTTGAAAAACTAAAAAGGGATCTAGAATATTTCTAAATTGATAAAAGTGTATTTCTTATATAGATAGAAACTTGAACCATACTTAATAATACTAGGTGTTTACATGCATAAAGTAGATAGGTAGCAAAGAGTTACACCTAATAATTAGACATTTCAAACGTTCCTTCACAGAGATACTGAGATTCCACAGTTTACAGCAGTCGAAAGTACTTGCGCACTCTGCTTGCGCACTAGTTGGCCATTTATGGCCTACTAGTGTGCAACAAGCAAGTATGCACTCAACAGAGTGCAGTTCTAGTTATTACAGTGATTAATTAATAATGTTTGTAAAGATGTTTTCTGTAAACTCAACAGTGGAAGTATTTAATAAAACTGTACTTGACAATAGTGATGTTCCTGTTCTCTATTAATTAACAATTTTACTGAAATGAAAATATACTGAAAGGGTGTGGTCACACGGAAATTGAATTCTGCTGGTTTGTTGCCATCAGTGTTAATTTTGTTGACTAAGACTAATAAAAGACTAAAAGACTAAGGTTTTTCAGAAGTCTATAGACTAAGACTAAATGGTGTTATTCAAAAGACAAAAAAATAGTTATTGGCACTGCCTTTTTACATCAAATCTTATGGGAAATTACCCAAAAGGTTACTGTACAGTGGCCGCTTTTAGAAGTGTATAATTATAGTTTGTTTGTTTATTTTGTTATATTTTCCTTTGTTTTGTTCTTTTTTCATTCAGTTATAATTATTTGTATTATTCCTACCCTAAACCCCTGAGGCTTTGTTTAGACTGTAGGCAAATCCAATTTGTTCCTCAATTTACACTTATTTGCAAGTGATCAGATTGGAATTTGTGTTTTCAGACACAAATCCAATCACAGGCCTTGGTTGCTCTAGCAATGGCCTAACGATACAGGCATGAGTATGACAAGGTATCACTTGTACAGGTATATATGTGTAGATTTTTAGATTGGCTATTGTCAGTGAGCAACAATGTCATACAACAAAATACAAATTAAGTCAAGTGTCTAGACTGTTTCTAGACCCTCTAATCTGGGTAGAATCAATGGGGTCTGGGTACTAATCAGATTGGGTAGCGAGTCTGGACATAACCATCGACTACCTACAAAATGTTGTCCGATACTATAAACTGGATCCATACTCGTCCTGACACAAACTAATTCTCCCACCAACCCAAATCGTCGTCCTCTGTCAGGGTATGAATTCTGGTATCAAAGACCAAGCAAAACCCCTGTTCCCGAACCACCCCCAACATCTGGCCAATCCACCAGCCAGAACCTGTGTCCAGAGCTGCAGAGAGAGACCTCTGGTACTCCAGGCCAAGTTCCATGTCCACTCTGATTATAGACCTAGAACAATGAAGGCCACTGTGGCCCAGAGAGTGTGGATGCAGTTTCTGTCCATCTACTCTCTCTCTCTCTCTCTCTCATGTATTCTCTGGCAGCGCGCACGTGCACACACACACACACACACACACACACACACACACACACACACACACACACACACACACACACACACACACACACACACACACACACACACACACACACACACACACACACACACACGTGTGTATAGCGTTGCAGAGTGGATGAAGGTAAAGGCCTACAGTATGGTGGTATTGTACTATAATGTAGCTTAGCAAGAATGAAACATGCAGCACACTGGTTCCCTGGTGCTGTTGGGGAAACCTGCCAAGACTTGAAGCAGCCAGTTGAGATTCATCACAGTCGCAGCCACCCACACACACACACACACACACACACACACACACACCACCGCATACTCTGCCAGAGACCTCAGGCCACAGGGGAAGAGGGATCTGACACACCACACAATGAGCCTCTCTGCAATTAAACAGCCACTTCATCACACTACAGTTTCTCTCTTTCTTTCTCACTCTTCTCACACACACACACACACACACACACACACACACACACACACACACACCTACCTAAAGGCGCAATAACTCACAAACAGACCGCCAGACTCAAAACTGCTATTACCCATCATTAGGGACACACTCTCTCTCTCTCTCTCTCTCTCTCTCTCTTTGTCTCTCTCTCACACACACACACACACACACACACACACACACACACACACACACACACACACACACACACACACACACACACACACACACACACACACACACACACACACACACACACACACACACACACACACACACACACACACACACACACACACGAGCAGCTCCACATTCTCCATGAGCAGACCCAGTGAGCCACATGCTGCAAGCTACGATCTCCAAGAGGAGAGCAGGAATACATGTGGGCCCCACTTATGGGGAACGTTTAAAAATAGAGTCATATTGCAGTCCCAGCGTGTCCCTCCAGGGGGGATATCAGGGGGGATCAGACATAACCTCTGTGACCCTGACCCCAGTGGGACAGGGGACATGCTGAGGGTCAATGATGTCCAGAGGGTTGGACGGGACTATAGG